>NW_006443567.1:2927715-2956167 GCF_000325575.1 Pteropus alecto
ATTCTAAACAGTACACTTGGCAGAGTCTAGACTGCAGTTCATAGGGCCACACAATTTAGTGAGAAAAAGTTATAACCCAGAGCTAAAAAGTAGAGATAATAATAGATTCCAAATATCAGGTCCCCTACTCTAATCAGATGTTGTGCTGTGTGCTTACATGCTCAATTTTTGAGTCAACAAAGGGTTAATGGTCACAGCTATATTATTTCATTTGAGTATCACTGTAATCTTCCAAGGTTGGCTTTATTATCTTATTTTACAGATTAGAAAACTGAGGCACAGGTATATTAAATAACTTGCCAAGGATCAGATAGCAAGTAGTTGCAGACCCAGGATTCACGCCTAGTTCTGTCTGACTTCACAGTCCCCGTGATAAACCCTGAGCCAAGTGGGGACTATTTGGCCACAATATGAGACTCTCAAATGCTTCCAGAAATATACCAATTTTGGTGCCTTCTGAGAGCTCTTTGCCCATTTTTCTTTGGGATACTCAGTAGTAACATCTAAGAACCACACCTTGGCTAGCAACCAGGTCTTACCATGGATCCATGAAATAGCAGGAGGAGTTTGGCTTTCACAGCCCATTGTTCCCTGTAACTCATCATTTCCCCAGGTGACCAGCTGGCAAATGGCCTGCTGAATTTGCTCTACAAATGATCTGAACCATAAACTCCTTCACACTCAAGCATTGGAAAGTTTATGTATTTGGTTTCTGAGGAATTATTGCATTTCAGAAGAGAAACATTTTATTTTCATTTTCATTTTATTCCAGAGGGAGAGGACTGGCTCATTAATAGTGAAACTTGTAGCATGCTTGGAGTATGGGCAGAGAAGAAAGAGGGAGAAAAGGGCAGAGTTCTTGTCACTGGAATAGGGGTCACTTGTGTAAAGCTGAGATTCCTATTGATACTACCTAGGTCTCACTCCCTTTATTCTTTTATATAGTGAAGAAGAGAAATGAAAAATAAGTTTGTTTCTGGGTATATTCTTGAATGAAGCCATGTGTACTGGCACTTGGGGAACTGGGCAAAATTCAGTGATAATAGCTAGTATTTATGTGGCACTCAGTATATGTAATATGCTGTTTTAAGTGCTTTATATATTCATTAATTCACTTAATCCTCACAACAACCTTAAGACGTAGGTACATTTCAATTATTAGCATCACCATTTTACAGATTTAGAAATTTAGGCACAGAAAAGTAATGTAACTTGCTCAAGATCACACAACTAGGAAGCCATTTTTGTAAACCCAAGGCAGCGTGACTCTAAAGTGTGTGTACATGATCATCACACCATCCTACCTAAGGAAGAAAAAAGGTGACTAAAGTGTGATCTTGTATATCTTTGAGAACAGGCTGCCTGTGCTGTGACTCAAACTTGGCTGCAGTCCTTGCTAGGCCATTGACAAAGACTGCAGTGCGATATGCTGACCAGGCAGTATGTTTGATTGTTTGCTTTTCTGCCATCCCTGTCCTGTGTTGATTATGTCAGGCCTACCAAGAGCAAGAGTCGTCAATATCCAGAAAACAAAAATTCTAGATTTATCTCCTTTCTCCTGCAAAATGGAACATTGAGCTCTTTTTCTTAGTCAGCCGATTCCATTCTTGCTCATTCTTTTGAGGACCAAATCAGCCTTTTGTTCAAATGAAAGAAAATGAAACCACCTCTCACCTTATTATATCTTCTTCCTGGAGAAAAGTGAGCAGGCATGTTTATCAACAGTGTAGTCAAATAATCTCTGTATTGGACTGATTCCACGATAACTTTCAGCTATAAAAGTATGTTATCCTGTAGGTGGAGATTGGAATTCTAATCATTTTTGCAATTTCTGACAATTGCAAAATAAAAATTTCAAGCCCAACCTCAAGAATTTCATAGTCCTGAAGCCCACTATTTCACTGCAAAAAAAGAAGGAAGTGGCAAGGAAAATTTAGTTCCCTATATTCAGAAAAACACAAGTAGTTTTAAATATTACAAACATGTTATTTTTCAAAGCCCCCAAACACTTAGTATAGAAGACTGATCAATATAAATAAATAATTAAATATATAGCAATGGTTTCTGCTTAAATTAGGGCTTTCTCAGTTTCCATGGCATCCAATCTGTTAGCACCCATATTCTCACTAGGATCTGTGCTTAGCCTTAGGATGACGTTTGCTTTAAGTTTTATAGGACATATCATAGTTCAATGGATTCCATTATACTCAAGGAAAGAGAGGATTTACAGAAGTCAGTAGGAGATGCCGTATTTGATTCCTGGTATGAGTGTTTGGTCTTGGCCTTCACATGACTCTCTGGGTTAACTGCAATTCGATAGAATTACAGATGATATATTTACTGTAAGAGTTTGGTCTCTAACTACATTATTCTACAGTAGCCACTGCAGGTAACATTCATAGGCTGACCCTAATAAAAGGGTACCCCAGGGAAATCATTTCAACACAGAGAAACAACCAGGGTTTAAACAATGTATAAATCTTCATTTCGCACCTTAAGAAACTTAACGGCAAGGCTCAGGACAAACTTTTCAAGTACTAGTAGGTCAACACTGAATTTATTTCCTCAAGCAAAGAAACAGACAAGCAGGTAACCATACAAATAGAATTTTTGTAAGGCCTTCCTTAGAGTGGGAAGAAAATATAATTAAACTGATATGTGCAATTTCCAAAAAAACTAACAGGAAGGCAAATGTGGACTTTTTTGTTAAAATATACATGACAATGTGAAATAAAAGAATGTATAATAAATTTAGCAGGTGACATGATCTTTGTTCTTCTGGGCATACTACTTAAAATAATATTCTATTTAGAAAACACATATGCAAGTCCTACATTTTATAATCACTGCTGACTTTTCAAAGTTTATTCATTGTGCTTTTTCATCAGGTGACATCTTTCTTAAACCTTATGTCTTCCATTTCTTTAAGTTTTCTATTTTTTAATCAGATTGCAACTGGAGCAATATCTTTGGGAAGATCAATTTTGATAGGTCCCTACCCTTAGTTTCTTTGTTTCAGGAAAAAGCTGCATTAGAACACAGATTCTTAACCTGGGCTTTATGGATGGGCTTTAGGGGCATCTCTGAGCTCCAGGAAACTGTATGCAAAATTTTGCATGCGCTTGTGCAAATATATGTGCGATATTTTAAGGAAAGAGTATGTGGCTTTAATCAGATTCTCAGATGTTCATGTAACCCCAGAAAATTAAGAATTTCTGAGTTAGTTTCTAAGTTCCTTTGTAACTCTAAAGTTCAAAGTGATTTGCTAAGCAGATTTATTATTGCTCTTCCTTAGTAAAGAGGAGGATGATAAGAAATTCAACAGGTAGCCCAGCAGAAGCTGTATCATATTTGCCATAGTGAAGCATAATTAAAAATCTAAGTAGTAGGATAATATAATATATGATTTTTAAATTGGAGACAGAGAAGTAATTAGGAACAATAATTTCCAAGCCCTAATAATTTTAAGTTAGTAATTCTAAAAGATTTTTTCAAGCCCACTTTATTTTCAGTATTGTTTTTTAATCATGCTAACTGCCTACTTCTCATTCTTTTCACATAGCCACAGTATCCCATGGACTTTCTGAGTAAGCTACCCACATACAGCATAAACATGTGAGGGAAATAAGATGAGAATGAAGCTGACTATGATTGCAACTAGGTCAAATCTATTAATATGTGATATTTATGTCTCCACATGGTTGAAGCTGCAAATCCTTTTGCATAACATTTCCTCTTTGATAGAAAATTTATCACTCAAAATACTTCAAAACCATCATTTTAATTTTTATCACCCCTGAAAATTTCATTTTTCAATGGGGCACACTGTAATGCTGAAATAGATGTCATTGGATTACATCATTTTACATGGTGTGAAACTTTCTCTCAAGCTAATTTCACTGCTGCATATCAGAAATGTGCCTGTGAACTTGGGAAGGGGTGGTTAGAGGACAGAACTCATGAGAACCAAGCCTCATTATGGGTTCAGTCTCTATAAGAGTCTCAGCTCAGTTATGTTCCCTGGCCATAGACTGTAAACCCCAACCTCGGCCAGAAGATTCTTGGGGTCAAGGGAATCCAGGGAAGAGAGGCTATGAGTCATTTTAAACCTATCCTCCATGACTAGAGAGACAGCTCAAAGAACACACATTTCAGAATCTCCTAATGTTAGTGTTAGAAAGAACCTCAGAGTTCTTCACTTTTCTTTCCCATCTGATATGCAATAATTTTACTGAGGGATTATCCAGTCTCCCCTTGAATACCTCCAATGACAGAGAACTCATTGCCTTACAGTGCCACCCAGTCAATCTTGGAACAATTCTGATAAATTTTATATGTGAATTACAACTGTCTGCCATTCTGTAAACTAGTCCTAGGACTCCCCTGTGGGATCAATAGAATAAGATTTCAAACCAATCCTTTACAAGTTGGAAAACAGCAAAAGGATTGAAGTAGGGGCTTCTGACTTTACCTGCACATTGCCATTCTTATTGACTTATGTCAGCAGAGAGAGCCCTTGCTTAAAGAAGCAAGCATTTTAGCAGAGGTTTTGATTCCTTCATGTAAAGCACGTAGGGAATAACATTTGGGAAAGGAACCTAAATCCCCTTCTAGTTCTTGAGGCCAGTTTCACATATAACGCACAGCTGGGTGATATAAAAAGGAACACTAAGGAAGTATCTATCAACCCTCAGCCTAGAAAGAACGTTGCAATGGGCACTGCCTCCAGGCTGGCATTTTGAGACATTAGTGGGTGGTCCACACCAATCTGTCATTGCTTCTCCAGAGGGCCTAGTGGGGAGATCTTTGAATGACAAGATTGACTTTTGATCCCCCAGAAGACATGTACTTATTCCTTCATCCATTCAAAAAGTATTTATTGAAGGCCTTTTATGCCCTAGGTTTTGGAATACAACGATGAGCAAAACAGGGCTAACTGGAGGATATAGGCATTAAACAAACAACCACACAAGTAATGTAAAATTTCAAACCCTGATTATTGATAGAAAACACAATTACAGATTATTTTCAGTGCATGCATGTAACAGGTCGAACTTGGCTGAGGGTTTCAAGGAAGGCTTGCCTGACATTTGAGTTAACATATAATGGATGAATAGGAATGAACAGTAAAGGGTATAGAGATGTGGGAAGCATTCCAGCCAGAGACAATAGCATATGCAAAAGCCTTGTAGAAGAGAGGTGTAGGAAGAAGAATAGAATATTCAAGGGACTAAGAGAGGGCCACTGTAGGTAAAATTCAGAGATGAGAAGAAGTGTTTGATACAAGAAGAAGCTGGAGAGGTCATAGAAGCAAGTCCATTAGGGATCCAGTAGTCTATGGTAAAATACATGCAACCTTGCTTTCTGTACTTCCCCTCACAAAGTCCTTGCCCTTTTCAGCAAATGCCATGATCACCAACCCCCTCCCCACCACCTGCAACCTTTAGTTCTTTACTTGTATTATTCTTGTCTCCAGGAACATTCTCTCTTCTCATCATCCATCTCCTACTCAAAGTCTTATCTTCTTATTCTCTGAACTTTGGCATCCAGGAAGTGGGGGTGGAGGGAAAGGGCTCTAATGTATATTAAGCACGTGTTATTCACTGAATATAGGACTAAGTCCTTTACATTATATATTTTTTTACCCCTCATCATAACACTGTGAAGTAGTGTCCTTTCCACCCTCTTACAGAGGGTGAAATTGGCACTTAGAAATCTTGAATAATTGGTCCAGTGTCATGTAGTTAAACTAATAAGCCCAGATAGAAATTCAGGTTTGACTGACTCCAAAGATTCTGCTCTTTCTCCTAAATCAGGTTGCTTCTATCTGCCTTTTTTGTTGTTCATTAACCTCCTGGTAGAAGTGTCCTGGCTGTACTAGTTTTGACATTAAGGTGATCATTTAAAACGTATCAGTTGCTGGTATCAATGGGATAGCATTTAATGAAGGTCAAAGATCTTCAGAGCCCCATTTATGACACGGTTACCAGAGGGGAGAGGGGAGGTAGAATGGGAAAAGGAGTCAAATATGTGCTGACAGAAAGAAATCTAACTATGGGAGGTGAGCACACAGTCTAAATATATATATGCCTTACTGTTAAAATGTACAGCTGAATCTTATTGGATTTTGTTAACCAATGTGACCATTAAAAAAAGAGCCCCATTTATGGTTCATAATGCCCTTATATTCACAAGGAACAGGATGAAGTCATTTCAGGGGAAGTTTTTACAGAACATCTACTTTACTATCACCCCTTGAAACTGAGCACTTAATGCAAATATTTGTCAGGGATTTCTAATAAATTTTATGTAACCTCTATGGAGCTAACCTACCTCAAAACCCAGTGTTGGCACAAGGTCACATTCAAAGAAATATTATTATGAACATCAAGAAAAATGTGAAAAACAGTTGTAATTAGCATGAGAGATACAGTCTCAGAATTCACCAAAGGGGATTCAAATCTCAGGGTATATAAAACCTTCATAAAGATCTTCAGCGATTAGGTTAAAAAAAGACCGTGACTTCCATTTGGTTTCACTTTGTCTCACTCTTTCTCACTCTTTAGTAAAGAACTTTAAATTCCCCCATTGCAATCTGGTATGTGCTCTGGTGAGGTTGGAGAGAAGAGATGGCCATAGGCCTGCAGATGTCATAGTTTTTGTTGATATTGCTCAGAATAAGATGGTGCTAGAAAGGCACCCTTCCGACAATTAGATTATTAGGGGGTACCTTAACTGATTACCTGCAGAAGACATCACACAGGAGCCCTCAGCTGCAAGAGACAACTAAAAGGAATCCCCTGGTGCTGCACTATGTTGGCAAGGATGCCTTTTATGTTGAAAAGGAAAAAACCTTCTACCACATCTGTGTTATATGACAGGAAGTCAAGTTTATTTTGATTTTATTATCTGGATTTAGCCTTTTATCAACAATATTACTACATATAAAATAGACTTCTATTTTTCTCCTTTTATAAAATTCTTATTGAGAGAAATTTTGAGGTATAAAATTTTATTTTCCTGTAGCATCAGTTTTCCGCGTGATAGGTGTAAATCAAATAAATCTCCCTTTGCCCCTATCCCTTCTATCCATCCTTCCATCTAGACACAAAACCCATATATTAGAACATAAACTTTCAGAGGCCAGAGAACATTCTTCTTTTCTTCCTGATAAGTGAGCTAGTCCACTGTTGCTTCAAATGTTTCTGATTTAAGAGCAAGATTCTAAACATCAGAGACACAAGCTATACTGGTGACTGGAGTGTGGCTGACTTTACACATGGAAAATTTTAAATCAAATCAGTTCTCCTCATTTTATTTCACAATTTCCTGGGGCCCCAAGAATTCCCAAATCCTCTAGTTCTGACAGGAAGAGCAGAAGGTATTTTAGTCTTAATTGTGTGGCCTATTCAGCTGATGTGCTTGGGGCATCCTTTACCTCATCCTCTTCAACTGGCACATGCCATTGCTCAGAAATAGAGTGCAGGGGTTCCAAATTCCATCAGTGTCTGTGCAAAGGGCAAGTAAAATGCAAAAGAGGGGAGAGGCTCTGTTAGCCTATTTGGGCTAGCTTGTGTTCTTACTGTGAAGAATTGCCAGGGAAGGGAAAACACTAGGGAGTGACTTTGTCACTTCAGGCAAAAGCAAAATAAAGCAATTTAACTTCCATTTCCTAGGAGCATGACACACTCCTGAGCCTCTTACATTCTGTTATTTAATACTCACTCTAACCCTGTGAGGTATATGCTATAATTTCTGATACAAAACTGGGTTAGACACACAGAGATTAAGAACTGATGTGAAATCTCATAGGTAGTAAGTAGTTGATCTAGGGTTTGAACCCAAGTCTGTCTGATTCAAAAGTCGATTTCCAGAACTCTCATATGACTGTAAGTTCTTCATCGTAGTAAGATGTTCAAAGGACTGAGTGATAGTATATTTTACAGTGGAAAAGTATGCAGCCATTACAAAAATAACTGAAAAAAGTGAAGATACCCAACATATATTTTGTTTACATATTTAAAAATACCCAAGAGTCACCTATTTCATGCTAGCCACAGTTCTAGGTGCGAGAGAGTACAATACCCTGCCCTCATGGAGCTTTTATTGGGAGGGTTCAATACAGATAATAAACACAAATTTCATATCTGACTGCAGTAAGTGCTATGAACAAAATTAAATGTAGCTAAGAGATTGAAAGGGGTGTTTACCTTAGCTGGACAGGGAAGGCCTCTCTAAATAGATGAGACCTAAGTGCCTAGAAGAAAACAGTCATTCTGCATTTCAGTCAGGGGGAACAAGTACAGGAACACAGAAAAGGGAAGAACATGTATGTTTCGAGGACTCAAGCCATGGCTCAAGTATAGTTGATTGAACAAGTAGTGGCAGTGAGGGGAGAGGTAGGAGATGATGCAGTGGGAGGCCTGATGATTTAGGATGTTTTAGGCCACATTAAGGAGTTTGGATTTTATTTTTAGTGTTATGGAAAACGAGTGGTGTGTTTTATATAGGGAAGGGACATGATCTGTCTGCTTCCTGTAGATTGAAATGTAACAGGAAGAAGGGCATCAAGGAGAACAGTTAAAGGCTATTATGGTCTATGGCCAAAGGAGAAGATAAGCAAATATTCTCTCTCATAAGCAATTATAGACCTGGCCAAAATTGACAAAATGCCCATCTCTGGACTGTAGACATAGACCAAAGGCATGTAGTAAATTGAGAATTCTTTATTTAATAAAAGCTACTGAATCATAGGTCAGAACAGTAGGAATTCAATGTTTCTTTAGTCTGGGGCTGCTCTTGACTCTCCTACATCTCTTAGTGTAGCAGTTATGCTAGGGTAGGACAAACTGTGAAGCCAACAACTTTGCTACCAGAGGTGGCTGAATCAATTTGGAGTGCAGCGGAGAAAGCCCTATGCCCCCCGGAACTGTATGAAACAGAGATGATCTTGGTGACAAATGAATGGGGTAAGAACAACATCACAGCTTGCCTGATGTGATCCTGGTTGGCATGCAGCAGAGTGACAGACTTAAACTAGCTTTAACTTAATAGGAAAATCCAGGAAGTGAGACAACCATAGTAGGACTTGATAAGCTCCCACATGTCTCTGACAGTCTAGAAGGCTATGCACATGCTCAACTGCATGAACACTGAGGGATCTGGGAGAGTCCATGCTATGCATAAGGCCCTGGCCAAATGTGAGGCCTCACATGTGACAGAGGAGACCTAAGAGGGCCTAGTAGAAAATAGAAATGGGGACATACCTGTAAACTGCCTGAACTTTAAGTGCAACCTCCAACCCTCACGGAGATCTATCAGCTAAAGGTGGAAGACTCACTCAGAGTGTTTGAGTACAACTTCTAACCAGTCATTGGATATTCAGAAAGATATGCTGACTCAGGAGTGATCCATAAAACAGTTTTAAAAATTAAAAATAAAGAATTTTTAAAAACCTGAGCAAAGACATTAGTGGTAACATGGTTTAGGGGCAACATACTTTACATAATGAGTATAGACAGTTCATTAACTAACTAATTAACTAACTAACAAAACACAACAACTACCACCCCTAGGGGAATCAATGTAGAGTTCCCATAATTTTGTTGAAAGTATCCAGTTTTCAATCAAAAATAATGAGACATTTAAAGAACCAGCAAAATGTGACCTGTACTCAGGAATATAACAAAGAAGCTGTCTCTGAGTTGGCTAAGATATTGAATTTAGCACAAAAGACTTCAAAGCCACTATTATAAATATGTTCAAAGAACTAAAAGACATGACGTTTGAATGATTAAAATATGGTATGACCAAAATAACTCATCAAACAGAGAAATAGGAGCCCTTATACATTGGTGGTGAGGATTTGAAAATGGTACAGTCATTTTGGAATCAGCTCATCAATTTCTTAACATATAACTCAGCAATTCCACTTCTAGAAATCTACCAAAGATAAATTTAAAAAATGCATCCACAGAAACCTATGCATTCAAATGTCTATACCGACGTTATTCATAATGTCTAAAAACTGAAAATTATCCAATCATCAATACATGCATAATACATAAACAAGATGTGACATATCTATATGATGGAATATTATTTGCAATTAAAAAGAATGAACTATTAGTATATGCAATAATACAGCTGAACCTGAAAAGCATTGTGATAAGTGTTAGAAGCCAGGCACAAAAACCCCTACATCTTGTATGACTCCCTTCACTGAAAGGCCATTAAAAGGCATATTTATAGATACCTGAAGCAAATAAGTGGTTGCCCAGGGCTAGGGGGTAAGAGTATGGATTAATTGTAAAAGGATTTGAACAAACTTTGAAGTGATGGAAATACTCTAAAACTGGATTATGGTTCTGGTTACAAAACTCTAACTTAACAAAAAGTCCTTTTCTTAATGCTTATAGTAGATGAGTTTTGTATTATCTAAACTACAGCTCAATAGAAGTGTTAAAATATACATTTTTACAAAGGTTGACAGAGACTCATTCTAGGAAGCAAATTTATCAAAATGAACCTGATTCTCCTCCCCTGCTGAGAGATACCAGGGTAGGCAAGGGGACCTGAAAAAAGGAACCTCAAGTGGCCAGACCTTGGAAACCTCTTTATTTTCATAGGTAAAATGTTCTTTACCCCCAACTCAGACACTAGAGCATTTAGGGGCATCAATAATGCAATCCCAACACACCCTTCACTTCCCCTACTGAGAACACATTGCAGCCTGACCTTATGAGATCCTTCTGCCCCCTCAGTCAGTACTAGCAGGAAACACAGGGAGCCCCAGTGGCACCAGATACGTGAAACAAACCACGAAAATAACAGAGTTTCTAAAAACAAACTTCCATTGGAACCACAGCCCATAAAATTAGGTCAAGACCTGCATGCTAAACTAAAACAGGGTGACTGCCTGTTGAAATAAAAGAATTAAATAGTTCTCAGAGTGTCCTGACATAATGAACAAAATGTCCAAAATAAACTTGAAAACCACCCATCATAACAAGAACCAAAAAAATCACAACTTAAATGAGGAAAAACAATCAACTGATGCCAACATTGAGATGAATCAGATGTTGGAATGATCTGACAATAATTTCAAAGCATTTATCATAAAAATGCTTTTGTAATCAATTACAAATTCCCTTGAAACAAATGAAAAATAGAAAATCTAGCAAAAAAATAGAAGTCATAAAAGAGAACCAAATGGAAATTATAGAACTGAAAATTACAACTGAAATAAATAGCTTGCTGAATGGGCTTAATAGTAGAGTAGAGATGACAGAGAACATAAACTTGAAGACAGAATAATAGAAGCTACCTATTTTAAACAACAGAGAGAAAATAGACTGAAAGGAAACAGAGCCCAAGAGACCTACGGGATAATAAAATATTCCAACGTTTGTATAATCAGTGCCTCAGAAGGATAGGAGATATTGAGGCAGAAAGAGTATTTGAAGAAATAACGGCTAAAAAGTTATAATTTGGCAAAAGACACAAACCTACAGATCTGAGAAGCTGAATGAACCATAAACAGGAAAACCAAAGAAAGATGCCAGGACACATTATAATTAAGCTTTTGAAAGATAAAGACAAAGAAGAATCTCAAAAAGAGCCTGAGAAAAATGACATATTACTTATTGGGGGACACCAGTTTCAAAGTGTATTTCTTATCTGAAAGCATAGAGACCCAAAGTGACACAACATATTTCAAGTCCTGAAAGAAAAGAACGGTCAACAATAAATTCTGTATCAGGTGAAACTATCCTTCAAGAAGGAGGAGAAAATTAAATCATTTCCAGGCAAAAGAAAACTAAAAGAAATTTTTACCAGCAGACTTACCATTAAATATTGGCTAAAGGAAAATTCTTTAGACAGAAAGATAATGATAAAAGAATGACATTTGAAGCATCAGGAATAAAGAAGGATCAATGGAAAAAGCAGAAACATGGGTACATATAATAGCATATCTATTTCTATATGAGTTTTATAAATCGTAATTGATGATTAAAGCAAATATTATAACACCATCTAATACTCAAAACAATGATATTTAAAAGTGGGAAAGGTAAAGAGATCTAAAGGCAGTTGAGGTTTCCACACTTCAAATGGTAAAATGTTGATACCAGTAAATATGTGCCTTATAAATAATATACTAAGCAACTGCTATGAAAACTACATGAAGAGATAGACTCAAAAACACTGTAAATGGATCAAGATGGAACAGTCAAGCAGCCTATAGGAAGGCAAGAAAAGAGAAACAGAGGTATGGGAACCAGAGGGGTTAAAAAGAATATAAATAATAAAATAATGAAGTCAAGTGCTAACATATCAATAATTATATGAAATATAAAGGATGTAAATATAATTAAAATACAAAAATTATATAAGCAAATTTAAAAAACATGGCCCAAATATATACTTCCTAAAAAACATTTAATGTTTTTTTCTAGTTTCTTGAGGTAGAAGCTTAGGTTTAATAGCTATGTTCATTTCTAATGTAACCATTTAGTAGTTTAAATTAATTTCTCAGCATTGTTTTTCATCGTTATAAGCAAATTCAATAGCATAAATAGATTGAAAGTAAAAGGATAGGAAAAGATGTACATTGTAAATAATAATTTAAAAAAACAGGTGTGGCTATCATAATATCTGATAAAATGACAATTTATTAAAAAAAAAATCACTACAAAGAGGGACACCACCCAGGAATATAGTACAATCCTAAAAGTGCACATACCCAAAACCAGAATCTCAAAATATAGGAAGCAAAAACTTATGGGGTTGAAAATAGAAATAGGCAAATCTACAATTATAGTTGGGGGCTTCGAAACCTCCCCTCTCGGCAACTGAAAGAACTACTCCCCAGAAAATCAGCAAAGATATAGAAGCAATGCTATCAACTGACAGGACTGAATTGATATATATAGAAGATTCCACCTGACAACTACAAAATACATATTTTTTCAAGCATATGAAAAGGCAAAGGCCTAAGATATATAAAACAATATTGGCAAAGAAGAATAAAGTGAAAGAGAATGCTCTACCTTATAATAAGGCTACCATATAGCTAGTGTAATCAAGACAGCAGATTATTGGTGGAGGGATATACACATTGGTCAATGGAATAAAGAATCCAGAAATAGACCTTCACAAATATGCTCAATTGTTTTTAACAAATGTACAAGAGTAATTCACTGGAGGGATAGCCTTCTCAACAAATAGTGCTGGAGCAATTGGGCATCTATAGGTAAACAAACGAACAAAACACAACCCCTCCCAAACCCCCAAAAACTTTCACCTAAGCCTCATATGTTATATAAAAATTAACACAAAATGTATCACAGACATAAATGTAAAACATAAAACTATAAAACTTTAAGAAAAATCATAGGAGACAGTCTTTGGGAACTAGGGCTAGGCAAAGAGTTTTTACACTTAACATCAACAGTATGTTCCATAAAAGGAAAAATACAAAAATGTAACCACATCAAAATTAAAAACTTTTTTTTTTCTGTGAAAGTCCATGTAAAAATCCATATGAGGAGGATGAAAGATAACTATGGACTGGGAGAAAATAGTTGCAAACAATGTATCTGACAAAGGACTAGTATCAAGAATACATAAAGAGCTCTCAAGACTCAGCAGTAAAGAAACAAAATATCTAATTATGAAATGATCAAGAGACATGAAAGATATTGCATCAAAGGGGATATATGGATGGCAAATAAAAATGAAAAGATGTTCAATGTCATTACCCATTAGGGAAAAATATAAATTAAAACCCAAATGAAATAATACATCTATCAGAATGGCTAAAATAAAACACAATGACAACACCAACTGATGTCAAGGATTCAGAGAAACTAGATCACTTCTATATTGTGGTGGTAGGTACAGCCACTATGGATATCAGTTTCACAGAGTGTTACAAAACTAAATATGCAATTATCATATGACCCAGCAAAGGTGTTCTTGGGCATTTATCCCAGAGAAATGGAAATTTATGTTCACACAAAAAACTTTACACACATTTTTATAGCATCTTTATTCTTTTTTTTACAGCTTTGTTGAAATACAATAGACAATTAATTGCTCATATTTACATTGTACAATTCAATGAGTTTTTTTCAATTGTAGTTGGCATACAAAAATATATTAGTTTCAGTTGTACAGCATAGTGATTGGAGATATGTATAACTCACAAAGTGATCACCCCAGTAAATTTAGTAACTATCTAATATCATACACAATTATTACAATATTAATGACTATATTCCTTATACTATACTTTATATTTCCTTGACTATTTTGTAGCTACCATTTGAACTTCTTAATCCCTTCCCCCATTTTCACCTACCCCCTCCAATATTCCTCCCATGGAAACTCTTAAAATGTTCTCTGCTCTATGAGTTTGTATCTGTTATTTGTTGTTGTTATTGTTGTTTAGATTCCACATGTACGTGAAATCATATAGCATTTGTCTTTCTCTATCTGACTTACTCCACTCAGCACAATGCACTCTAGGTCCAACATAAAATATCTTTTTCCATCCCTTTACTTTTAGTCTGGGTATGTCTTTTAATCTGAAGTGAGTCTCTTGTAGAAAGCCTATGTAAGGGTCTTGTTTTCTTATCCATTCAGCCATCCTGTCTTTTTGATTGGAACATTTAATTCTTTTTCTTTTGAAATGCTTGTCAATAGATATGTAGTTATTGCCATTCTTTTTGCATACTTTTGATAGATATTTTTCTTCTTCTTGAAGTTCCTCCATTTCCTGTAATACTGGCTTGGTGGCGATGAACTCTTTTAGTTTTTTCTTGTCTGGGAAGTTCTTTGTCCTTTGATTCTAAATGATAACTTTGCTGCATAGGGCAACCTTGGTTGTAGGTCCTGGTTTTTCATCATTTTAAATATTTTGTGCCAAGCCCTTCTGGCCAGTAAAGTTTCAGTTGAGGAAACGGCATACAGTATTATAGGAGCTCTCTTGTAGACAACTAATTGCTTTTGTCTTGCCGCTTTTAAGATTCTCTTCATATTTAACCTTTGGCATTTTAATTGATGTGTCCTGGTGTGGACCTCTTTGGGTTCATCTTATTTCGGACTCTGTGCTTCCTGGGCTTGTATGTCTATTTCCTTTGCCAGATTAGGGAAGTTTTCTGTCATTATTTTTTGAAATAGGTTTTTAATTCCTTGCTCTCTCTCTTCTCCTTCTGGTAGCCTTATGATGTAAATGTTGTTGCTCTTGATGTTGTCCCAGAGGCCCCTTAAACTATTCTCATTTCTTTGGATTCTTTTCTTTTTTGTTGTTGCTGTTCTGATTGGGTGTCCTACACTACCCTATCCTCTAAATTGCTGATTTGATGCTCCACTTTATCCAATCTGTTTATTCCTTCTAATATGTTCTTCATCACAGATATTGTATTCTTCATTTCTGACTGGTTCCCTGTTATGTTTTCGATCTCCATTTTTATGTTTTCTATATTTTTGTTAAAGTTCTCACTGAGTTACTCTTCCCCTCCATTCATTGAGCATCTTTATAATCAGTGTTTTGAACTCTGCATGTGCTAGATTGCTTGTCTCCATTTTGTTTAGTTCTTTTTTCTGGAGCTTTGTTCTGTTCTTTCTTGTGGGACATGTTTATCTCCCCATTTTGACTGCCTCCTTGTGTTTGTTTCTATGTGTTAGGTAGGGCTCTTAAATCTCCCAGTCTTAGTAGAGTGGCTCTATGTAGTAGATGTCCTGTGGGGCGAAGTGGCATGGTCTTTCCTGGTCACCTGAGCGAGGTGCTCAAGGTGTGTCCCTTGTGAGGATTGCGTGTGCCCTTTGATGTAGTTGAGCCTTGATTGCTATTTGCACTTTGATGAGAAGGATTGACCCTCAGGCTGATTGGTCGTGAGGATTGGCTGGTGAAGGGCTGACCCTGCAGAGAGAATTCACTTTAGTAGGGCTCTGGTGCCTGCCCAGTCTGCCCTTCATGTGTGTCCTCCTCAGATGCAACTCTGGGTGGTGCTCTGGCTCCATGGCCAGTCGATGCAGGCTGCTGGGTATGCTGGCTCAAAGGCCTCCTGGGAGAGGCCCAGCTGTAGGCCAGTTTCAGCTGCAGCTTGCACACTTCCGGGGCCTGGTAAGAGTCATCAAGCAATCCTCAAATGGCTGCGACCTGTGCTGGGCTTATAGGTGCCTCAAGAGGCCTATCCAGAAACTGAGCCCGGCTGCCACTAGTGCTGGGCTTGGTGCTGCTCAGCAAGAGGTATGGGGCATGCCAAGGCCAGATGCTGCTTCGCTGAATTTTGTGAGCATTTGAGAGATTTTAGGAAAATCCGCAGCCTGAGCTAAGACAGGCCATTTGAATAAACTACTGGAGGCAGCTTGGGTGGGCCCACAAGTTGGGAGGGACTGGGCCTCAGGGAATCACCTGAGTTACCTATATTAACAAGGTTGAAGGAGATTCAGATATGGTGGCCCCCTGTGTCCACATGCTGGGAGGGGGGAGGGGGGAGGGCACAACAAAGAAACAACGGATACTGCCAACACTTCTTTCCAGGAGAAAGCCACCCCTCCAGCCTTTGCCCTAAAGCCTGACAACTTGGCTTTTCCCCATATGTCCCTGGTACTCTTTGAGCAGCTACCCCAGGGCAGGAGTTCACAGCGAGTGAGTCCATCAGTGATTAAGTCTTGACATAGGCCCTTTAAGAAGAAGAATGACTACAATTAATACAGCCCTCCGTCTCACTCAGCCACAATCTCCGCTGCTTTTTCACAGCCAGAGATTGTGGGGACTTCTATTGCTGGAACTGGAACCCTGAGTCAGGGAGCCCAGTATGGGGTTGGGACACCTTGTTCCTCAATGAGGGGAGGGAGTTCTGCAGCCAAGATAACTCTCCCGATTCTAGATCGCCACACGGGATTGTGGAACTGGGCCGTCTCGCATCTCCACCCCACCTACCAACCTCAAGGTGACCTCTTATATATATCCCCAGTTGTAGCACTTCTGTTCAACCAGACCTCAGGCCACTCCCGGTGATTGTTGCTCTGTAGTTTCGTTATAATTTTAGTGTAGTTATGGGAGGAGGGGCACACAGCCTCGACCTTCTATGCCATCGTGACTGGTCTCCTAATGAGGTGGATTCTAGTTGAAGTTAGTCTCTGGGTCAACCCCAAGTGTTAAGGTAGGTTTGCCTATCCCTTATCCCAGTCTGATATCTGCCTTGCAGAGGACCTCCTAATTGGTTTGGGTGACTAACTGGTAAGTGACTTGAGACTACAGGTGTGTTTTGAATGAGCAACCCTGGCAACTAAATGTTAGACTTTTTTTTCACAATGTACGTTCCTCTCAGGTGTGTCAGCCAACCTATCAGGACAGCTCCACTTGGAAGTCTTGTAGGCACCCCACACTTACCATATTTCAAAATGAACTCAGGATTTTCCTTCTAAGAGTTAAGTTTCCTCCTTTACATCCACAAGTTTCAACTCTGACTTCTTATTCTCCCTCTTCCTGTCCAGCCAGTGAATAAGTCCTGTTGATAGTCCCTTCAGATGTTTTTCAACTCTGCCCTTTCCTGCTGCCAATGCCTTAAATCAGGACTTTAGCATTACCCACTCAGATGACTGTAAACATATTCTTCTTTCCCCACTCTGCTCTTCCAAGAAATAATAATAAACACATATAGAATTCTTCCTCTATACTAAATGTTTTCTGTGAGCTTTATATGACTTACATTGTTTAACTCTCACAACAACCCTCTCGGGTAAGTGCTGTCATAATGGCTATAATACAGATGAGGAAACTGAGGTAGAGAGTAGTGAAGAAACTAATCCAGGTTTATACAAATCCAGTAAGTGCCCCAATTCATCCTGTATTGCAATGATTCTCATGCTTTAGTGAACATAAAAATCATTGGGGAGAGAGTGTGTTAAAATTCTCAAAATCTACCCTATACCCTGATGCAATAGGTCTAGAGTTTGACTGGCAATCTGCATTTCTACAAACATCACTGGTTTGGATCTAGGTAGTCCAAGGATTATACTTTGAGAAATGCTGATCTGCAGCTTCAAAGTGAGCTTATTTAAACCCAAATCTCATAATTTCACTCTGCACTTTAAAATCTTCTGATGGCTCCTTATTGTTTTAGGATAAAGCCAAAATCCCTTGATATGACACACAAAACCCTCTACAGAGTAGCGTCTGTAGGTATTTCTAGATTTATCTTCAGTCTCTCCCCCCATACCAGACTTCTTATAATTTTTTAGCTATTCATTAACTTAATTATTCACCTAACCACCATTTACAGAGGTTTTACTCATGCTTGGCACTATACTTAGATGTGGAGATACAGCCAAAAGGGTACCTGCTCTCAAAAAACTTAGTATAGTGAAGCTTAATTTTAAAGTGGCAGGTCTACCTGGCAGCCAATGAAGGTGTCACAGAGGAGGTAGCATTTGAGCCAAGACTTAAAGGATGAATAGAAGATTACTTGGTAGACAGAGGTAAGAGCCTTCCAGGTAGAGAGACATAGCATGTACGGAAGTAGAGAAATACATATTCTAGAATCTATATATAATCCTGTAATTCTACAGTGAAATTATAAGGGCATGACAGAGTAGTTGTCAGAGTTGAAACTAGACAGGTAAGCAAGGGCTATGGACTTATATACTGTCGGAAGCAGAAATCTTAGATGGTTTTCAAGATTCCCAGTGTTAACTGGTTTGGTTCTACTCTACAAATTCCCCTACCCTTTGAATGTAGGCGGGACCTGTGTATATGATGGGCTATCACTCCAATGTTAGGATGTCAGTCAAAGAGTACAAAATTTTAGTTATACAAATTGAATAAATTATGAAGATCTAATGTCCAGCAATAAGGATATAGTCAACAATACTGTACTATAAACTTGAAATTTGCTAAAAGGAACAAGGAAAGAAAAGAGAAATGGAAGAAAGGAAGAAAAGGAAAGAAAGGAAGAAAGGAAGAAAAAGAAAGAAAGAGAGAGAGAAAGAAAAAAAAAGAGGAAGGAAGGAAGGAAGGAAGGAAGGAAGGAAGGAAGGAAAGAAGGAAGGACAGAAAGGAAGAAAGGAAGAAAGGAAAAGAAAGAAAGAAAGAAAGAAAGAAAGAAAGAAGGAAAGAAAGAAGGAAAGAAAGAAAGAAAGAAAAAGAAAGAAAGAAAGAAAGAAAGAAAGAAAGAAAGAAAGAAAGAAAGAAAGAAAGAAAGAAAGAAAGAAAGAAAGAAAGAAAGAAAGAAAGAAAGAAAGAAAAAGAAAACAGTAACTTTATAAGGAAATAGATGTGTTAACTAGCTTGATTTGGCTATTATCTCACAATGTACGTATATATCAAAACATCGAGTCTTATACCTTAAAAAAATATATAATATATATGTAATTTTTTATTTATCAATTATACCACAGTAAATATGGGAAAATTTTTGGCTATTCTAGATCCTTTGATGTTCCACATAAATTTTAGAACAGCTTGTCAATTTTTACAGAAGAACCTTCCAGGATTTCTAATTTATTGCATGAATCTAGCAATCCATTTATGGAGAATGAGCATCAGTTAACTGTTAATGCATGGACTTATTTCAGGGCTTTCTATTTTGTTCCATTGGTCTATGTGTCTGTTAGTATGCCAGTACCACACTATTTGATTACTGTAGCTTTGTAATGTATTTAGAAATCAGGAATTGTGATGCTTCCAGTTTTGTTATTACTCAAGGTTACTTTAGCTATTTGAAATTCATATGGAATCTTTTATGATTCCATATAAATTTTAGGATCATTTTTTCTATTTATTTAAAAAAATGCCATTGGAATTTTGATAGGGGTTGCATTGAATCTGCAAATTGCTTTGGGTAGTGTGGACATTTTGACAGTATTAATTCTTTCAATCTATGAACATGATCTGTCTTTCCATTTATCTGTGTCTTTAATTTCCTTCATTGATGTTTTATAATTTTTGTCTACAAGTCTTTCTCCTCTTTGGTTAAGTTTATTCCTAAGTATTTTATTTTTTCTGTTGCTATTGTAAATGAGATTGTCATTCTAATTTCCTTTTTGGATAGTTCATTGTTCATTTGGAGAAATGCCACTGACTTTTGTATATTGATTTTATATCCTACAACTTTATTGAATTTGGTTTTTAGTTCTAATAGATCTTTTTTTGTTGGTCTTTAGAGTTTTGCACATATATAATTATGTCATCTGCAAATGGATAATTTTTCTTTTCTTATTTGGATTTACTTATTATTTTTATTTTTATTTTTTTTTTACTTTTTGTCTAATTGCTGTGGCTAGGAGAACTGGTACTATGTTGACTAGAAGTGACAAGTGTGGGCACCCTTACCTTGTACCATATATTAGAAGGAAAGCCTTCACAATTTCACAATTGATTGTGATGTTACCTGTGGACTTTTCATATGTGGCCTTTCATGTGTTGAGGTACAGAAGAGCCAAATCTTGAAAACAAAGAACAAAGTTAGTAAACTTATATATAAATTTAAGTGTTGCTATAAAGTTTCAGTAATTAAGACAATGTGATACTGGCAGAGGAATAGAAAAATAGATCAATGAAACAGACCAGGAATTCCAGAATTAAACCCAAAATTCTAAAGTCAATTGATTTTTGACAAATGTGACAAAGTAGTTCAGTTAGGAAAATAGTCTTTTTGACAAATGATGCTGGAACAACTGAATAACCATCTGAAAAAAAAAACCAATTAATCTTAACCCCTACCTCACACCATACACAAAATGTAATTCAAGATGAATCATAGACATAAATATAATACTTGAACTACAAAGCTTCTAGAAGGAAACATAAATTAATATCTTTTCAATCTGGGTGTAGTTGATGTTGTTTTTTTTTTTTTTGTAGACACAACGCAGAAAGAAATAAATATAAAAGAAAATATCATCATCAACTAGGCATAATGAGAATATAGAACTTCTGTGTATTAAAAGATACCATTAAAATATAAATAGGAATGCCAAATACCTTGAGAAAATATTCATGAATCATATTAAGTATAATAAGATAGAAAAGACTATGTTTTCCGCCCAAATCCATTATTCTCTGTTCCTCAGTTTTTCTGTCTTGTCATTTATCATAACATCTAATTATCCATTTGCTTGTTTATTTGTTCAGTGTTTCTCCCATAGAAATGTAATCTCCAAGGGAACAAGGTCTTCTATCAGTTTCTAGCTCAGTGTACAAAGTAGGTGCTCAAGAAATAGTTGTCAAATAAATAGTATTTATTCATTGATCTAGGAGGGGCTAGGACTGTACATTTATTCATTGGGAAAGGGTTGGCATCATCCAAGGAGCCAAGTTGGCTGTGTATCGGAGGCTCTGTGCACCTTCTGCAGCTCAGGCTGGATCTGCTTTAGTATTTCCTATTTTTGGCAACTTGAAATGTCTTTTTTCCAGCCTCTGCCTCAGAAAATGAAATTTGATGTTTCTTTGTCACCAGAAAACTGAACCAATCTTTTAGGCTTATATTGTTCCTTGAGTTCTTCCTATGCTTACCTAGCAACTCAATTGGAATAGTTCCAAATTTCATGGTAAATCACTTTGATTGGAGTATGGCAAAGCCCAGTACTTTATTATGGATTCAAAGTTATTTTCATGAATTAATTAGGATATCGAAGTATTTAAAGCTCCAGATGGAAGCACTTAAATGAACTGTGCAACATCTTGGTGCAGGAAGCATTGACTTTGGTGCTCATTACACATGTGACGTATTAACCTTATCTTATATACTAAAATGCCAGCAACGATAATGAACACTGAAAATAATTTGGATATTGATTGTTTATATACCAGCCATTGTTAAAATTTTGCTTCCAAATTCTCAAAATCAATTTCCATTTATTTGCACACAAGTAAAAAGGGCAGGGTTTTGAACTCAAATTGACACCTAAATAAATGTACCCAATGAATGCTTGCATTTCGCCAGCATTTCTAAACACCATCTGGAAGGGGCAAAGTGGGTCATTTGCAAAGCTGTGTTTACTCTGAATAAATTTGAGAAATTCTATTTCAGTCCAATATCTACTTAATAATAAAACATTGGATTAGACAAACTGAAGATTACCATTAGAGATGGCTGTTACAGATTAGCCAGCCTCAATCTTGGTTTTAATAAACAAAGTTAGAAGGGTAATAGCATCCTGTGGGATGTTAAGAAAAAGCCACTGGTTGCCTTTGAGGAGAGGATTTATCTGGGCTCTCGTGTGACACTGTTCAACATTCCAGTAACCCATCACTGGAGAACACCCTAACTCACGTTCGTCACAACTGTACATTTTTTTAACACTTTCTATATGTCGAGCACTAGACTACCTACTCCATTTTTATATTTATGAAACACTTTTATATGCATTTCTTCATGTAGTGCTTACAGCTGCCCATTAAAGTAAGTACCATTAGCTCCCATTAACAGATAATGAAACCGGAGTCCAGAGGAAAACAAGTGATACCACAGCCACCAGTAGATGGAAGAGCAGGATTCTAATTCCTCTCTGTATCACTCCAGAGGTTTGCTTAGTTTTTTTTCTTATCCATCACAGATATAATAACATCAACTAAAAAAAAATGTTGCAGAATGAGATGAAGATACTTAGAAACCGAGGTAGCAAGAGTGTGACGCAAGTGTCACGCAGGCTGACTCTTCTGAGGCCCAGGGCTCAGAGAAGTGCATTTCTGGAATCATTATCGATGTATGGACTCTATGAAAATTGCCTCAAAGAGTCTACTAATTTCTCAGGGAACCATACAGGATGATCCTTCCATTCTCTCTACACTCACTTCAACCTGCAGAAATATTTCCAAACTTTTGACTCCCAGCCTGGGAGCGGAAAACTTCAGAGATGAAATGATGTCCCTGCTGTGTTTCTCTGAGTAGGCTTTGTTTTTCTCTGTTTGACATCAGGGCATCTGAGCTATCTATGACTGTGGGGTGTCTAGATGGAGGAAAGAAGCCCGTTGAAGACAGATACAATCCTCAGGGACTCAACTGAGACATCCAGAGTTAGAGGATATAGGATACAACCCCCTCCTCCAGCACTCGCACAGTAACCAGATGATGTGGGCCTGGAGAGTTTGTGGGGCCTCTGGCCTTAGGCTCAGGAGATTCCTGACTAAGAGAGAGGCTGGCAGCTTTTGAGGAGCCTCACTGGTTCCCCATTGCTGAAAGACTTGGCTGAAGGCTGGGCCTCTCTAGCCTCCAGTGGCACAATAGCCTGATGTCCGAATCAGAGAGACTGACTGGAATTTTAATATGTGGACTAGGATTCTGACTCTGGAAAGGGATCTGGAGCTCAGAATTCACTGAAGCCTATCCCTAGAGTACAAATAAAGACCCAAAGGTATGGTTCTGGGAACCTAGAGCCTAGAGGTGTTACCAGCAGAAGGCTTTGATGCAAAGCCAATACTCTATAGCAAAAAGGACCTGGGCTTGAGAACCAGACAGGCGTAGGTTAGATAAAGCTCCATTCTGCCATTTAGCTGTATGGCCTGGGGAAAGCTACCTAACCTTTCAGTTCCCTCATCTGTAAAAGGAAAATAATTATACTTATTTTGAAATGAGTATAATGGCAGAATGGAGCTTTATCTAACCTATGCCTGTCTGGTTCTCAAGTTCAGGAACTATTGTGAGGTTAAGGGCACATAAAACTCTTAACCTACTGCTCTATACATAGTAAGCATTGAACAAATGGTGGTCAATTGTATTATTGTTAGGATAGATTAAACTGTTCTTCTCTGAGATCATTCCTAGTTCTATAATGCTGTCATTCTAGATTTTAGATCTTGCTCTCTAGGTCTGGATGGAGTACCACCTTCTGGTCTACTTCTATCAGAGAACTTATTATATTCAGCCATCACTATCAGTTAGTTACCTTGCCTGCATCCTCCACATATTTGAGTTCCGTGAGGACAGAGACACAGTCTTAGTCACCATGTCTCTAGTGCCTAGCACATAGGTAGCACTTGATAACTGTTTGAATATTTAAATTAATATACCAAAAGATTTCCATGAGTCCTCTTAGTACTGTCTGATGTTCTCACCTACTTCATGACTCCTGCTCCTTCCTCTCAAACAACCCTGTAAGGCCTAGTTAGGAATGTAGGCTACAGACAAGAGAATATAATATTTACTCCAGTTCACTCAGTCAATAAAAATAATCATTAACCATTGTTGGGAAAAGCAGTCTCGTTGTGTGCATGCAGTCCTTTGACCCCTACTCAGCTGCATAAGAATGGGCCTTGGGCTTACAAACTTTCTTACCAATAGAGAGTCCTCACAGCCTGTGCTGGGTTTATTACCTTCCCCATTTCAGATTTAATGTGTGCTCCTTTGTTCTGCTTAAGCATGTGCATCATGTGGCACTTTTGCTCTGTTCCCCATGGGTGTAGACCATCTTCTCATGGACCAAGACCTGCTGGTTGTGAGGGACTAATGGCCACTATTGAAGCTGATCTTCCTTTGTCTCTTCTCTATGTGAGTAAAGCGTAGTTCTACCCTGTGCCTTTGTGTGTCATAGCTTCATGGTGTCTCAAACCATATTGATATTCTGAGCCTGTTGCTCCCAGTGGCAGGCACTATTATGCTTTTTTCTATCCTTCATACAGTAGGCCTTCTGGAGATGATAACAGGTGTCATATGTCTGAAAGTTCAATAACCACCTAATGTTTTCTAGGTATCATGTAAGTGAGATTCTGGGGAGGAGTAAAGGTCACTTAAACTGGGTCTCTTCATTCCAACAGGCTCACGATTTATTAGGGATTGCAGTGCACAAAAATAATAGTTATTGTTTTCTAAATATATACTGCGTGCAGGGGCTTCATCTGAACCAAAGTTCCTTCTCATTCTATTAAGCATAGAGTTACATATGTCATGGTTTCTCTGGGACAATCCTAGTTTATTCTTATTGTACCAGTGAAATGATAATAGCACCCTTTTCACCCTCAAAAATGCCTTGATTTGATCAATAAATTATATGATGAGTCCAAGTAAGCCACATGGACTTTCAAATATGCTGTGACAGAAGTATAACCACATTACTTTGGGAATCCTAAATAAGGAGCAGTTAGATCTCCCTCAGGTTGGCTGAGGGAAGAGGGTCATAGAAGAGTAGAATTTGAGGAGGATGAAATAGAATTTTTGACAACAGAGGTGATGACTAATGATATGTTTTTCCTTTTCCTTTGTTACCAGTATCTCTGTACTTGGATATCCAAAGCCAAGATAGTGAGCTTTGATACAAAACACAGGGATCTACATCTAAGTACAGAAAAAATATGAGTAAAAAACATAGCACATTACTTTTATTAGTCACTTATGCACTCATGTATTTTTCTGTACTTAGATCTACATGTAGATCTAAGTACAGAAAAATATATGAGTAAAAAACATACGACATTACTTTTATTAGTCACTTATGCACTTTTATTAGTCACTTATGCACTATGTTAAATAAGTCATGTGCATCATCTCATTAAATCCTTGCACACCTATGAGATAGTGCCTACAAACTATCATACCCTTTCTACAGAAGAGGAAATGAAGGCTAAGAGGGGTGAAATGACTCGTTCAGGGTCACACAGCTAGAAAGTGATAGAGTTAAATTCAGACAGAGTTCATTCTGACTCCAGAGCCCACATTCTTATTTTTAATTTATATATAACATTGTGTAAGTTTAAGGTGTACAATGCATTGATTTGATACATGTACATATTACATTATGCTCAGCACTGTAGCGTTAGCTAACACCCTTATCATGTCACATAATTATCATTTTTTTGTGGTAAGAACATTTAAAATCTAGTCTCTTAACAACTCTGAAGTATATAACCCAGTATTGTTGACAATAATCACAATGTTGTGCTTTAGGTCTCCAGAACTTATTTATCTTCTAACTGCAAGTTTGTACACTTTGACTAATATTTCCCCATTTCCCCCACCCTTCAGCTCCTGGCAACCACCATTCTACTCTCTGTTTCCATGAATATGGCTTTTGTAGATTCCACATATAAGTGATATCATACAATACTCCCAAGATTATTGCAGAATTATTCACAATAGCCAAGATATAGAAACAACCTAAGTGTCCATCATCAGGTGAATGGATAAAGAAGACATGAGATATCTCTATCATCTCTCTATCTCTCTATCTCTATCTATCTCTCTATGTCTGTCTGTCTGTCTATCTATCTATCTATCTATCTATCTATCTATCCATCGATCTATCTATCATCTATCTAGCTATCATCTAGGAATATTATTCAGCCATGAGAAAGGAGATCCTGCCATATGTGACAACATAGATGGATCTCGAGGGCATTATGCTAACTGAAATAAGTCAGAGATCTCATTCTTAAATCCTTCACTATAAAGCTTCCAGAAATTTCCACAATCTGGAATTAGAATTCCATGGTTACCCATGTATCTTTCAATTTCAGTTGATCCTGGTAACAATGCTAGGGACCACCATACATTGAGCATCCACGATTTGTCAGGCACTTTACAAAATTTATTTTGAATCTTCAGAACAACCATGCTAAATAGGTACTTTTCATTTTATGAATTAGGAATTTGGGGTTCGTAGAGTTTAGGCACCAACTCTTAAGTGTAAACTTTCCTTCCTTCAAGATGGGGAGCAATAGTAAGCATAAGAATGCCTTTATTTAGCACAAGATCTGTACGCTAACATGTTTCATGAGACACTACCTCAGATAGTAAGAAATAGAAAACCCCTGTTCTTTTTAACCAGTGGGCTTCTGGGTAATACCAGAAAGTAGGATGTTATTTCTTTGCTTTTACGCAGTCACCAGCCATGTCACCCTGGGAAAATTCATTCTTCTCTAGGAGTTTGTTTTTTTCATCTGTACAGTAGAAATAACTCCTACCTCACAAACTTGGCAGGAACATTAAATGAGAAAGTGTATGTAGACTATATAGCCCAGTATCTATCTATTCATTTTTTCCCTTCCATGTAATCATAGATCTTGCCTTTACATGAACTGTTGGCATGTTTCTGTTCCACTTTGGTAGTAGTCACAGCTGAAATTTGGCTCTACTATTTTTTACATTAGGAATATATGATTTTTCTGTTAGCATTTAGATAAATTGAGGAAATTAAGCCACAGTAATTTTGTACCTGATAGTCTTACCCCTCTGAAAAATCTAAGTATTCTGTTCTCTGAGTGTTTGCTTGGAAATACTAACCTCTCAAATAATGTACATCAGAGGATTCCAAAATTTGACCTTTTGCTCTTTATGTTTTTAATAATACATGTACATGGAATAAAAGGCAAAAGCTATTGAAGGTTATACACTGAAGAATAAATTGTTCTTTCCCCCCACCTTCAGTCCCCCAGTCACCCTCCTTAGAAGTAACCACTGCTATCAATTATTTTGAGTGTCCATCAAGAGATATACTGTGCATATACAAACATATCTGTATATTTTTATCTCCCTGCTTATTTTCACAAACATGATAGCATATTCTATGTACACACTGTTTTGAACCTTGTTTTTATTGTTTAACAATGTGTCTCAGCAAATCTTTTCATTTCAATATGAATAGATTTCCCTCTTTTTTTTTAATGGCTGCATGGTATTCAAATAAATGGATATCCTATAATTTATATAAACAGTACCAAAATTATTTATAGTCTTTTGGTATCACATATAATTTTGAAGACATTATTTTCATATACACATCATTGCTCCTGTGCACAGACTCATAATATAAATGGCTATTACTGGAATCTCTGGATAAAAGTATATGTACATTTACAATAGTGATAAATATTGCCAAATTGTCCTTCAAAGAGGTTGTCCCAGTTTAATTATCATTAACAACAAACAAGGGTGTTTCTTCATATCCAGGAACACGGTACATATGTTTTTTCTCCTTTACAATCCTAGTTGGGAGATGATCATTTGTTTTACTTTAATTTTGTATTTCTTTTACTTTGAGTGAATTGATCATCTTTTTATATATTTAAAAGTCATTTGCATTTATTTTTCTATATGATTTATTTTGCCCATTTTTCTTAAGAATTAATTTATTTTACTCATGTCTAAAATTCCTTTATATATTAAAATGTGATCCTTTACCATATTGTTGATAATATTTTGTCTACCACTTATATTTTGACTTTATTTATGGTATTAATGAAATTTTAATATATGGAATGTTTTAATGTCTCTGTCTTGTTTAATGGGTTTTGGTGGTGTGTCACACTTATAAAACATTTCTGAGACTAATAAATTAGTTTTCCGTTTTGTTACTTAAATGGTATCATTTTTAAAGAAAATTAACATTTTTATCCATTTGGTATTTATTTTAGCATAAAGAATGAGGTAGGTATCCAACTTTATTTTTTCAAAAGCCTAGCCAGTTGACCCAGTGCCATTTATTGAACAATGCATTTTCTCCTGT
>NW_006443567.1:2956348-2978752 GCF_000325575.1 Pteropus alecto
AGGAGGCATTTAAAATTAACAGGGACAAATGCATAATATATATATAACATTACATATATTATATATAAAATCTTCTAGGTTCTGTTCCATTGATTTATGTCTTCATTTACTGGTATCAACTGTTTTAATTACATGTGTTATGGTATTTTAATAGGTGTTACTGCTAGCACCTTCTCACTACTCTTCTTATTCAAAATTTTCCTTGGGTTTCTTACAAGTTATATTTCCATTTGAACTTTAGAATAAGTGTGGCTGATTTAAAATAGAATTCTATTTGTATTTTATTTGGATTTTTAAATTTATAAATATTCTTAATAGAATTGTTTTAGTAAGAATCATTTTTGTTGCTACTTTAAATGGGTTCTTTTCCTTGATTATATTTTCTAAGTGGTTGTTATATATAGGAAAGTTAATGTTATTTTATTAAATAATTTCCTATGCAGCTATAAAAATTGTGATGGGAAAGCATGTCTATTGAGTGTACATGACAAGCACTCTGGTTCCAGTTTTGAAATATACACATATATAAATATTTCTAGAAAATATGTTGGCAGGGCACAAGCTAAAATGTCAACCCTGATTATCTCTGAATAGTGGATGATGGTTCTGAATGCCCTTTGTTGTCTTTGTGTTGTCCAATATTTCCTGTAGTAAACATATTTTACTATTATATAGAAAAACATTTTTAAAAGAGAATAGTTTATAGCATAGTTAAGAGACGTAATTTTGGAGTATAACTGTGGTGCTCATATAGGGAGGAAGAGAACGATGGTATCAATTGCATAATTAGGGTAGTCTAATGCTATAATAAAACATCCCAAAGACTCAGTGTCTGGACACAAGAAGAGTTTCTTCTTTCTAACAATCTAATACAGGTCCACAAGGACACAGACATTGGTTGAGGGGTGGGCTGTTGCATATAGTAGGTTTTAGGGGGTCAGCTCAGGAGTGATATGGTCACTTCCACTCACATTCAATTGGCCAGCATTCAGTCATATGGACATATCTAGCTGCAAGGGTGACTGGGAAATATAATCTAGCTATGTGCCCATGAAGAAGAGACATGGACACTGGTGAGCACTCACAGACTCTAGTGAGTCTAGTGAGCATTTTGAGTTGCAGTAGTATTTTTGCATCAATTTCCAGGGCAGTTATTGCATTTGGGATTATTTTTCCCAAGGTGCTTTCCTGAAGTTTTCCAGAATACCCAGATTGTCCCTGACTAATAAAAGAAGCAGAGATATTCCCTCCTCAACCAAGATTCCCATGAAAATTTCTTGGTATCTTGGTCCTTTTGTCCAGTCTTTTTTGCATTGAACCATCTCCAATCTGAAGTTGAATCATTAGACTCTGATCCCTGACCTTATATCTTCTCTGCTTCTTATCTTTAGTCATTTAACCCAGTATCTGACCTTCATCCATGTTAGGCACTACTTGTTCTATGTACAATGCTTTGATGAGTTGTCTATATTTCCTTCTGTGTCTGAACTCCATCCATCTCCTACTTCCTGACCTGACACTGGGTTGTCAGGTTGGCATCTCAAAAGGACTCTGTGTCATCTTACCTAGAACCGATTGCGTACTGGAGAATGAAGAAATACTTTTACTTGCCTTGGTTTCTAGGGAGTAATTGATGAACTACTCACAGTTGAGTTCACGCTGTTACCTGCCTAGTGTCTTTTGGTATCTCAAGTGTGTGGAAGCAAACCGATGGATGTGGTACAGCCTGACATGGCTTATCTGGAAAAGGATTGCTGATGGACAACTGTAACCAACATGATCTCACAAAATATCAAAATATATGTTATGGTAAAAACATTCAGTGTATAAAGGACAACCCCCCCCCACCATAAATATCGGAAGCTGGGGTTTGATTTTGTTAGCTCTGTCTGCACTGACATTGAAAGAAACTATTTGTTTCTTACCCATAGGGGCTTCTGAGTGTAACTCCTTTTTCAGTACACAGTACAAGTTTTCTGTGATATGTTTTAAATGAGGCCTTCATTCAAGCAATTTCTGTGCTCTGCTCATGTCTTGCTATCCAACAAAGTGCTAGGCAAACAAAATGCCTGGGGCCTATGACAAACCATGGGTATTAAAGTCCAGAGCTATTTTTAAAATAACATTCTCTTTCTGATTATAAAAGTAATGCATAACAATGACTTTTGAGTCTATACTAAGAGCTCAGTACTCAGGACTCAGTGTTTTGCATGCATTGGCTAATCTTCACAACTTTCTGAGGTAAATATTATGATTTCTATTTAACATTGATGGAAACTGAGGTCCAAAGAAATCCAGTATCTTGTTTAGGAAATGGTAATGCTAGCATTAGAATCTGGGTCTTCTAACACTGGGACTGCATAATTTACTGCTGCCAAATCCTGCCTCTATACATGACTATTACAGCAAATTTGAAGAGCATAAAATGTAATGAAGGAATAAACAACAGGGATAAAAAATATTCATAATACCTTAACCTAGAGATATCTATTTTATTTGGTACATTTTCTTCAAGTATTTATCCCTGATGGACAGGCATTTAAAAAAAAAATGAGCAGGTTTTATGGATGTTTTGTACTCCACTTTAACATTTAACCTCTTATTGTGAGCATACTTTCGAGTCATTAAATTTTGTTGAAAGCATTTTCATAGTTGCATGCCATTCAGCTATACCATAATTTATTTAACCAGGTGCTTATTGATGGACATTTTTCTGCTTTCAGTTTTTGCTATTACAAAACCAATCATAACTAATTGTATCATGAATCCATTTGACTATTTTTTGACTGATTATTTCCTTGTTATAAATTTCTAGTAGATTACTATTTTAAATATATACACATGTATAAGGCGCTTGACACGTATCGTCAAACATAACAGATTCTTGATAGTATCTATGTATCAATCAGCCATAATTGACTTTAATATACTGCATAATGATTCTAACCAATACTAGAGGCATCTTTTTTTACATAGCCATTGAATATAAAATAGATTAGGATTATTTTGAATTACCAAATCATCTTCCTTATCTAAAGATCTATATTTTGGGAATATGAGAAAGACTGAGCCTCAGCCTTACCAGCTCACAAAGGGCTTGATGAACTCAGGAAACTTGAGGTAGAGCTGGATAGCATCTATAGTAATATATGGCTACCAGGACGGAGGATCTGCAGGTCAGAGGCTGAAGTTGTTCTACCTACTAGAAGGATTATTCTTGTTGCAACATTTGCAGGTACATTCCATTTGTGAGAGTGGCATTCTTGGGTAAAAAAGAGGTAAAAATAACTCTGAGCACACAGTCTCTTTCAGCTTAGAGATTGAATTTAAACTACCACCCATTCGAAGCTGTCATGACTTTCCCTATGTAATGACCTTGCAACAGTGCTATCAGTCACACAGATTAAGTACTATCATCCTCACTTTACAGAAAACAATAGTAACAATGGAAATTTATCAAGCACATACTATAGGACATGCATTGTCTAATACTTTGCATGTATTATTTTCCTTAATGCTCAAAAGAACCCTATGAAATTGGCACCACATTTCATAGATAAGGACAATGAGAAACAACAATTTAAAATAACTTATTTAAAGTCACAAATTTAGCAAATGACAGAACTGGGATTCAAACCTACTTTGTCTCCAGAGAAATCTCAGAATGGTTAAATACCTCGTTTAAAGTTCCTCAGAGACTAAGCAGTGGAATTGGAACCCATGTCCTGGTGTCAGCGTTCAGTAAATTTTTCCTCTACCCCTAGGTTCCACTGTAGCCACTTGGATGCAGTTGGCAATTTCAGCCCTCATTTAAAGTGCCCAACAGTGTTAAAAGTCTCTCAAGCACAGACTAAGTTTGCTTACACAGTAGCAAATCATTGGGTTTGTTCTCTGACATCAGTGCATGCCACTGTATGTGTCTGTACCTGTGAGGACCCAAAAACTCCCACAGACACCTTTTTGCTAATGAGTAGGTAGAGGAAATGAGAGATAAAATAACTTGTCCAAGGTGACATAGCTGGTAATGAAAGTAGAGCTCATAATACTCATCTCCCAGAGATGTTGAGAGCATTATATGCATGTTGGAAAGTGCCTGTCACAAAGTAAGCATTTGGTAAATGATAGTAAATATTAATAATGATGATGATGATAACTATCCTATTACTATTATAGAATGATTAGGTCTTCTGCCTCGTGAATCCTCATGTCCTCAAATCAAGACCAGTGGCTTCGTTCCTTGTCTAAACAGACCAAATACTGCCTGACAGATATGCAAATATTGATTCTACTGTGTATGAAGAATGCCTCTTAGAAAGTTGCTGGTAAGCTAGGAGAACCTGGCTAACCCTGAGATCCTCAGAGCTGTACCATCCGTACCCAAACTACAGAGGCTTCTAAGCAGAGGCATTATTTTCAATGTGTCATAGATATCTTTGATAAGCAGGGGCACTTCTACTTTTGTGTGCTATACTTGAACATGAGTCTGCTTTAACATGACAGGAAGCAACAAGCTACCCAATCCCTGCTATTTTAAGTGTTAAATAGCAAAATTCTTTGGCAGTCTAGGAAACTTCTCTCTACAGAATGTGCTGAAACAGTGGAATTGAATTAAATGGGACCTCATATCTAGTGTATTTCACCACCAGCATATTTTATTTATCCTTGCTAGACTGTACGAATGGGCAATTTTCCTTCTGGATGAAAGGACTCTCTAGTAACTGAACTCTAATTTTTTAAAGGAGAATTAATGGGCCCCTGTTTTGAAAGAAGAGGCCACTTTGGCTGGGAGAAATTAATAGTTTTCTGTTATGGTATTCTCTTTACCACTGAAATGTATGGTGTGTAGATTCTAGCTTGATTTTTTTCCTATGAACAATGAATGTGAATAGTGAAACTCTGTACTCCTTTGTTATCAAAACCATATGTTCTAGTGATGCTAGAACCAGACACAGCTCTGGATTGGAGCTCTGGCTATAATCGTACTGGGGATCACATCATTGCCATGTACATTAGTCTTCTCATTGAGAAATGGGAAAATGGAGCAAGCCATGTCCCTCAAAGGGGCATAGTGAAGAAAGGTTTGTATCACTTGTCCTCTCCAAACAACTGTGTGCTGTGTGCTGTGTGCTGACATGGCCAGGCTAGCCATTACCCTGAGATCAGGCAGGAAAGTATGGCAGGCAGTATAAACACATTCCTATTATCAGAAATAAAATAGAAAATAAATAAATTAATGAAACACTTGATTTTCACTGAGTGTCAATTATGTGAAAGAGTCAAGCACCTATAATGTGCTAGGATATTGTAGTAGATGCTTTACTACTAGTATTGCCAAAACTCAGAACAATTATGTGGGATAGGTACTATTATTCTCATACCCATTTTACAGATGAGGAAACCAAGGCACAGATAAATACTTTTCCAAGGATAGCCAGTAGAAGGCAAGGCTGAGATGGAACCTACGTAGTTTAATTCCAGAACATGTGTTCTTAACTACTAAGCCCAGTTTTTTATCAGCATAAAAACAGATGCATTATTGAAGACAGCAGATCAATAAAGAGATTTTACAGTGTATTCATTAGAATACTTGTGTCATCATCACCACCATACAGATAGAACAACTGAGGCACACAATATCTTCCTTCAACTATCTAGCTTGTATGATACAGAGCTGAGACTCAAACTCCAGTTTTTCTGATTCTAAAACACCAGCTTGCAAGGAGGCTATGAAGATCGATAAAACTGCCTTTGCCCATTGCAAATTTGTGTTCTAATAAGTGAGGAATGGACCCTGGATGTGAATTATTGTAATTCAAAGTCCAAAGTAATAACTTCCATATAAGTAATGAAAAAGAAGAAAGAGAAGGAGGGGAGAAGGGAAAGGGGAGGGAGAGAAAATGGGGAGGAAGGAGACAGAGAAAGAGAAGTAATCTTGTAGAAGAGAGAAATACCATTTCTGTTCATGAATGGCTCTATGGAATAGGAGGAATTAAGTGCATACTTGAGGGATGGAAAGACTTGAATAGACAGAGTCTTCTTTTATTTAGAGCCTGCTGTATGTCAGGTATTACACTAGGTTCTTTAAATCCATTAAGGCTGGGTCTCACAAGAGCAATGTCATTATTCCCAGTTCATAGCTGAGGAAACAGGCAAAGCAAGATGATGTTGCCAAATGTGGGTGAATGGCATGAACAAAGATCTGGCACAGGGTCCACAAATAGAGATGTTGCTGGAACAGATAATTCACTGTAGCATTGGAAAGGGTACACTCGACCCAGATTACAGGAGCCCTGGGACTTTGTCCCATTAACAATGGATAGTTGGTCAAATTTCCTGAGAAGGCTGAAAGAAGATAATGAGAGCTGCTCCTCAGGCACTGGTTTGAAAAGATGAATTGAATGGCAGTAACTAGAATAAGTACAGATGCTGTTTCTGTACTCCAAGCACAGTGCAATAGGCACAGGCCCAGAGGCATGATTCTGGGGCCAAGTTCTGTCATTGATTAGCTGTGTGGTCTTAGGCAAGCCATTCTATCTCTCTTGACCCTCTGTTGTCCCAGCTATAGATGAAGATGATAATATAATGTACCTGCCTCACGAGGATGCTGTGAGGAGTAAACCAGACAAAATATATGAAATGTTCTGCTCAGCGCCAGATCCATAGTAATCATGAAGTAAATTAGAACCCCTATTTTGTTACATGAGAAACAGGGATACTAGTTTGGAGGCTGTTAAAGTAATCCATGCACAAGGTGATAAGGGCCCAGCCTAAGATGGTGACTAGAGAGGATCAGAAGAGGGGAAATAATGATAATTGAAAGGCAGTGACTCCTTGCATGGCTAGGTTGTTGAGAATTTTTTTTTTAACTTTTGCCAGAATATTGTGCTGTCAAATGCAAAACAGATTTGAAAGTGAAAATTATCTATTGTATGCACTGTACTATTTGTACAGCTTTTGTTAGAATGCAAGACATTGACTCCAATTTTGTTATATCTATATCTATCATTCTTTAAGCTTTCAGTGTGTTGATGTCATATCTCCCAAAGCCTTTCCATTTTGGAACTATTGAAATGAAAGATTTTGAGATAAAGCAAAGGATTTGACAATATAAGAAAATGAGCCCTACAATGGAAAATTGAGTCTCATATTTAAAATCTTTTATTCTGTGATTCCAAAAAACTTGCCTTTTCATCATTTCCATCATATTTTCTGAACTGACATAACTGTATAGATACTAAATCTGATATTTAATTAAAGGAAGGTCATCTGTTCATGTAATTGCTTTGCAAGATAATTAGTCATTTGTCTTAGGTAGCTAGAACTGAATGTATCTACCACACACCCATGCCAGCTATTTGATACATAGATCAGTCCCTGGAGAGAATGGGCTTAGGAATTCAATGAGTGTAACATACCTTTGATTTCAATATTCAGCCTATAATAAAAAAAAAATCTGGAATGCCAACCTGCAACCCTTTCTTAAAATGAATTTATTAGTTGATCATTAAACATAAAGTATATGCCACAAAATTAATTTTATGGTGAAGATGGCTAGAGTCTGGATAAATGGACAATTAACCTCTCCTCTGAGAACAGATCTGTAATCATAATTGCTAATAAAAAATACAATTCACATGCATGCATAAGACAAAAATAACCCCTCCCCTTCTCTTAGGCATTTGATGCCAAAAAGCTCAATCCGTAAGATCTAGTAGGACTAATTTGTTTCATTTTTTCTTCTTCACCTTAACAACGGAAATCAAGTTTTCATATGGAGCTCTCCTATCTTGTTTACATTTAATTCTCCAGCATCCCTTATTTGAAATCTAAAGCTTGTGTTTATACTGGAATATATTATTAGGTAGATTTTGAATACCTAGTTAAAATGAAGAGAGCATATAAATATCATTAGGAGGCTTTAAAATCATAATTCACATGATAGATCAATCATTTATATGTCTATACATTGAAATGTTAAATATCTCTGAATGAAAAATAAGAGAAATGACATATACTTTGAGATTCCACATACTTTGATAACTCCTCTGCTGCAGACAATAGTATTGATGGATAAAATGTGGAAAAGATAAACAAAAGAACTCATCTGGTCTTGGATTAGAAGACAGACATCTCCATGGATTAGACACAAAAAAGAAAAACACCAGTGTGAGCAGGGCTGAGTGTTACTGACTTTCTCTTCTAATAATAGGCAATGATGGCCAAGAAGTTAGGTCCTCTTGGAGAAGACACCTAACATGCTCCATACATGAAGAGGGATCAAGACTAACTCTGTGCTTAAAATCAAGAACTAGGAATGGGGAAGAAAACAGTTCACCTTGTCTCATAAAAGGAAGCTGCAAAATGTGAACTGAGACCATACCCCTGCAAGATATAGGCCTTAGGAAACAGGAGGACCCAGACATAGACTCATGACCTAGGAATGAGCTAAATTGTCCATTTGTTCTTTTTTTTTTTATATTAGGATTTTATTGGGTGAGTAATGTTCTATAGTACAGGCTGTTAGCTTTAAACTCTGCCCCAGTGTTGTTAACCAGAGTCTCCAGGAACAAGCTTAATACATTTAAAAAAATAACAAATCATAAAAAAAACTATCAGAAACAAGATCTCTGAAAGAGGCCTTTGGTTAATTTATTATAAACAAAGATTTGCACAGAATTGTTTGGTACTAAATCATTGCTTAGTTTTTTTTTTCTTCAAGTTTAAACTGCTTTTCTATTCTAATTATTATTGAACCAAGTTAATTGGTAAATCGTAGCACAATTTAGATGAGGATTTCTATAAATCTTGCTCTGTAGGGCTGTTGGCTAATCTTTTGTCCCCAACATTACCACTGGGCGGAAACTCCAAACTGAGTCTGTAAGATCTGGTTTGGGAATAGGGACCTCTAGGGATGGATAGAGACAATCATAAAACCGCTAGATGGGAAGGGATGAAAATAGAAACAGGGAAAAAAAGGCCCTAGGTATATTTCTTTTAAAAAGGTACTTGCGCAACATGGAGAATAAGTTCCTCCTTCAACAATTTTATGTCCCAGCTGCCTAACTCCCCTCACTAGGCCTTGCTAAGAATCTACAAGTCCACACAAATATAGATAAATGATCAATAAATGGAGGGTTAGTGAGAGCAGTATCTATGTGGGCTATAACTAGTGGTGCTAATTTTGATCATTTAGTTACGGTGGTGTCTTCTAGATTTCCCTATCGTAAAGTTACTATTTGCCCTTTTGTTATTAATAAGTGTGTTGTAGAGGAGATCGTTTGAAAATATGTAAATACGCCATTTAGTTTTCCCTGATAAGATGCACCAAGAAGGACACATCATTTTTCTGATATCTATTTCTGTCCAAATCATGTAACCTGGAATTAATCATGAGGAAAAATTAAACAAACCCAAAATGATAAACATTATACAAAATAAATGGCCTGTACTCTTCAAAATTGTCAAGATTATGGAAGACAAAGAGATGCTGAAAGACTGATCCAGAGTGAAGGACACTAAAGAAACATGACAGCTAAATGCAATACTTGATCCTGGATTGGATCTTTTTTCTATAAAGGACATTAATGAGACAATTCATGGAATATATAAGACCTGTAGGTTATACTACTGTATCTGTGCTAATTTCCTGATATTTGATAATTGTACTATAATTATGTGAAAGAATGACTTTTGAAATAGAATACACACTAAATTATGAGGGATAAAGAGGGTTGTGCCAACAACTTTCTTTTAAACCTAGCAGTTCAGAAAATATATATGTAATTATGTGTGTTTATGTATATATGATGTTAATTAACATTTGTGGAATTTGGATTGTGGTACATAAGAATTATTTTACTATTTTTGCAGCTTTTCTGGAGGTCTTAAATTATTTAAAAATAAAAGAAAATCAATATGACAATAAAAGCACTATACTATCAAGGCTAGTGTTATTGTGCCTATCACTTGCTTAAGTGATAGTTAAAGGTAAATTTTACAATTTTAACTACATTTAATTAAAAAATTAAGAAAGATTGAAAATTTATGAATGAAGTATTCAACTTAAGAAACCAGAAAAAAGGAAAAAATAAATTAGAAAGAAGGAAATCGTAACAAGCAGAAGAAATTAATGAGTTTGGTGGAAAACAAACTGCAGACGGGATCAACAAAATCAAAAATTGGTTCTCTGGTAGAAAAAAAAAGAGTGGGTACAATGAGAAAATGTCAACAATGGTCAAGAAAAGACTATTTTAGGAAAAAAGGAAAAAGCAATTGTACAGATAAGAGATTTCAATGATCATAAGTTAAAGCTATAATCAAATTTATGCCAATGAAATTGAAAACTTAATAATTTCCTAGAAAATTTATGAAAAGTGAACAAAACAAAAATCTCCATAAACCAATAAACATCAATGAAAATGAATTGGTATTCAAAGTTTTTCTACCTTAAAAGATACTAGGTTCAGAAACTTTTACAAAAAAATTTTACCAAACCTTCAAGCATTGGGTAATTGCTCTTTTACAAACTGTTTCAGAGAATAGAAAACCTAGGGGAGCTATATCTAAGAGCTTTTGGAAGAATTGAGCAGAGGATCCTGCTCTACCTGGTATAAAAATTTCCTATAAAGCTATGTTAATTAAGGCACTGTGTCTTGGTGTAGGGAGGGACAAAAACACTGATGGGCTAGAATGGAGAGCCTAGAAATATACTCATATGTGCATGAAACCTGGATATATGTCAGATATGGCATATCAAATTAGTGGGGGAAAAGGAAGTATCATCCAATATATGGTTCTAGTAGAAACCTCTATTACACATAATACAAAACCAAACACAGGAGAAAATCTTTACAATCGTAAGACAGGGAAAGTTTTCTTAAACAAAACCAGACGACATAAAATAACACAAAAAGAAAAAGCACAAATCATGGAGGGAACAAGTGATCAATTTGATTCTATACTAAAAATTTGTGCAAAAACACCATAACCCAGCCTCCTCATAATACAGTATGACCTCATTTGTTAAATGTTGAAAAATACACACACTAATAGTATACATTGTTTAAGAATTCATATGTATGGTGTACAATTATTTAAAAATATGCACACCAACTTTAATACTGAATGCCTAATTAACAAGAGGATAAGTGGGGAATGGAATTCATAAGTACAGTGGAGTTCTTAATCCTATCTGAAATGGTCCAATGAAGTCTGAAATAAATATGGGCTAAAATTAAGATCTGATAACACAGAATATAGGTAAATGGGTATTTTTTAACATCATCTATTCATATCTATGTGCTTGAAATACCAGTACCCTGTATCTAAGAAATGTGCTGTACTAGAAAAGTATCAGTCTACATCATGGTTGAAGTCCAGTCTCTACCACTTGTTAGCTGTGTGACCTTGGTCAGATTTCCTAATTTCTTAGAACCTCAGTTTCTTAATTTGTAAATTAGGGATAATTGTACTACTTAAAGCATTGCTGTGACAATTAAATGATGAGTAGAAAGGGTTTTCACAGTGATTGGTACATAATAAGAATTCAATACAGTCTTACCTTTGTGATCATTTTCAACAATTGACCAAATTTTGATTTTTTTGGCAGTCTTATTTTTTTTATTGTGGGATAGTTGAGGTATAACATTATATTAGTTTTGGGTATACAAAGTAATTATTTGATATTTGTATATATTACAAAATGATCACCACAATACATTTAGTTAACATCTGTCATTATTTATAGTTAAAAGTTTTTTCTTGTGTTGAGAAATTTTAACATCTACTCTCTTAGCAGCTTTCAAATATGCAATACAATATTTTTAACTGTACTGACCATGCTGTATTACATCCCCAGGACTTATTTATTTTATAACTGAATATTTGTATCTTTTGACCCCCTTCATCCATTTCACTCACTCCTACCACCTACCTCTGTTCTTTTAGATCCCACATATAAATGAGATCATACAGTATTTGTCTTTGTCTGACTTATTTCACTTAGGATAATGCCCTCAAGGTCTATCCATGTTGCTGCAAATGATAAGATTTCATTATTTTTATGGCACTCTGAATAATATTTCATTGTGTGTGTGTGTGTGTGTGTGTGTGTGTGTGTGTGTGTGTGTGTGTTTTCTTGATCTAATCACCTGTCTATAGGCTAGCTGTAATTGAGGTTGTTTATATCTTGGCTATTGTAAATAATATGGCAAAGGTTTATGAACACGGGGTGCATAAACCTTTTTGAATTAGTGTTTACATTTTCTTTTGATAAATAACCAGAAGTAGGATTACTGGATCATGTGGCACTTATATTTTTAATTTTTTGAGTAACCTTCATTCAGTTTTCATAGTGGCTGTACCAATTACATTATCACCAATTGTGTGCATGGACTCTTTTTTCTCCACATTCTTGACACTTGTTATTTCTTGTCTTGTTGATAATAGCCATGCTAACAGGTGTAAGGTGATATCTCATTGTTGTTTTGATTAGCATTTTCCTAATGTTTAGTGACATTGAGAATCTTTTCATGTACGATTTGGCCATCAGTATGTCTTCTTTGGAAAAATGTTTTATCGGGGCCTCTGCCCATTTTTTTTTTTTTAGGCAAAGCAACCCTTGGTTGACCTCACAGATTGCAAGGACCTTGTCGGTTTACAATCTCTTATTTTTAATTTTTTTTACACATACAGCACCTGGTCTTCCTAGGTGGTCTCCCATCCAAGTACTAGCCAGGCCCAACCCTGATTAGCTTCTGAGATCAGATGGAATTGGGCTTGTTCAGGGTGGCATGGCTGTAGACCTCTGCCCATTTTTTAATTAGATTGTTTGTGGGGTTTTTTTTGGTAATGAATTGTATGACTTCTTTATATATTTTGGATATTATTCCCCTGTAAGATATATGATTTGCAAATATTTTCTCCCATTCAGTAGGTTACCTTTTCATCTTGTTGATTGTTTCTTTTGCTCTACAAAAACTTTTTTGTTTCATGTAGTCACACTTGTTTATTTTTACTTTTGTTGCCTTTGTTTTGGGTGTCAAATTCAAATAATCTTCACTGAGAATGATGTAGGAAGCTTACCCACCTATGTTTTCTTCTAGAAGTTTTCTGGTTTCAGGTCTTACATTCAAGTCTTTAATCCATTTTGTTAATTTTTATATATGGTGTAAGATAGTGGTCTAGTTCATTCTTTTGCATAGAGATATCCAGTTTTCCCAACAACATTTATTGAAGAGATTTTCCTTTCCCCATTGTATATTCTTGGGTCCTTTGTTATAACTTAATTGACCTTATATGTGTGGGTTTATTTCTGTGCTCTCTACTCTGCTCTATTACGATTTATGTGTCTGTTGTTATGTAAGTACCATACTGTTTTGGTTATGATAGGTTTGTAATATAGTTTGAAACCAGGGAACATAGCATGAGGCCTCTAGGTTTGTTTCTTCTCAAGATTGATTTGGCTATTTGGGGGTATTTTGTAGTTCCATATGAATTTTAGGATTGTTTGTTCTATTTCTGTGAAAATTGCCATTGGAACTTTAGTAGGGATTACATTAAATCTGTAGATTACTTTGGGAAGTATAGAGATTTTTACAATATTAAGTCTTGTTGTTAATTTATGAGCACGGTATATCTTTACACTTATTTGTGTCTCCTTCAATTTCTTTTATCAATGTCTTTTACTTTTCAGTGTATAGGTCTTTCACATTTTTGATTAAATTATTTTCCTAGGTATTTAATTCTTTTTGATGCAATTGTATATGGGATTATTTTCTTACTTTCTCTTTCTGATAGTGTTTAGAAAAACAACAGGGTTTTTTTTGCATATTGTTTTTGTATCCTACAACTTTAACAAATTTGTTAGTTCTAACACTATTTTTGGTGGTGTCTTTAGGGTTTCTATATATACTATCATGTCATCTGTAAATCATGGCCACTTTTGGCAGTCTTTTATTTTTTGATAATATTTCATTTTGGAATAATTTCACACAGAAATAATTACAAAGAGCTCCCACTTACCCTTCACCTAAATTTTACCACACTCATTCTATTATTTGGATCAAAAAAATTCTTGATGAATAGGAAACCAAGCCATCACATACCCTATGCCATGGTAAAACTGGACTATTTAGAAGGCAGTATATAATGGCGGTTAAGAATGTAGGCATTGTATTTTGACAGTCCTCGATGGGACCTCAGCTTTCCCACTAACCAACTTGTGACTTTGGGTAAATCACCCAACTTCTCTGAGTCTATGAAAGAAAAAGTTGATATGGTTTAGTAACAGTGGCCAATAATCCATCCTCTGAATCAATAAGCTGCTCCAACATTTCTGAGCTAGGATTATTTCCGTTGCATTTGCTGAAAAGCTTAGAGAGGCCTATCATTTCTAAGGGGTCGAGAGATCTGGGATATGGCATTTTTTCCTGTGAACCAGAGTCACATGAATGAGACTCAGCTTCAGATGCCTGAGGCCAAACTTAAAATTTCCTAGGTTCTTATTTTGGAATGTGTATGCGTGCATGTCCTTTTGATTTGTTTGTTCGATTTTTCCCACTTCGTCAAATACAGCTTCCTTTGCCACTTTATTCTCCTTATTGTTCACTGCTGAGACTTTTAGATATAGACGTTCTTTTTCTATGGAGGAAAAGGCCTGATGGCGTTCTCCTTGATGAGGTTCTGACTGGAGCAGCAGTGAGCAGACCTGGCAGAAGTGATCACCTACCCAGGGTGACTTAGGTGAAAAGGAACAATGTTTTGTTGCCATAGAACACTAAATTCCAAAAGTGGGTCTGTGGGACTTTGCCAGTCCTTGATAATGTTTTCCATACCCGTATCTAAATGATTAAAAATAAAGACAAGGTAAGGAGTTTTTCATAATGATAAAAGGACTTAACATAATGATCTGTCCTCTATTTTGAGATTATGCCTTTCTACCTTTTTTGATGATAAAATGCCTTTTTTTGTTGTTGAGATCTTCACGGTAGCTTTTTAAAATGCTTTCACTTGACAGTTCAACTTTGTAAATCCTACGTACGTCCCTAAAATGTTCGTGGAATATGTTATTGGTCTTTGAAATTCAAAAATCTGGGAACCATTGATTTGGATTGCTGAAGATGAAAGAATTCTTCAACATTAAGCTCGTCATTCCAATTTTACATATGAGTCAACTGAGAGATTTAATCTCATATACCAATTTGGTAGCAGGACCAGGACTAGAACTGCCTCGCTTGATATCAAGGCTATTGAGCATTCCTCTTTTCTGCCTTGCTGTTCCAAATGAAAGAGGCACTGATGAAAACCTCCCTTGACCTCACTATGTAACAGGTTTTTACCATGCACTGTTTATTTCTTGTTTTGTTTTAAGTTCAAGAACTAAAAGAATAGCCAAAATCCCAATGGGGAATGATGACAGCTAGGTTCCCTGACTCATAATCATTAACCCTGTTGGAGTGGGGTTGGGCAATAAAAAGGTCACTTACAAAGTTCTCACTGACTTGCTCCCTGTTGAATCAGAAGAAGTGCTTACTGAAAGCATTAATTTCTGATTAGCTGTTAATCCATCCAGGTTAGAAAATTGGATGGAGAAAAATAAGCATTCACATGGATTTTTCAGGTCGTTAACTAGGAAAGGCTTGCAGAAGTGGGTCAGTATTGTTACAGAGGGGAAAACTGGAGGTTTTTGAGCTCTATCTAAAGCAGGAAACCTTCAGCTTCTGTCCTGGGAAAGCTGATGGGAACCAATTCAAAATTGGGGCGTTTGGGTAGCTCACACCTAGAATTCTAACTGTAGTGCCAGGATTAGAGGGACCCTAGTAAGAGTCATGGAGAAGCACTGCTTTGGGGAGATATCCTCTAAATCTAAGTGAAAGGAGGCCTGGTTTTGATTAGAAAGATGATTATACAAAAACCTTACAACAAATATCATACTTAATGGTGACAGCTGGATACTTTTCCCTTAAGATCAGGAACTAGGCAAGGATTATCATGCCCTTCTAGTCTACATTGTCCTAGAGGTCTTACCCCGTGCAATTGTGTAAGAAAACAAAGACATATGAGGGAAGAAATAAGTGAAATTGTCTTTCTGTAGAGGTGGCATGATTATGAATATAGAAAAATTCCAAGAAATCTACAGAAAAGCTATTTGAACTGATAATGAATTTAGATAGGTCTCAGGATATAAAAAAGAAATATACAGAAAAATCATTTAAAAAGATGATTATAAACATCATGTTTTATACTAGTATATTCCTTTTCCTGTGGTTTCTGTAACAAATCACCACAAACTTAGTGGTTTAAAATAACACACATTTATTATCTTATAGTTCTGTTTGTCTAAAGTCCAAAATAATTCTCATTGGCCTAAAATCCAGGTATCAGCAAGGCTGTGTTTGTTCTGGAGACTCTAGAGGAGAATCCATTTCTTGTTTCTTCCAGCTTCCACAGGCTGCCTACATTTTTTTTGTCCCATGGTGGCATCTCTTAGACTTCTGCTTACACTGTCACATAGCCTTCTCTCTTTGGCTTTGACCCTCCTGCTTCTTTCTTATGAGGACATTGGTCTTACCAGGATAATCCAGGATAATTTGCCCATGTAAATATCCTTAATTTAAAACATACTTGCCAATCTATTTTTCCATGCAAAGGAAACTTCACAAATTCTAGAGCTTGAGATGTAGACATTTTGGGGGGCGTTATTTAGTTTACTACAACTAGTAAAACTATTTTTTCAAGTGAAACCACGTGAAATAACCTAATAAGTTGTATCAAAGCAGAGCAGTTGAAATTAAAGTCTTACCCGTTCAGCCTCTAACTGCAACAGTCACAGAAGCACCCAAGTGGAACCTTGTGGCTCTAGGACCAGTTTGAATAAAAGCGATTTATATCTGAAGGGAGGACATCATTTGGAAGCACCTCAGCCACCACATCCTCACTGTTCATTATATTCTTCAGTGAAACCAGATGCATTTTAATGCTTGTCAGTGAGCTCTACGGGACAAGAGACTGTGCTCATTTAGAATCTGAGGTGTTCAATGCCTGTTAAATGAATGAGTGAAGAATCAATTAATGGTGAATGAAAAATGCTTAGGCAGCATCCATTTCCTATTTCCCTGCTCACAATTATTCATGAGTGAGACTTATACATCAGCATTATTGGAGAAAGATCAAAATTGAACTGTGCCACCTTGCTCTCCTCACTATATCAGGTCCCAAACCATTTATACACATGTATACTACTGAATTTAACTGCTTGTCATGAATAATAGAATGTATTGTTTCAAATCTTGACATGGACATCTTATTTGTACATCATGGAAGTAAATAGTGCTATTCTAATATATTTCTCTACCTGTTTCCCAGAACCTCATTCTTGAGGTCAAGATTAGAAATGGAAAAAAAAGAATGTTAGAAACGAAGGTGCTTTGGTGCCTTAAAGGCTATCTAGGGCAGGCAACTTTACAGATGAGGAAACTAAAGTCTAAGGAAGAGGAAGGACTTATCAATATCATAGAGCACATTTTATTAAGATCTAAACTAGAACCTAGGTCTTCTGCTCCTGAATACATTCTTTCTTCCATTGTTCCACAGTTGTACAAAGCTGAACAATTCTATCAAGAAGAAGTTTAGCTATAGAGACCATAAAATGTGAGGTTTCAAGGATGGTACAATGATCTTTTATCTCTGTAAACCTATGTTTGGAAAACTGGTGGCTCCCAAGAGGAAGCCAACCCACAGATCTGTATAATTTGTTCCATAGGTTATTTTTTAATGAGTTGGTATATCTTTATATAGAGTAGGTATACTCCAGCTCACCAATTTCCCCACCTAATGTCTTAAAATTTGCCTATTTCATCCGCTTATGTTCTATATTTGACCCTTGTAGACATTTGAGTTTTAACCACTGACATAATCGAAATGTACAAAACTTTCAGTGTTTGGGGTTACAAACTTTATTTTTAAGTATCTTTCACACTGTAAGTAGTATAAAGATCTGTTTGACAGTCCATGTGTCTTGAAGACTAATGGTCCAGAAAATAATTACCATAGTCAATCCATATTTCAGTCAATGCATGAGAAGGGAAAGATGATAAAGCAGATCATATCTCCTTTTCCTCCAAACCAATCATTGCTAACTTCTCACCTAGATCCTTCCCTGCCAAACTTTTTGGAATCTTTAGGTCTGACTTTTTAATTGGTTTAGTCTTAGGTTACATATGACTGTGGCTTTGGCAGTCTAATCTTATAAGCATAAGAAAATGGCTGTAAAGCTAGTTATCTTGAGCATGAGATAAATGTTAATAGTGAGGGCAGAGCAGAGCTCCAGTACCAGTGGGTAACTGGAATGATAATTAGAATCTGTTGTTGGGCACATATAATGAGGTTTGGAGTGGAGCCTGTATTTCAATTGACATATGAATGTCCAAAGTCTCCTAGTCCATACACTGAAGAAGAGATTCCAGGTAGCAAGACTGAGACTAACCCTGCCCATGGTGGAGATTGGGCCTCTGGTATCTTACTTTGCATATAATTTACAGGTTTTTCATACTTAAAGCTGGGCAGAACTGGGGCAAGCAGTGGTTGACAGTTACCACACTTTAGGGGCACATCATCGATACCCAATAAAAGCATGTTGATTGAAAGGACTTATTGGAGATAATGCCAATCTACCCAGTAAAACTATAATTGGTTCCAAGTTGTGGTTCTGGACTGCCACACCTAAAATCATTGAAACTATCTCACAACTTTAAGCCCACTGTACCACATAGACTATTTTGGGAAATTCTCTGGTTTTATTTAGAAAATTATACCGATATTATATCGATATCAAGGATTAAAGTTTCTTGGGCTTTGAAGTAATTCTGAATTCTAAACAGTGACTCTTCAAAAGCTTGACTCTGCCACAGGGCATTGATGGGATCTACAAATGAGAAGAGAACAGTATATGAAAAGGAAAAAAAGTGCCAAATTTTGCCATTAGGTATAATAGGCAGAATTCCTTCTCTTTTGCAGCAACAGTCCTATCCTTTAGGAACACAACTCCAAGCCAAGATATCTCAAGAAGAGGCATGAGCAAGAAAGCAGGGCAAAACATCTACCTGGCTCTGCCACTGATGCCACATGGTTGGAGGACATCCCCAGTTGCCTACTCCTTGGAGATAGCATGCTGCACAAGTGATGGTGACAGAAACGCAATTCATACCAGAAATGTCTCCTGGGAGACTTAGACATATAAATTCAATGAAGTCAAGAACTCTGCTTATGACACTCACTATTATATTGCTGCGACTTAGAAACTATGTGCCTAGCACACAGTTGGTGCTTATGGTGGCTCCTAAAGGCTCGATATAAATATCACTTCATTTCATTAAATACACAAAACAGTAAATACGGACTTTAAAATATCACTTCATTATCGATGGAGTCCAGGCCAGACAACCTAGTTTAACCAGCAAGAGAAATGTGTCAAATGAATTGTAAAAATTAGGCAGACTTATCTACTTAAATATAAGCAGCACAGGAGAAGCAGAGTAGAACGGGCTGCCTACCTGGAGAAGCAGAGCAGAACATCTGATCCCATGAGTACAATTGTACCCAAGAGGAAGGAGAACTGACTTAAGTTAAGCATGTCTAGTAATCCACTTAAATTTACAAAAGAACAAAATTTACAAAAGAACAAAATAAATATTTCTCACTTGTGGTGCTGAATAAATACTTTATGAAGGAATACATGAATGGTACCTTTAGAAGGTAAAAAGTGAACTTAAAACACCATCTGTGGTAATTAGTGTAGCCTGAACACTGATCTTCATGTTTGCCCAAGGAGTACTGGGGATAGTCACAATGGGGTCTTTGTGTAAGGAGTGCTTTGGAGCCCACATTTTCTATCGCACTAGGCTTCTCACTTGTAAATAATGTGAGGCTGCCTTGACTTCTAGAGAGGGAGTCAGAGGAAAACATCTTTTACTCTGAGATAAGTGAGTTCAACTGGGGGTCAGAGCAAAAGGTTACTGATACAGCTTAAATAAGAGGGATCAGCTAATATTTTCTCCAATACCAAATGCAACAGGAAAAAGGGATTTATTAAGCCAAAGCAAGTTTCATGCTTTGTTTTTGCTTGGCTTTGCTTTGCTGAACACCTGTTAATGTCACTTTATTTATAGTCATGTGTCTCATTGAACTAATCCAAGACCACAAAAAGAAGAGCCAAGGGGCCTGATGCTATCAGAAGGAAATCCTCAGAAGGAGGCTTCTTTGTTCCTGAAGACCTCTGTGATTGGTAACCACAGGCTTGAAAGGAAAAATAAAAAAACATTCGAAGCTTCCTCATTTCCCTAAAGTACTGAGTTTAATAACTGACAGTGATTAGAAAGGGTTGTCATCATGGTTACCATGCTTTTGAGGTAATAAGGCTAGTAGGTTTTGCACTGGCAGTTTTTCCTTTCAAATGAAAGACATTTCCTTGCAAAGACATCAACACTATCACCACTTGCCCTGATATGTGACCCAAAGTACTGGACTAAACTGTGGCGAAGCAGAAATAACAATCTTACCATCCATTAATGGTAATCACCCACATTTAATCTAACTCTGTTTCCGCTCAGACCATCCTCCTTAACTTACTCTAAAAATGACATCAGAGTATCCTTCCTGAGTCTAGGATTTGTATCAACAGCTTAATGACCTCTAGTTTTCTTTATGTTCTAGTTTTCTTTATGTCACAACCATCACTATTCTCTTGACCCTGCTTGAGCTTTAGAAAAAAAGGGGCACCCTTTCTGATATTTATAAGTGGTCATTAATTCATTTATTGAGAACCTACTCTGTGCCAGGCTCCATGTTCTTTGAGCCCTTCACATATACCATGTCATATAACACTTACAACAACCCTGCAGGGTTGATGGTATTCTCCCAATTTCCCAGATGAGTAATCATCTCATTAAAGAGATGAAATTACTTTCCCAAGTTACAAAGAGAACAAATACTAGAGCTGAGATTTACACCCAGGTCTGCAGAGCTGCCAAGCTCCATAGGATATGCTCAACTGCTTCCAGGAAGCTGCCTTTCTAACTCATCTCCAGATCATGGAAACCAGTCCTCCTTTATGAGATGTTTACTTTGTTTCTTCTCCCAGTCCAAACAGAAAGAGGAGCTGCTCCATCACCCCCATCACACTGGGATGGGCCCCTTAATGGTAAAGGTTGCTCACTGATTTCCTCTTTGGTAAAGAACAGAATGGTTCTCTTTTTCTGTTGTTGCTGTTATGTGCTTTCTTTGGAAACTACCAAGTGTGAAGAAATGTAACATCATTAAAAAGTTTTAGAACTTTCATCAATAACTGCAGAAACTAGAGAGAAAAAAAACGGCGTAGGTGATAGAGGCTCTGTTCATGCCTCTGGAGACCAAATCAAAGTTGTGACGGTAATAAGGGGCAGCAGCAAGGAAAAATCACCTGGGATCTAGATGAACAAGCCACACAACTACAGAGAAGTCCAGGAAAGCACCCTGCAACAGCAGAAGGTAGGACGGGGCGAGAACGCAGAGCTGCCCGGTCCTAAGCAGCTGAGTGAGATGGAGGCTGCGGCACCAGCAGTGGCAGAAGCCTCTTAAAGGGCCTGCGTCCATGAGTGGACTTTCATGCTTATGGACTCAGTCATTCTGAGCACCAGCGCCGATTCAGCTGTGCACAGGGGGAACCAGGGACTTACAGGGAGACATTGTCAGAGTGAGGGCCGAGGTGAGATTCGCTCTGTAGAGAAGTGCCTGCAGTATCCATTGTTCCCTGTTGAGCCCTCCCCGCTCCCAGTGCGCTGGACACAACTCAGCCATAGCTGTGACATCATGAAACTGGATAACAGAGGGCGCTCCGCCCAGAGGATACCCTGACCCCCCGCCTAGCTCATGGCCTTACCCAAGCCACATCCAGGTATATCCTCAGCGAGCCAGATGCTCCTTGTTGAGCAGTGCCTAGACTCACACTGGAGCCAACTGGCCTCGGTTTTTGGTGTGGCCTTTTGGGGCAACTATAAGCACAGCATCTGTGGATTGCTTGCTGAATCTTAAGAGGTAGATCCAGAGGGATAGAGGCTTGGGCTAAGTTTGGCTTATAGCTGAACTCCTCTCAGGACTGTGCCACTGGACGCCTACTTCACAAATCCACACTAATAAGACCGGGAGACTTAGGAGCTTTGCTTAGTACATAGAAATAGACATGGAATGGCAGGCAAAATGGGAAGACAAAGAAGCAGAAACCATATGCAGAGATCCAGATATAATAGAGTCAAGTAATCTAACAAATACAGAGTTATAAAGATGGTTATAACTGGTTATAAAGATGCTCAATGAACTTTTAGGAAGTGTAAATAAATTCAGTGAGAACTTCATAAAAAACATAAAGATGGA
>NW_006443567.1:2979421-2983966 GCF_000325575.1 Pteropus alecto
TTTCCCTGCAAAATATCTATCCTTACTGAATTACATAGGTTAAGTAGATTGTCAGATGGTAGGTAGATAGGTAGGTAGATATAAATTAGATAGATGTGTGATAGATAGATAGATAGATAGATAGATAGATAGTAGATAGATAGATAGATAGATAGATAGATGATAGATAAACTGCCGAAACTAGCAAATGGCCTCGTTGGACAGAACTTCCAATTACAAGTTGAGGCTCCTACCACAACAGAACCTCTGTAGATGTTTTAATCTAATCATCAACAAAGTTTTTAAATAGAGATCTCAAACAGTTTCATGTAAGCCTCAAATCAGCAGGGGGATAGAGTGCTGTCTCCACAGATAGACATTAAGATCAAGCCCCATGGGTCTTGGAGTCCTGACCACCAAACTTGCCCATCCCAGCTTTGGAGGTCAAAAGGAAGGGGAGTGGGAGAGTAGGTGTGTTATGATTCCTCAATCTCCCAGTTGAAATGTTCCAAAAGACTGTTTTCTTAGGACAGTCTTCCACACATATCCACTCAGAAAACAGATAAAGAGAGTGGGACATCTGGGAAATATGAGCTTAGAAGTTATTCAGTGGATTCCAGGATCCTGGGATAGTCAGCTGGCACATTCCCAAGTGTGGCCTTTCATCCCAGCTGACCCAAGATAAATCATCTAATTGAGGGCAAATCTCATATTACAACATTGGAGAGGGCCTGTAACTCTGGTACAAATTGATGTTTTTATTTTTGTAAACAAATCTTGTACAAATGTTGTCTCATTAAAGAAGCTTTGTGGTGAATCCTTTTGTAAACCGAAAAGACCTTTTGTAATGTAAATAAGCTCCCTCTAATCTATCTGTATTGTTTCTGAGTTTTGTGGGAAGGATTTTCTTAGATACTATATTAGTAATGCCTCATCATAAATATATTGCTTATTTATAAGCTCATTTTCAAATGCAGCCCACCCAGAAATTCATATTCCATTGTTTCCCTTCATTGTTAATGAGCCTTGCAAAATACTGACTTTGTCTTAGTGCCATTTCACTTTGGAACAGCAAGCTTTGGAAACTTTACAGGAGATTTTCAAAACCAACAAGGACAAAAATCAAGAGGATCTTGAAATTAAAGAGAAGCCAGGTGTCAAATATCAGGATAATGACACTAAGATCTTTGTTTTTGCTTTTTTTTTTTCATTGCAAAATGGAGTAGGTGGCCTTGTGCATTCCAAATAAACTTTTCTCTTTTTCCCATTCTTAAACTGGAGTTAGGGTGCTGAAGTCATTAAAAAAAGAAATTAGTTGAAACCAAAAAGTTTTGCCTTAAAAAAAAAAAACCCCAAAAAACAACTTCAACCCGCTAATGGGTGTAGGGACCTCTTTGTTTCTTTGCTGGCTAATTTGCTTCTGCAGTTGATGCTGTGGAACCCTACTGAGTTTTAGGGTATAGTCCTCTGAAAAAGAAAGTACCAAGTTTTAAGTGGAATTGGAAGTACAGCAAGTTTGGGCCACAACATTGTTCACTCCAATTGACTAGAGATTTGTTTCATTGATCACCAGCAACAGTAGGGTAAGAGGAACTTTATAAAGAAAGAGATGTGTCTTTTCCTGTGGAGACAGTATAAGTGGGTTTGTGATCCCAATGTACTTGGATCCTTTCTTAAAGGAGGGAATTTTCCAGAATATGACTAGGAGTAACAAGGACACAGACCAGCAAACCTCAGGAGAACCACAGAGGCTGGGCAGTGAGAAGTAAGGCATCTAGCAGTAAAACTTGAGTTCAGAGACTGGGCCCCAGAAAAGGGAATGGAGACCAAGTAGAGTGTTGTGAGGACACTGTGTCTAATAGTAATTGGTTCTTAAACTTATCTGTGAATTGAGCTAAAGAGTTGTTGGTAGGAAGTGCCCAGCTAACTAAGAGAGTATATTCTCCAAGTTTTGGAGTGGGGGCTGGAGCCCAGAACAATGGGCAAAATTCCCTGAAGGAGCCTCCAGACTCTGTGCCACAGGTGAGCAGTACAGAATATACACACATCACATTTCTTCTTATCTTCCTTACCTGTAACTACATGGTACTTTTGAGATGCTAAACTGGGTAGATAATATTCAATTACATTCCTAAAAAATTCAAATGCGACTAGAGAGTAAGAGGAAACCATTTTGTTCAAATGTTAAGTAGTCATGGATGACATCTTTGAAACTAAACTTGATGAGAATCCTCGAAGGAGATGTTAATAGATGAATTTGTACAATATGAAGTAAATCCACCCTCAATTATGCTCTGCTTTCTTCTATAAGAAAACAACTAATTTTGAAACAAATTGAATTGTGGTCCTGCATTTGGTTTATTTAATTATGAATTTCTGTTTTTAAATAACTGCCCATTTATCAGTGACATCTGCATCCTCAAATTTCCTACCTAAAATGGACCCGAACAGTTTTGTCTGCAACCCTACTAATCCAGCCTTGTGTTTTAATTTTTATGGATCCATATAGGGGTGAGGCAGATGGTTGGAAGGCCCCTGGAAAAGAAGGTACCTATAGTAGTAAAGAATAAGATAGGCTTCTTGGAGTCTAATAGCATTTTGCTTTGGATAATTTACTCATTCACTTATTTATATAATTATGTGATTATAATAGCCTCAAACCCACATTTTATGGTATAGGATTGAAAACTACTATCTTTGCTAAGCCCTTCAAAAGTAATTGTGAGAATAAATTATAGCTAATACATAACTATTAACACTTGATAAAAGACAAACAACAAGAAGCCAGCATGAGGACCAAATTAGTGGTAAGTGGTAGTTAGAAAAATGATGCTTGGGGCACCAATGACTTGAGAGTTACCCGGAGACCTGAAGCACCATATGAACTGTACTGAGAGAAGTCCTGCTCTGTGCAGGCCTGGGAAAGGGGCAGAGCTTCATGGGAAGAACTTGGGGCTGGATTCTGCAACTTAATGATAGGTACCTGAAGAATATCTCTCAGCTAAAAGAGTGAGTGGGAGGAGCAACACTAAGTCTTCATCCTCCCTCAATTATGTTTGCTTCACTAAATCTAATGGATATTTTTCAGTCTTCATCTTACATGACATCTTTCCCAGCAGCTATTGTTAATTGCGCCATCCTTGAAGCTCACACTTTCCTGGCTATCACTCTGCCTAGTTCTTCTCTGTGTCCTCAGGTTATCCTCTACTGGACCTTTCACTGTTGTTTAGCAGAGTTCTGTCTTCAATCCTCCTTTGTGCTCTCTTCCCATGCCCTCTAGGTGAACTCCTTCACTTCTTGGCTTCAATTGTGACAAAATTCAGATTTCTATTTCCTTTCCTCTGAGCTCCAGATCTATATATGCAACTGCCTACTACCATGTCTCCAAGTTACCTCAGTTCAGCACATCTCAAAATGAGCTCACTGTCCTTTCATCCCAATCCATACTTGCTCTTCCTCCTGTGTTTCCCACCTTCGTGAACAGCTCCCACCATCCACTCAACATGCAAGCCTGAGAACAGGGAGTCATCTCTGACATCTCTTTCTCCCTCACACTCCATATCAAACTCATCATCAAGTCTTTTCAGTTGTAACTCTACTATTTCTCTGAAGTCAACCCACTTTTCTCATTCCCTCTTACCACTTTTCTACTCCGAACTGTTCCATCATCTCTCACTAAACGATAGCATTCTAATAGGTCTCTGTAACTCCCCTGTGGTTGCCTTGCCACAACCTATTCTCTACACAGCTGCTAGATCTTTCAAAAATATAAATCAGATCGTGTTACTCTCTGGCTTAAAATTCATCAACAGCTCCCCACTGTCTCTTAAAGAAAGTCTAAACTTTCATGTCCTTATGATGGACAAAAGGTCTTGCAGGATCTGGTCCCACTCACCTCATTTTGTACCATTCTTCCCTTTGCCAGTTACTCCTACACTCACCAACAATTTCTCAACTCTTTTGAACTTATCAGATGCTTTCCTTTCTTGGGGTCTTCCCTAACATTTCCTCTGCCTCTAATCATTTCTCCCACCCAGCACCCAGCCTCCCACTGCCTTTGCCTAGGTAACTCCGCATCCTTCAGAGCTCAGACCAAATGTTACTTCCTCAGGGATACCTCTGTGATTCCCAAGCTGAGTCAAGTCCCCCTATTTGCTCTCTTGGCGACCCATTCCTTTTCTTTCCATCACCTAGACATCAAGCATGTTACTACAATAAGAAGTATATAATTACAATTATGCAGTCCTCTTCACTAGATTTTAAGCACCAGATGACCAGGTACAGTGTGTTTTGAATTAGCAACATATTTCTAATACTGAGCATAGGACTAGGCACAAAATACGTGCTCAATTTATAGTGATTAAATAAGTGAATAACTCTAATCACCTTTTATTGTTATTTCTTGCCCAATTGAGTATTTCTGATCACTGCAGACAGAAACTGCATCCATCTTGATTATCACTGTAATCTCAGTGCCTGCCAAAGAAGTGAGTCTGGTTCAAGGGTAGGCACTAGCCTCACTTCAAGGAAGCTAAGAAAGATAGCTATAGAAGCCTGCTACCAAAT
>NW_006443567.1:2984032-3022108 GCF_000325575.1 Pteropus alecto
AGATAATCCCAAAAGGGCTTCCAGAGCAGGAACACTGAAACTCCCTCTGTCTTCCAGGGCCCCATAGTAATATACATCTCACCAGTATGAGTATAAGTAGTGAGGGCCTTACTGTCATAGGTACTAGGTCTGAGCTATAGGAAACTAGATCAGCTTTGAAGGATGGCTCAGGGACAACAGAGGTGAGGGACAGCACAGAAGATGACTGACGGAGGGTAAAGTTTCAGAGAATTTAGGAAAGTAAGCAGAAGTGTCTATGTATTGAATGCTCGGCAGGTGCCAAACACTGTGCTAAGGGTTTTACGAGCATTCTCTCATTAATCTTTGGAAAACTCTATGAAGTAGATGCTTTTTTATAAATGAGGAAATTGAGGCATTAAGAGATTAGGTAATTTTGTCAGGGTAATATGGTTAGGAAGGTGACAGAGTCATTTTGTACTTCAGCATAGAGACTTACTCTCTGGATGTAAAATGAAACAGACTTACACTAATGAGGCCTTGTTATCCTCTTGGGAAAATTGAGGAGGATAGACAAGGTTGCCATTAAGGGCCTTTCTTAGTGTTTTCATCTGGTAGTGACAGCTTGTTTTCCTGGGAGAAGTGGCTGAGACCCCTTTCTGAGCCCAACCAGTGCTTCCCTAGTCTCATTGCACTGTGCTGTCAGCTGAACCTAAGATACCCACCTTGGTACCTTCCATGAAACCTTCGCTCCATTTGTGCTGTGAGGAGAGGGGCCGACTGTTATAGGCTGCCACAGCCCCCTCACACTCAGGGCTCTCCCACATCCCAAACAAGCTGATTTAAAGCCCATCTTCCCTTTCCTGCCACCTCCTCTGATCTCCCAGCTGGGGTTGCCATGGAGGTAGGTGAGGCACAGGGGAGCTGGCTCCTTGTTGGTTGGGAGCCCAGGCTCTCATTTCACAGTCTCACGATATGAATGGCTACCTCATTTTGGGTGTGTCTTCTGTGCCAGCCTGTGTTAAATGCTGTATTAGTGTTACTGCATCCTTGCCACAACATTGTAAGGTAGACATAATTATGCACATTTCATGTATGAGCAAACCAAAGCTCATGGAAATTATGTCAAAAGGATCGCATCTAGAAAGTGGCCATAATGGAATTCCAAGGCCAGTAATTTTCCTCTTACACTGGTTTCTTGTCATTTACTCTCTATGTGGGTTTTGGCAAGTGACCTAGCCTCTCTGAGCCTCAGTTTCCTCATTTGCGAAATGAAGATGTAATAGTACCCATCTCATGGGGTTGCTGTAAAGCTCAAAACACAATCATGTGTGCACCTAGCTCATACTGAGTGCTCCATAGATTGTAGTAATAATAGTTGTAGTGGTTGTAGTTGTCGTTGTTACTAGTATGACATCATTGCCACTCTAAGCTGCCCCCACTGAGGTCTTCTGGCCATCATTCTTCTCTCCACAGCCAGGGTTCCAGGGTTTAAAAGCAAAGCTTCTTTGTGACAGGAGAACATGGTGTTGTTTTGTCTCTTAATGGTCACCTTCCCCTTTTCCATCCTCTCTTCCCTGGGAGAGCCAGCTTCTGAAACATGGCTCTGCCCAGGTGATGATAATAATGAGTTAATGTACATAATAGGTAACTGAGCTGCTCATACCTAATAAAAAAGTGAAATTCCTGAAGCCAGCCAGCCAGTGCCTTTAAATAAAACTGAATCAAATGAAAGAGGAGCTCTTCACAATTGTTGAAATCATTGCCTCCTGCACCTGCGGAAGGGGATCTGCAGCACTCACGTGTTCAAATCTAATATGTAGGCTCCAGTCTCTTAGAACTGATTAGTTTAATGAATTTTAAAGGTAGAGCTTTAATTAAAACAGGTCTCTGTGGACAGAAAGCATGCTATTTTGGGAGCTCTGTAAATATTACCTTTTAAACTAATAAGTTCAGTTACCAAAAATCCTACTGCGTATAAACAGTTGACTTTTTTTTCTTCCTATGCTTTGAAAATATAACTAGATATTGAAGAGAAGCTGGCTGCATTTCAAAGCCTGGTGTTTGGCTTTCAAAATAATAGCAACTTAAATTTGCAGGACATCTTTCTCCTCTGGAGCACAAAGAACATTTCAGACATGATCTTATTGTCTTTAGACATCCCCCTATGAGGCTGGACTGAGGAAGACAACATTCATCATGGCAGAACTGTCTGTGAATTGCATCATGACTGTCATTGTACTCCCATCCCACCTTCTACATTACCGAGAGGACTGAAGCCAGTCAAAGAGACACCACGATTTCTTTTCCTTTTCCCCTTACCCAGTCAGAAATACTTTTCTCTTGTTCAGAATATGGATAATAAATAGTTTGAGTCTGTTTACAATAATGCTGATGTTTATGTTCCAGGCGCTGGGCTAAGCATTGACATATTATTTTATTTAACCCTCAAAACAAGCCTGTGAAAAGGGGACTAATAATATCCTCAATGGTTCCTGCACCTTACTCAGATTAACAGCCTAAACCTTTGCGATGGCTTGCGAGTCCCTTCTAAAAGTCCCTGTTAGCGTTCTGATGTCATTGTCTCCTATCTCCCCCTTTGCCTGGTTGGATATCTTGAGAGACAGGACAGGCTAGAACAGCAGGCCTCACATTTAGAAATTAGCTTGACAATATTTTAAAAATAGAGACTTTCCATTGGATATCTTCTCTATGCCAAGTTTCATGCCAATCACTTTTACATAACCTATTTACCCTTCTCAATAGCTCTATTAGAAAGGTATGATTATTATACTCATCTTAGCGATGAGAAAACCAAGGCTTAGACAGGCTAAGTTCTTTTCCCAAGGCCACAACCCCAGTAAGTGGCAGGTCCAGGGCTTAAATCCAAACTGTCTACCTCCATAGTCTGCTCTATTTCCATTAAACCTACTGCATCCTAAAGTCTAGAAATAGGTATGCTGGCATATGGAGAGTTCTGCAAACTCTCTCGCTGTACATTGGTCACATTTGTTTTAAATTCCCCTAAAAGCAGCATGTAGGCTGAGAGGCAGCGTGCATGGCTTGTATCATCTGTCATTCACCTCTAATTATGTACTCAGCCATTGAGTACTTTATTGTCAGAAAGCAGATCTTTTCTGTCAGTAGAGGTTCTGTCTTCATTCAAGTAACCTCTAACTTGTGGGCTGATTACTCTCTTTGGGTTATTTGGAGGAGGTATTAGTCATGCTACGGTCAGTTCCAGGATTCCCACTTGTTTTCCTTTTGTCTTTACTTATCTCCAGATTCATTGCAATTACTTAGTCATTTGTATTCCTGATTAAAAATCAAAGAACAGAGTACTTGACCTTGGAGGATGTGGCAGAGACCCCTAACACTCACCAACATTTGTGTTCTCTTTTTCTTAGGCACATAGCTCAGCTCTGGTTCCCAAGCTTCCCTGCAGTAAGGTGTAGCCATGTGACTATTCCGCATAAAATATGAATGTAGATGTAAACTTTTTGTAGACTTAGCCTGTAACAACTCCATGTGATCCTCATTTCCTTTCTTATGTATCAGATTGATGGCGAGAACTCTGCAGATTAGCAGAGCATAGGTCCAAGATGACAACAAGGGAGCTGCCCAATCAGGAACACTCACATTGGACTGTGATGTGAATGACAGCCCTTTTTCTGTTAAGCCACTGAAATTTCACTTACGAAAGCTAACTTTACCCTAGCTAATATAGAGAAAAACAATAATTTCTGGGTGTCCAAATATAGATGGAAAGGAAAGAGGCATAACACGCCAAGAAAAGCAAAATTACTGATTAGGAGAAATCTGATATATGGTAAGTGAATAACCTCCTTTCTCCATTTTCATATATTTTTCCTTTTATTTCTCTCTTCCTCCTGCAAAGGAATCAGTAGAACTTAGGATAAAACCATTTCATCCCCATGTACAGCTAATTAAAAGCAGTAGACACCAGTGAGTGAATGACTTCTGTGTATGTGTAAACCCGTTGATCAACCCCAACGTCTCTCCAATTGGTGGAATATGTGGTAGCTATTTCTGAAGAGGAACCTAATGTGTGAATGTCACTACTGACAAGAGAGGGGTCTTCTTTCCCCACCACCATTCCTCATGAGTCTATCTGGAAATCAACCTCTCCTCCCAGTCTTTCAGCAGTGACTCTGACCCATTAGCATCAACATAAACAGAATTATCTCACTGGGGGAAGGGAGTTATGCATATTCGATTCCAGAAACCTTAATGAAGATGGGGCCTGTAATTTTAACAGATGACACAGAGGCTTATTGTAGCTTTCATTCACCTGTGGAGTCGTTACCCTTAGATTTGGAGGAGGTTTTGTATAGATTATACAGGTGGAGACGTGGAGGCCTTGGGATGGGGCAGACACAACTTGTTCAAGACCCAATAGCTGATCAGTGACAGAGTGAGAACTTGATTAAGGCCGCTTCAGATCCTTTCAAAGCAAACTTGGGTTTAATCATTTCATAAAGATGAGAAGTAATTTTAATGTAATAACTCCTGTATGGGTTGCTGGGCATATCATCCCCCAAACTCAGGGGTAGTTGTGAAAATTTAGCTGAATGAGTAATCTTTTTGTGTATATATTTATTTCAAAATATCAGAATGTCATAAATGAAGTGTTTGTTTCTGAAATATTAATTTGGAGATTTGCCTAAAATCATGCATTTTTTGCCTCTCATGTGTTACGTAAAAAATTTTGTTCTTAGTGAGCGACTAATAGCTATATATCTGTTTATCATTATTCAGTCATTAAACATTTACAGTGCACTTATTGGGGACCTGTATTAGGTGTTGCTTGGAGGAGTGTGTGGATGTGAGGGCTAAGAACAGTGCCTCGCTCGGGGGCACAGGCCCTTAAGCTCTTGGGACCCATCCCTTGTATTTCTCCATAGGAGCCTTCCAGAAAGCAAAGCAGCTTTGACCACAAGGCAAAGTTTTGCCTGTTTCTGGGTCAGCAAGGCTTTGTCCAAGACCCGTCTTTTCAGCTCTCATAGTCTTTCCTGCAACTTAGCCTACTCTGCTTTAAATGTTCTGTTTTGCTTTTTATTAAGCATTATGTCTTAATTATTTTAAAAAAATACATATCTTTTGTAGAAGATATATAAAATATAGACAAGCAAATGCATAGAAAACAACCATAGGAAACCACTATTGACATTTAGTAAACATACTTCCAGTCTTTTTTTTTTTTGTATGCATATAGAGATATGTATATTTTTAATTTATACACATGGAATTCTATTTCACACACTATTTTATAACCTGCCTTTTGATCAATTGTGAAAAAAAATTATGATCACAAATACATCACTTTTATTTTTATTTTTAGTGGCTTCATAACATTTGAATGTAAAGAACTATCATGTACTTAATCACATGTTTTTGAATATTAAGTTCCTTCCAGTTTTTCACTATACTGAATAGTATTTCTGTATTCATCCTTAAATATACATATTTGTATGCCTATCTTGTTATTTCCGAAGAATGAATTCCTACATACTGAATTTCTATATCAAGGTTTATATACTTTTACAAGGTTCTTAATCCCTATCTGTTTGGCATTTGATCCAGCCTCTCCGAAAAATATTGCCTCCCAAATTGCTCCATTTTTGGCTGCAGAAACCTCAGACCAAGTGTTGCTTCACCAACAAAGACCTCAGCTCACACAGCCAGCTAGCTGTGTCTGGGTTGGGGCTAAACCCTCCTTTTCTTGATCCAATTGACTGAAAAGCATTTGTGTTGCCACCAAGGGTTAACGAAATCTGGCATCAGCCCACCCCTTCTCATCAACAGTAATCCGGCTGGTGCCTGGAAGGAGGAGAACATGGTTTGTAATGCAGCTCTTGCTTATCTTGACATTTTTACTCATGTCCAAATGGAAATCACATTACCCGAAATACAAACATGATTTAGTGATTTTTAAAATGTGTAGCTGTCTTCATTCTAACTGCCCATTAATGTGGGGAGAATGCCTTTAGGATGATTTGAAAAAAAAATGACATATAGATAAATATGAAGCTGAGAGGGAAGGGATAAAAGAGAGGCAACCGGATCTCGTAGAAACAATAGACCATGGTTCTAACTCTCATTCTGTCACTAATTCTCTGTGTGACCTTGAAAGTCCTTTTGCCACGCTGGGACTCAGTGTCTTATTGTGAGCAAAGAGGAGATTGGACATTTATCTCTAGAGTTTGTGTCAGTTTTAATGATCTAGTATTAAAAATCAACAGGTTGAGGTTTACCCCTTTCCTGAAGTTCTGAGGTTTATAGAGAATGAGGTGTTTAAGATAGTCTAACAATAGACCCTGAGACCAGGACTTGAAGAGAAGAAATAGGATATCATCTAGTGACTCTTATCAAAAAGCTTGAATCAGCTTGCCATGAATTTAATGTGCCTTAAAGCCTCCTGAATAGGACTTACTTAATGCACCTTATAGAATCTTAGATATTACTTTTGTAAGATGGTTTCTTTTGCACCACTTAGAAGTTTTTTTAATGCTGAAAAGTAAACTATGAAACAATGCTGTCTTATGCACCAATTATAGCATACATTTCAACATCTGCAACGTTAAAATTGAAAAAAATTATATACCTTAGAATCAATGAAATAGAGTATTAATATATTTCTTTGTGAAAAGTTAAAGTGCATTGACTAAGTACAAAAGATGGTCTTGAGATTATCTAGCCTTCATACCCACAGACCCCCTTATGTTGCACAGAGGAAGAGAGCCCACAGAAGTAATGTGAGTAGCCCAAAGTCACAAAGACAGTATGAGAATAGAACCAAAAAACAATAGAAAGGGAGAAACGTTTGAAGAATGAAAGAATAAGTCTACAAGAGACTCACTTTAAAAATTGTTACAAAGAAAAGGAATAAAACTATTGATAAAAAGGGCAATCCATCAAGAAGATGCAACATTTATAAATATATACATAGCTAATAATAGAGTCCCTAAATTTATACAGGAAAAATTGAGAGAATTGAATAGACAGTTCTGCATAACAGATGGCAATTCCAATACCTCACTTTCAAAAATGAATAAAAGTAGAGACCTCTGGGTCAACATTAAGCATACCAATATTTGTATCATAGGATACAAGAAGGAGAAGAGAGAGTGTGCAAGGAATTGAGAACCTATTTCAAGAAATAATGATGTAAAACTTTTCTAACCTGGCAAAGGAAATAAACATACAAGCCTAGGAAGTGCGGAGTTCCAAATAAGATGCCCGCAAAAAGGCCCACACCAAGATAATTAAATATGCCAAAATTTAAAGACAAAAAGAAAATCCTAAAAGCAGTAAGAGAAAAGCAATTAGTTACTTATAGGGAGCTCCTATAAGGCTATCAGCTGACTTCTCTATAGAAACTTTGCAGGCCAGAAGAGACTGGCAAAAAATATTTGAAATGATGAAAAGCAAGGACCTACAACCAAGACTAACTACCCAGCAAAGCTATCATTTAGAACTGAAGAGCAGATAAACAGCCTCCCACACAAGAAAAAGCTAGAGAGGTGGGTGCAAAGGGGAAGGGACTAATAAGTACAAATTGGTAATTACAAAATAGTCATAGGGAGATAAAGTATAGCATAAAGAATATAGTCACTAATATTGTAATAACTATGCATGGTGTCAGATGGGTACTAGATTTATTGGGGTGATCACTTTATAAGTTATATAAACATATAAATGACCTATTGTACACCTAAAATTAATATAATATTGTATGTCAACTGTAATTGAAAAATTAAAAAAAATATGTTTAAAAAATAGAAGTAGAGAGAAAATTCATAAAGAGATAGTGGATTTGAATAACACTAACTAGACCTAACAGATACTTTGCCCACCGATAACAGAGTATCCATTTTTCTGAAGTGCACATGGAACATTATCTAGAGAGATAGGCCATAGACTAGGCCATAAAATAAGTCTCAATAAATTTAAAAATATTGAAATTATATAAAATACTTTCTGTATCCTAAAAGAAATGAAACAAGAAATTAATAACATAGTAAATCTGAAAAATTCACAAATATGTGGAAATTTAACAACACACTCAACCAGTGGATCAAAAAGAAATCACAAGGGAAGTTAGAAAATACTTTGAGGTGAATGAAAATGAAAAGATATTATACTAAAACATAATAATCACAATGAAAGCAATGCTCAGAAGGAAATTTATGGCTGTAAATGCCCACATGAAAAAAGAAAAATCTCAAATAATCTATCTGTATACCTTAAAAAACTAGAAAAATAAGAGCAAACTAAATGCTACAATGGGGAGTGTATGCGTGTAAAGTAACACACTGTTTACTATGTGACAGGCACAATGCTAAAGCCTTATATTAATTATCCCTTTTTAATAGTAGCGGAAGAAAAGAAATAACAAAGTTCATAGCAGAAATTTAAAAAAAAAAATAGAGAGAGAGACTAGTAAAACTAGCAAATCAACAAAACCAAAACTTGGTTAATCGATGCACTATCCCAACCTTGCATATCAATGTCTACCAAGTTTGGCACATCTCTAGCTAAACTGATCCTGGAAAACAGAGAAGACTCAAATAGCTGAAATTCAAAAGTTGAGGACATTACTACTGACCTATAGAAATAAAAAGTATTATGAGACAATACTATGAACAATTTAAATGTCAACAAATTAGATATATTAGATGAAATGGATAGATTCCTAGAAACACTGAAACCTGACTCAAGATGAAATAAAAAATCTATGTAGACTCATAACAAATAGAGATGGAATCAGTAGTCAAAAATTTCTAACAGCCTTTTGAGCCACGCTTCTCTTGCTGAGGCGTGCTTCCACTTCTGGAAGTGTACTTTCCTTTCTAATAAAACTTCTACTGTGAAAAAATTCTAATAAAGAAAAGCCCAGGACCACATGGTGTAACTGATATGTTCTACAAAACATTTAAAGAAGAATTAACACCAAACCTTCTCGAACTCTTCCAAAAAATAACAGAGAGAATACTTTGTAACTCATTCTTTGAAGCCAGCATTACCCTATCAAAGCCAGACAAAGACATCACAAGCAAAGAAAACTATAGATCCATATTCACTATGCATATAGATGCAGAAATCTTCAACAAAGGACCTTGAATACAATGGGGAGTATATGTGTGTAAAATAACACACCATTTGCTATGTGCCAGGCACAAAGCTAAAGCCTTATATTAATTATCCCTTTTTAATCCTTATAACGATCCTGTGAGTAAGGCACTTGTCTTTTAGACTGTGTGGCTTATAAACAGCGGAGATTTTTTTCTCATATTTCTGGTCTGGGAAATCCAAGATTGTGGTGCCGGCAGATTCTGTGTCTGGTAAGGGCATACTTCCTGGTTCATAGATAGCTGGCTTTTTGCTGTGTATTCATGTGATAGAAGGGTCTAGGGAGCTCTCTGGGGCCTCTTTTATGAAGGCACTGATCCCAATCACGAAAGCTCTACCCTTATGATGTAATCACTTTGCTAATACCATTACATTGGGATTATGTTTTAACGCTTGAATTTTAGAGGGACACAAACATTCAGTCTTTAATAGCACTATTACAGCTGAGGGACTGAATTTAGAGAGGTGAAATAATTTGTCTGAGTTTATACATCTAGAAAGTAGCAGAGCCAGGAATTGTACCCAGACAGTTGGACATGAGAGCTCTTTAATCAATGCACTATTCCAACCTTGCATATCAGTGTCTACCCAGGACTTATAAACTCCCCACTGGGAAAATCCAGGCATCAATCATGTATTTATTCTTCTCTACCTCCAATACCTAAAACGGTGTGCAAATGACTTTTAGAAAATGACAAAATGAAAGGAATATGTTTTGAGCGAATGCTTCCTTTGTGCCAGACTTGCCAGGATCTACTACATAAATTCATCTCATTTAAGTATCAAAACAATCTTTTCAGATAGGTACTCTAACCCCAATTTACATGTAACGAAACTAACCCTTGTATAGATTAATCACTTTGTTCAAGATCACTAAACTAGCTCATGACAGAATTAGGATTTGAACCTAGGTCACCTGACTCCTCAATCTGTACTTTTTTTTATTTTTTTAATTTTTTTTAACCTAACAGGCTACTTTTGCGATGATCTTCATAGAGCCTTGGTGCTGTACTACTCAGTGAACGCTTCTGGAGTTTGGCCATGTAAGCTCTATAGTCAAGCTTACTATTTATTGTTTCTGCCTTCTTCTTCAGGCTAGGTAGTTTCAGAGTCATACTATATAGCCTGTCATAACCTCATCAGTCTGTAGGCCACATACTTATCAAACTTTATCTATAATCCTGTTCTCAAGGATCCCTGTACGCAGTGCATTTTCAGAGTGTGTGAATGTGTGTATGCTGGGTGGTGATGGCATGGTGGTAGAGGCTTGGTTAAACATACATGCCCATCAGCCATATCTGGGGCTTTCCAATTTGACAAGCCTCCCCATTCTCTACGTGCTCTTCAGGGGATTTTAAATGGTTATTTAAAAAAGTACAACTTGAACTTCACAGTGAAATCTGAGAAATCAAAGCAACTGAATTCCACAATGGAAACAGATATGCTAGACTACGGGTGGGGCTTGTGCTCAGACCTGAGCAAAATGTTCTCATTAGGTCCTTTGCATCATTGTCAGGTTGAATGAGTCATGTTACATTAAATGAGATATTTTCAATTCACAGAAAAGTATAGGGAGTACTAGAAATGATACACCTATATACCCACAATCAAAATTAATAAATGTTAACATTTTGCTTCAGGGTTTTTCACTTTTATTTAATTTTTTAATTGAGAAATGTTAACAGAAAATTCCAGTTTTAAGATGGTAGAATAAAATAGTGATTTTTGAGTTGGGGAGAATACGTACCCCTGGGAGAACATTGCCATTATTCTCTCTTTATGTATTCTCTCTTGAAATTGATCTGCCTGAGAAAAGATGTCAGGATGACTTAATAGATTTGCCTACCAATGGATCATTAAATAGAATTTTTGATGAAATATGACTAAATGATTTGGGCATATAATTTAGAAATAGTCAGGGAATTTAGTGACTTTGCTATACCAAACTCCTTCTAGTATTAGTTTATGTGAACAAAGTTTCTTAGTCCTCACATATAGAAAAATGTAAAAGAAGAGTAGACTTTATGTTGAACCCAGTCTCATTCTGCAAAAAAGTAGTATTAATTCAGAGATGCATAAGTTAATTGAAAACTCATCCAATGCATTGAGGTGAATAAAATTTTATTTTTAGGTCTAGTAGTTTTTATCAAATATCTAATATGTTTATATTGTTTCAAACTATTGTGTGATAGTGATAATTCTAATTATAATTCAATCTTGAAGAAAATAATATCATATAGAGCCTGTGTTTATAGGAAATTTAAAAAAATTAATTTCAATATATGTATATATTTTAATGTGACTTAATTACAGATATTCAAGTATAACAATATAAAAATCTTGGGGAGGAATGGAATAAATGTATGAGGTTAAGGAAAAACAGGAATATATATATATATTTAAAGTAGATAATGGTGAGCAGTAAATAATGATTTGACAGTTTTTATTTTATTCACAGTATTTGAGAAATTGTATTCCTTTTACCTACTTACACATATGATAAACAAATCAACTTTAAAATGTGCAGAGACACATTGTTCTTAAAAATTCTTTTGGGGGATGAGAATAATAATACTTGAAGACCACTAAAGTAAAGACTTCACTGCCACCTTCTCTCAGAAATCATCTGAAATCAACCAGTAGTAAAACCTTAATCTTATGCAGTGATGCATGTCAATTATTTCTCAATAAAACTGCAACAAAAGAATGAAATAAAGAGGCGTTATGCTTAGCCACCCCTCTCATTGTTTTTCTAGTCTGTTTCATCAAATTCAGTATTTTTGCTAAGACTTCTCTCTCATGACCTTTTTGACTTCTGAATTTTGATCTTCAAAGTTTTCAAAAAGATATTTTAATCACGTTGTTTAAATATAATAAAACTCTAGTTGGTTTGGTGCCAATTTACTGTTGAAGCTGAAATCTAAGGATTCAAATGACCTCTTGCTAACAAAGGAATCAAAAATGTTTTGGCTGTCAAACTCAGAGGCAATATCTTACAAGGGTATTTGAGGTTGTCCAGAGGAGATCATTGCCTGGAGCTCTGCTGAAGACTGAATGTTTGTGTCCTTCTGAAATTCATATGTTGAAACCAAATCTCTAATGTAATAATATTTGGAGGGCCTTTAGATGGTGATTAAGCCATCAGAGTTGAGCCTCATATATGTGATTAGTGCCCTGATAAGGGACTGAAGTGACCAGAGTTCTCCCCTCCCACCATGTGAGGATACATGGAAATGAGGACCTTTAATGAACAAGGAAGTGAGCCATCACCAGATACTAAATATCCAGGAGCCTTGATCTTGGACTTCCCAGACTCCAGAAGTCTGGGAAATAAATGTTAGTTGTTAAGCCACCAGTGTATGGGACTTTTGCTACAATAGAACTAACATCTCAGACAAACACCCTGGTCATCTCCATAGAAAGATTTCCTCATGAGTGTGGTTTTTCATGCTTACCTTTTTCTCATTGGAGATCACCCTTCCCATCCTTCCACAGAGGAAAGTCAAGAACCATCCTTGGCTTGGACAGAAGTACATTTTCAATGTATTGTGCTTCTCAGTGAGGTTTGTCAGGGTATTAGACCATGCATGCTCTATACTCTTATAACCACTAGAAAAACAACAAAACAATTCACAAATCAGTGAGAGAGCTTCATAATACAACAAGAGATCGCAACACTTATTTTAAAGATGAAAATCATTCACTGAAACCAAGAAAGGGGAAGTGAATTGCCATCACAAGCAGCACAAAACCATACAAAGAATATAAAATAAGGAATTAGGCAGCTTTGTGACCTGGGACAAGATATTTATGTCATCTGTTCTAGTAGCGATAATAACAGCTAAGCATTCTTGATCACTTATGTGCTGGGTACTGTGCTAAGACCTTAATATGCAGTAGCTCATTTAATCCTCACAATAACTCTACGGTGCAGGACTTTTGCTTACAGTGGGGACAGTTTTGATATAGGAAAACTGAAGCTTTGAAAGTTTAAGTGATATGCCCAGCTCACATAGCAAATAAGTTACTATTATTACAACTCTGGATTTAATTTAACCCTGGATTTTGCCCATGATTAAAACTCTGGGAATCTGATTCTTGATGTGAACTCTTACCACCATGTTATGCTGTTTATGAAATGTAGATGATAATTCTTATCACATAGGATTATTGGGAGATTACATTAAATCAGATAATGCTATGGGATAGCAACCAGCACAGGTATATGGAATTCAATACTCAGTAGGTAAGTGTTGGCATATCTTGCCTGTTAGGTAACTGTCATTGGATTAAACAGAGCCTCTTCAATTCCATCTATATCCTAAACCCCACCCCACCCCAAATCACTAGTTTATCAAATAATAATAGGTAATATTTATTCAGTCCTTATAGCGTGCCAGGCACCATTTTAAGTGCTTTATGTGTAATGACTTAATTAATTGTCATCTCATCCCTCTGAGGAAGGTACTGGCATGAGTTATATTTTACAAAGGAGGAAAATGGAGGCCAAGAGAGGTTAAGTAACTTCTCTAAGATCTCCGGGCAGTAAGCCAGGATTTGGAACCCAAGCAGTCTCACTCTGGAGCCTGATCTTTTAAAAACCATATGATATGCTTCAGATGTGTCATGATTAACTCAGTTACCAGTGTTTTTCACTCAATTCCACATTCATATTCTAGGGTCCTGGGTCAGTTTTCTCTTTCAAATCCAGTGACTGACCAGTATGTAATAGTTTCTATAATCCTTTAATAGAGAGGGTAGAATAACTGATTTTTAGAAAAAATACCAGGCCAAAGATTTTGTTGACAACTCAGGACCTGATTTCTGCTCAGGAACATTTTAACATAATAATAATTTCAAGATGTAAATTAGTATTTTTTTCCAATGCAGATAATACAAGTAAAACAGAAATTATGATCCTCAGCAGTATCTGAGTTAAATATATGCATGATATGAATACTTAATATTTTTAAATGCAAATGGAAATGTGATCATTTAAACTATTGTTTGATTAAAACTAATTTTGGAATTAGCGATGTGTTATATTATCACACCAAATGCAATAGGGATAAAATAAAGAAAATTTGAATAGGCAAAATCATATATGAATGTCAAAATATTACTGTATCTCAAAATATTTTGGGGAAATAGGAAATGTAATTGAGATTCTAGAATGTTGAAAATATGAAGGTCAAATTGAAACACCTAAAACTCAATATAGTTAAATGATAAGGTTGGGGCCAAATTTATCTAGAGAGCCACTCAAATGAAGATGAGAAGGATGAAGAGAAATTTAGAAAGATGATACATGTAGATCACTCTGAAACATTCCTTCTCAACCGTACAAGAAAGCTGACAGACTAAATTTAATGTATAAAATATTTATTTTTTATGATGTTAGCTATACATATTCATGTTATTAAAGAATATAAATATATTAAATATTTGATAAAAATTATTAAACCTAAAAATAAAGTTCTATTCATAATGCATGGGATAAGTTCTCAATTAATTTATGCATCTCTGAATTAATATTACTTTTTGCAGAATGAGACTGGTTTCAGCATCAATTCTATCCCTCTTTTACATTTTTCTATATGTGAGGGCTATAAAAATGATGAAAAGCAGATAAACAAATAGATGAAAAACTTTAAAATAGTCATAATGCTATCACTCAGAGGTAATTGTCATTTAAATATTATTTATTTTAGCTCATTGTTATGCACATATACGTATCAATAGTTTTATATATGTATATTTTATATTAGTTCAGCTATAGTTTTAAACAAAATTTTACTGCATATTGTTTTAAAACTTTTTAAAAACATAAGATTTAAAACAAGTTTTGATAAATAATAATCTACTATGTCTTTTTTAGTGACCGAATAGCATTCCTTTATTTGAAAGAACCATAAATTATTCATCTAGTCCTCTATTATTAGTATTTATCTAGTTTGTGGTTTATATCTATTAAAAATAATACTGTAATGATAACGTATTTTCAGGATACAGATTTTGCATATGTTTTATTAGATTTATATGTATTTTATATTTTTGATAGTATTCTAAAAGGTAATGCTTTTTTTAAAATTTCAATTCTAATTGTTCATTGTCAATATATAGAAATGCAATTGACTTTTGTTTATAGCACCTATATCCCATGACTTTGAAAATGCACTTATTAGTTCTAGAAGCTTTGTAGTAGATTGTTTGAAAGTTTTCACTGAAACAACCATGTGTTCTATGAATGAATATAGTTTTGTTTCTTCCTTTCAAATATCTTTTGATTGAGAGTGAGATTAAGTATCCTCTTATTTCTATTGTATTTGTAGCTGGGACCTCCAGTAGAATGTTGAGTAGAGAAGTGAGAGTGGACATCTTTGTCTTATTCCTGATCATAGAGGAAAACATTAACATTAACTCTTTCACCATTTGAGTAAAATAGAGCTTTTTTTTTTTTTTTTCTTTTTAAGAGAATATCTACTGGCTGTAGTTTTTGTTAGATGCTCTTTATCAGTTTTAGGAATTTCTCTTTTATTCTTTTTTCCTGAGAATTTTTTAGCATGAATGAATGTTAAATTTCGTCAAATGTTTTTGCTACAATGGAACAAAATAATAAAAAAAAAATTTAATTCCTCTATTGTTATAGTGAATTACATTATTGGTCTTTGAATTTTGAACCAACCTCAGATTCTTGGATTAAACTCTACTTGGACAAGATATATTATTCTTATTATATATCATTAGATTAAATATGTTAATATCTTGTTTTCATATTTATATTCAGGAGGGGTATTGTCTGTATTTTTCTTGCAATGTCTTTGGTTTGGTATCAAGGTAAATGTGGCTTCATAAACTGAGTTGTTAATTGTTACTTCCTCTTTTGGGTCAATAGTTTTTTCTTTGGGGAGGTTTTTAACCTGGGACTGGGATCGTGTTTGTGGGAATGCTTTGACTACAAATTCTATTTCTTTAATAAAGGACATTCAGGTGATGTATTTATTCTTGAATAACTTTAGTGGTTTGTGTTTTTCAAGGGATATCTCCATTTCATCTAAGTTACCAAATTTATTGGCACAAAGTTGTTCATAATATGGCATTAATTTCTTTTAAATATCTTTAGAAGCTATGGTTATAACATTATTTTAATTTCTAATGTTGATAATTTATCTTTTTTTCTTGAACAGACTTGGTAGAAATCTTTCAGTTTTATTGATTTTTTTCAAAGAAACAGAATTTAGTTTCTTGATCTTCAGTATTGTTTCTGTTTTCTATTTTATTTATTTCTTCTCTTATCTCTATTATTTCCTTCATTTTGCTTGTTTTGGATTTAAGTTACTCTTCTAGTTTTTTGAGGTGGGAGCTTAGATTATTGGTATGAGAACTTTCCTTTTTCTAATTTATGTATTTTAATGCTAAAAGTTTCCCTCTCAGCACAGCTGTGGCTGCATCCAACACATTTTGACTGTTATGTTTTTAGATTTTTTTTTTATTAAAAATGTCTTCTAATTCTCCTTGTGACCTCTCTATTGTTTTATAAGTTATTTAGAAGTGTATTTTTAAATTTCTAAATATTTGGGGATATTCCAGATATCTTTGTGTTATTGATTTCTAGTTTAATTCTTTTGTAACCAGAGAACATATTTTGTATGATTTCAATTTTTAAAATATATTTGGAGGGCTTCCATCTCTTATAAGATGGAGTAAACATATTTTATCCTATATCTTCTGCTAAGTGCAACTAAAAGCCATGGAAATTATATGTACAACAAGTATAAGAAGACTCTAAAATGTGGAGAAGAATGCGAACTGTCTGAGGACCTTAGGACCTGAGGTACAACATATTACTGAGTTCCCTGAGTTTTCTTTTTCCTCATATGTCCCAGACTTGGAGCTGAAGAAGTCAGCAACATAGAAACAGCAATGGGTACACACACACACACACACACACACACACACACACACACACAGCCCTATTTAAAGCATGTTCTCTCTAGCTGAAACTTTCTATATTTCTATTTATTCACCCTTAGTTGTTGTGGCATTTTTACAACAGCTTCTTTAAATAGTTAATTTCTAATAGCTGCTTTGTCAGATAATTCTAGCTTCTGTGTCATCTCGGCATTGGTGACTGTTGATTACTTTTCCCCAGGCATATTTACATTTTCCTTTATATGTTTAGTAATTTTGGATTGTATCTTGGGTATTGTAAATATCATATTATGCGATTCTGGGTCTTGTTTAAATCCAGTGGAGAACACTGATATTTTAGCTTTTGTAGATAGTCAACTCTGTCTTGTTCAGAACAAAAGTTCCAACCAGCTTTATGGGGGTTGTGGTTTCAATGTTTGTTCGATTTTCAAAGCCTTTACAGTGCTTTTGGTATCTATACTGCCCATTGACTAGTCTGAAACCCAGGTGGTAGGGTAGCCTTTCTTTAGTTCTCAAAGTCTATATTATGCTGTTTTGGGTCAGATCCACACATGCACATGATCTTATAAATAATTTTATTGATTTGATATCCTGATCTATTTTCTCTCTGTGGTCTCATTGGTACATTTGCTATCCCATTTTAGTCCTCTGGCTCAATAGCTGATGCTATATTTACCTTGTGTTACTGTGTACTTCCCATGACTGTGTACAAATTTGGCACAATTTGTAGAAGAATGGAGGGAGAAAAAAGCGATGCAGATTCATCCTACTCATTTTGGATTTCAGCTCCTCGGATTGCAGAGGACAGTTCTCCTCTTTCAGAGCTTTTGGCTCTTAACAACCCCTATTGCTGCTTTTGTCACTGCTACTTCCTCTGAAATAAGATTCCTTAAAGCAGCAGTCCCCAACCTTTTTGGCACCAGGGACTGGTGCTTCTATAAGAATCGAATACCTGATGATCTGAGGTGGAGCTGAGGTGGTGATGCTAGTGCTGAGGAGGGGCTGCAAATACAGATGAAGCTTCGCTTGCTCGCCTGCCACTCACCTCCTGCTGTGCGACCCAGTTCCTAACAGGCCATGGACTGGGTAAGGACCATCGGCTTAAAGTCTGAAGTATGAGAGGATGGAGAAAAAAAATAATGTGGATGTTTCCCACTTTCTCTGAGCATTATAAAATTACTTTCTTGCTCATTAAGCAATAACTAGAGGGTATTTCCTGAAGTTCTCTCTGTGCATGCCAGTTCTCATTTCCAGGTTTTAAGCTGCATTAAGTCTGAGTATGAAGATAGCGGATAAAAAATGGTAAACATTATGGGGTAGAAAATGGTAAACACTACGGGTTTGGTGATATGTTGAATTATGATCTACTGCTTCAACCCACCGACTACTATTTACTTTTCAGTGTCCTCAAGTAGAAGCACATACATTCTATAAAGATTTTTTAACTGATTTCAGTGGGAAAGAGCATGGAGTTTGCTTTTACCAAGTTACTCAGAATTAGAACTTATCAATTATCTTCTAAAGCAATTAAAACGTGGAAATATATTTTTTGTTTACCTTAATTTTTACCATTTCTTCTACATTTATTTCCATATATTCAAATTCCCATCAAGTGTCATACACCTTCTGCCTTTACTATATTAATAATATTCATTTTCAAGTCCTTGTTTAAAAATGTCAACAATTTGATTATCTCTGTCCCTGGTTCTGTTGATTACGTCATCTCTTGACATTGTTTTTTTTTTTTTTTTAACTTACTTTTTTGTGTTTCTTGAAAATTACCGAATCCTGGACATCATGAGTAGAACTTTAGAAACAGAGTTAAATGGTATTTAGCCTGGTAATGAGTACACCTTTTTTTTCTTTTTTAATTTTTATATTTTTTTATTATTATTTTTTTTCTTTTATGCCATGGGTGTTGGGAGCTGAGTCAATTTAGTCTGGAGTTTGGTGGGGTTTGAGTTTTGTTGCTATCTTTATCTCAGATGTACCACAGGCTTCAAGTTCCTCCAGGTATTGGCTGCTCTTACCTTGTTCTTAGAATAGGACTGGAGCACTAATGGGTTTTTCTCAGTGTATCTATTCTCCCCCTTGGGGAAATTACTAGTTCTTCTACTCCTTCCATATAGAAATTGACTCCCTCTATACTCTTGCTAAACTGTATTGCTTGTTACTAAGTGCCAGGCTCATGGTAGGGGATGGAATGGTTTTCTCCTTGTCCAGCCTTTTTCTTAAGCAAGCCCTTAATACTTTAACGTCAAGGATAGGACTTTATCAATGTTTATTCCTCATTTTTCTGTTGCTGCCAAACTCTGCCTTATTTTTGTGGTTGAATTAATATGGTATTTCCCTTCCCCTTTCCTAGATGATGTGGATCTTTGCTTGGTATCATTGCAGGATCCTGAGCTCAACATGGATTTCTGCTTCTCTCTCATGGACAGAAGGATTTTGCTTCTACCTCTCTTCCCGAAGCAATAAATTTCAGCTTGGAGCCTGAGAGCAAAGGAATCTGTTGTGATTTCTGCAGTGACTTTAAGCTTTTACTTCTTAAAACAGAACGTGCAGGGAAGCAAGAATCACTTCCTGCATGTTTGTGTCACCAAGTGGAGTTCTTTCCAGTCTCCTGCCTTCCCTTCATTTTTTTCAGCGAACACCCAATGGAGGTCTGTGGAAGTGAATGTGAGCTCTCCTTATGTCTATGATTCTTAGCTATTCCAAACTAATATGCTAACCCACACTTAGCCTTTAAAATGTTAACTGATACCACTGTGTGGCAGCCTCATTTTCTCTTCTGTCCTGCCCAAGGTGAAATAGATCATGTGTCTCATCTCTTCTCAAAGGGTTTTGTCACCCTGGAAGTCATTTTACTTGCTTACCCCATGATTTCAGATTTCTGTTGAACTCAAGAAATGTTAATTATATTGTTATAAATTACCCAGGTTTTTCTCATAGTTAGGGTTGAGTGACATTCTCTTGTACCTCTCTACATCCTGAGCAGAAGTACAATCTCTTTATATCTTTAATTTCTTACTGTAATTCCTAGAAGTGCAATTGAAGCAAAGGATATATATGAACATATTTTTGAAGACCTTGTTACATATGGTTTAAATACTTTTGGGAGAATTTCAGTTACTGCTATAGTCCAGCATTACAATTTTCATAACAAAAAAGCTATCCATTTAATATGGCGTGTATGAATTTGATTAAAAAATTTTGTTGAACTAAGAAAATATCTCTTAAAAAAAAAAAAACAGGCCTTTTGAGCCACGTTTATCTTGCTCAGGCCCACTTCCACATCTGGAAGTGTACTTTCCCTTCTAATAAAGCTTTTCTTTTCTGCTGTAAACAAACAAACAAACAAATAGGTATGTAATTCTAAACTAATGGGAAGGACCGCATGCTAGGATTTTCACCATTAAAATATTTGATAATGAGATTCTTTAGGGGCTTCAACAAAGACACCCCCTGAGATAATGTGTAAAGAACACCTTGCATCAACTTATGCCTTATGGGAAAAACTGTTTTCTTGAAATGCTAACATAACCAAGATACGCCCCCCCCCCCAAAAAAAACATTCTTAGAAAGATAGAGGGAAATAACAGACATAACTAATTGATAGTGAGAGAAGAAGAAAGCTCAGTTGGTCCCTGGATGTTATAAACAGTTTGGGCAGATCTCCAAATCTACTAATTTTCAAGCCATTTTCTCTTAATTCTCTGGATTCTTGAAGTTGAAATCATCTCCAAAAACATATTAGTAGCTGAGGCTCTGGCTCCAGATTCCTGTGTGCTCAGCCCTCTTGGTGAGCTCATCTTGATGACCAGAGGCAGGTTAAGCAACCTGCTCCCTTTTCTCTTTTTCCTTGGAGCCACTCTGATGTTTTCTTTGCGAGGAAAAAGGCATCCTCTTATCTGGACATATCCTGGGGCCAATAGAGGAATATATCTCCACTTCACCACACTTTGTCAACACCAAGGGTGGTATGGAATGAGTAGAAAGACACTGCCTGACATACTCTGCTGGCCCCTGTTACTTTAGGATGGTGCTGAAGAGTAGGCTAGTGGACTTGAGGAGGCTACACAGTCCGAGAGAGGATGATACAAAACAATCTGCAGGGTACAGGGAAATAAAGATTAGAGGGATGCTTGGGCAGTTCAGCAGTGATACGGCAACATCCATTCAATCTGAGCAAACCAGGATGGCTCCTGATCACCCTCCTGTGTTCCCTGTTGCTTTTCTATTTATAAAGCTTACTATCTCTGTCCTCATTCTTCATGTTGTCCTTATAATTCAATTTAGAAGGAAGAAGTGAGATGCCCTTTCCAAAGGACATTCTTATGCTCTAGCACAGTGTTCTTAGCCTTTCACTGCTGTTACACACGATAGAGAACCTTCAGTGGCATGGTACGCACTATGGACAACTACACTCTGCTGTAGGCAGCACAGCTAGGGCTCGGGGTCCTTGGGGATTGGCACCAAAAAGTGCCATGATTTTTATTTGAATCCTTGGGGATTGGCACCAGAAAGTGCCAGGATTTTTATTTGAATCCTCAACCCCTCTTTTCCATCCTCCCAGACCTGGGTGGGGACTGTGCTTTGAGGAACCCCAGATGCCCCTGCTCTTGGTGAGCCGTGGAGCCAGCTGAACCTAAGGCTGTCCTCAGTGGGAGTGCTGGGCCTGGCCCACCTTGGAATGACACCTAGTCCACCACACTCCCCTCCAGTTCCCTCAACACAGCTTTCCAGATACTACCCAATGTCTCCAGGGCCAGTAACTCCTAGAGAGCAGTGATGCCCTCAGGGGAGCGGCCCACCCCTACCTCCCTCAACACTCCTCCAAGGGAAGCCCACCCCTTCCCTACCCAGCCTCTCATGGGGTCACCTATAGGGAACTATGTCCTTTTCCCTGGGGCATGGAGGGTAGAATGGGATCCTCCAGATCCCTTATAACTCCCTGTATTATCTGTATAAATAAATGGGATTTGAATGGAAAAAGAGAAAGAGATGAGATGGTCTCTGAGTCTATACACAATTCCTGGTAGATTCTCTGTAATTGCATCTTTCTCTTATACTACACAAGTACTCAAGTAAAAAAGATTTTTTTTAATAGAGAAAACAACGAATCTTCCCTAATTTACTTTTAGAGAAAATAATTAGTTCTAAATTACTTGTGGCACCTAACAATTTTCCTTGGCATACTTGTGTGCCATGCCACCTCAATTGAGAAACGTTTGTCTAGCTCTTTTTCGCTCAAGGTGTGTGTAATACATGCTGCAGCATGGGCATGGCCTGGGACCTTACAAGAAATACCCTCCGGACTTGCTAAGTCAGAATCTGCCTTTTAGCAAAGACTCTAGGTGATTCATTCTCAGGTTAAGATTTGAAAACGCTCTGGAGGAGTGGTTTGAAAAGTATCGTAACTGGACCAGCAGCACAGCATCACTTGAGAACTTGTGAATAATGTCAATTTTCAGGCTCCACCCCAAATCTAATGTATCAGAACCTCGTGGAGCTGGGCCCAGCAATCTGTATTTTAAAAAATCCCCCAGGTGATTCTGATGTAAGCAGAAGTTTGAGAACAGTGCTCTAGACCAGGGGTACTCAACCCCTGGGCCGTGTACCGGTACTGGTCCATGGCCTGTTAGGAAATGGGCCGGAGGTGAGTGACCGGCAAGTGAAGATTCATCTGGATTTGTAGTCACTCCCCAATGCTAGCATCACCACCTCAGCTCCACCTCAGATCATCAGGCATTAGATTCTCATAGGAGCATCAGTCCCTGGTGCCAAAATGCCTGGGGACTGCTGCACTAGACAATGGTCAGAAATTCATGAGCTATGTGCTCCCATTTCACTATATGCACTTCATGGCAGGTAAGTAGTGCTAATCAATTGTGACACTCTGTCTGACTGAACCTGGACATGGCGTCAGTCTTTCTCTAAACAGCATTTTGTTCAGTCACTACCAATTTATTGGACATGACCTACTTGTCATCCCAGCATAAGGACTGCCTCTACAATAACCTGTGTGCATATCTACTACTGCACTACACAGGAGAGAAATATTCTTCTGGGCAGAGGCTACAAGAGCCTTTGTAACTTTTATGAAATGTTGATAGCAGGGATGAAGACTAGATCCTTTTTTTTTAGTCTTATAAAACAGTACCATGGTAAATTCATGTTTTCAGTGGCAGTGTTCAAAATACACTCCTGCTATGCTTTCTCAGTGTACTAAGTTCTTACAGCCATCAGTCTCATCCCTTTGTCCCCTTCACATGTATCGTGGAGCAGGGGAGCTGTGGCTGTGTGCTTGCTGATATAAAACTCTCATTGTGACCTCCCTTTCCTATTTGTAACACTCAATGATCTTCTAATTTGTTAAAATTAGTATCTGTCTTGCCCATTCCAAGAACAGAAATCACATTTATCTTGCTCATTGTTTGTATTAACTTCCTAGGGCTGCCATAATAAATTATCACTGATTGTATGGCTTAAAACAACAGAGATGCAGTTCCAGAGGCCAGAAGTCTTAAATCGGTATCACTTGGCCAAAATTAAGGTGTTAGCAGGGCCACACTCCCTCTAGAGGCTATAGGAAAGGATTTGTTCATTGCCTCTTTCAGCTGCTGGTGGCTTGCAGAGTTCCTTGGCTTGTGGCTGCATCACTCCAATCTCTGTTTATGTCATCACTTCTCTTCTTCTAACTCTGATACACCTGACTTCCTCTTATAAGGACCCCTGTGATTACAGTGGGCTCATCTGGGTAATTCAGGATAAGCTCTTCCTCTCAAGACCCTTAATTTAATCATATCTTTTGCCATATAAGGTGATATTCAGAGGTTCCGAGGATTAGAACAGGACACGTCTTTGGGGCTATCATTCAGCCCACTATACTGCTGAATCACCACCAATGCCTAACTCATAGTACGCACTCAAAAAAACTATGTGATAGGAGTGGATGAAAGAATAAATAAATGTAGATGCAGGTAGGATGGTAGGATGCCCTAGGTAGGGCATCATGAAGGAGGAAAGAAAGAGCTTACGAAGGAAGCCTAACATAATGCTTAAGAGCACAGCCCCTGGGGCCAGACTGCATTGGTTTGTATCCCAGCTGTGCTATTCACTGGCTGTGTGACCGTAGGCAAATTACTTAACATTATGGGCCTCTGTTTCTTTATATATAAAATGGGCATGACAATATCTACTTTGTAGAATCATTGTAAGAATTGTCTGAGCTATTGTGCATAAAATTATTAGAATAGTGCTTGGGATGTTATTTAACATAATTTGCCATCTCTGGCATAAAGCAGAGGGCCAATCACATAGAAGGTGCTGAATAATGTATGTTGAATGAAATCTGGAAAGAAGATATGCACCTTATCTTCCTTGTACTCTTGGCTTGGTAAAAACTTTGAGAAAAATCTCAAGGTAGCTATAATATCCAGAAGAATGTGAAGAGTGCCCTGAAATGGGAGACTGAGCATCCATGAAGATTCCGAGAAGGGAACAAGATATACAATTAGTGGCCCTGGGAATGCCTTATGAAAATGACAGTCTCTGTGATATGCCTTAATAAACCATATGGATTTCCAAAGTGGGCACAAAAGCAGTTCAGATGGAAGATCTACTTGAGCAAAAGGGTAGAAGCAGAAATACATGGGACATGTCGGGAACCTTGACAGCTGGTAGCAAGAGAAAGGAAGAGAAACATCTACAGTTTGATTAGGCCCAGGTTGTGGACAACATTGAATGCCAGGCTCAGAAAGAAGTTGATTGAGTAGGCGACGCAAAGCCATGAAAGATTTTTAACTGAGTAATTACATAACCAGTATGTATGTTTTAGGAATACTGACTGGGAAATAATGGATTGGAGTTAGATAGAGGCATGGGAACTAGTTAGGATGCTGCACTAGGAAAAGGGTGAGGAGGCCTAACCTAGGCAGATGGCAGGATGGACAGAAAGGAAAGGGGAGCTAGGACACATGTTGCAGGGATTAAGTTAATGATATTTAGTAACAAGGGGTAGGAGAAGGAACACAGATTCCAGGCTCTCCTACTGACTAGTGGTGGGATTTAGGACAATTCACTTAAGTTCTCTGTGACTCAGCTTCTTCATCTGTAAAATGGGGCTAAATGCCTCAGAGAAATGTTCTGAGGCACTTGATGACATGGACCGCATAGGATAATTAAGACTTATTTGCAGGTGTTAGGTGTAAGAACTGTCATGGAAAGTGACAGAAACAAGATTTGATTAAACTTAAACCAAAAAAAGGAGGAATATATTAGTTCTTGTGATCAAGCCAAGGGAAAGACAATAATGGAGTTGGCCTTGGGGATAGCTGGAAAGCAGGAAGAGGAATGCTTTTAGGCATTCTTTCCTCCTCTCATCTCTTTTTTGTTTATGTATCAGCTTCATTCTTTCCTGTTAGAGGCTGGCATCCTTGTGGTGAAAATCCTGACCACAGGGCAATCTCAAGCTCACATCCTTTCAGGCCATTGATCACAGAACAAAGAGGATCCTCATCTCCAGCTCCAATATGAAGACTCCTAGAAATGGATGTAGACTGGCCAGGCTTATATCTTTTGAGAAATATCTGGACCTACCTCCATGGCCACAGTAGGAATGGGAGGTGGAGTGCTTCATAGAGTCACATAGTTACAGTGCGAGAGGAACAGTTTCTCAAAAAAGGTGGGGACTACAGGCATATCACCCTAGGAAACTTCTGGGACCTGGACAACCACCACTATGCATATCCCACTGGAGATGAAGGTGAAGAAGGAGTCAAGGCAGGTTGAAGGTTCAGGCTTGATTGTATCATTTGAAATGAAACATGGGGAAAGCAGGAGATAGAGCTGGTGTGTTTGCGGACATGCTCTGTGTGTTTGAATCACTGCTGCCCTGGACCTCCTGTGTATAAGTAGACTGCATTTCTGGTGACATCAACTGTAGCCTCCCCTCAGTCTCCAGCCCTGCCCCAGACTTATTAATAACTGGGTCCACCTTGAGAAGCCCTTGTTCACCTGTGGCTCTGTTGAGACTTCATATTCTGCTTTCTCAGTGGTTCTGTCCTGACCCTCTTTTCAGCCATTGCCATTAGGCACACCCTCGATGCTTAATTAGACACTCCAAGCGTGACTACAATGTGACCGAACTGTGTGCTTCATGCCAGCTCATCCTTTTTTCCTCAAGTTATGTATTTTTTTTTCTTAAAGTGTCAGGATTTGATCAGAAGTGTATGTGCAAGCCAGTACCATCCCCTGGTTATTGCTGACCCTGGCCTTGGACTTTTCAGGTTGGACAAGTATAATAGTATAATAGTACTTTGATAATGATGACAACACTGGCAATTATGATGATTAAGGAGTACTATAAGCATACAGAAAATTACTTAATTTTCTATTAGACCTGTCTTCTTTTAAAAGTGAATCCCAGTCACACACAGCATCTCTCTTGATCCTCACGAAGTCTCTGGAAGTCAGTGAAGGGTAATGGAAAGAACATAGCTGGCCAATCGCAAAATCCTGGGTTTGTATCCCACTTTCATTATGCATAGGCAAGTCATTTTACCCCTTTGAGCTTTGGTTTCCCTTCTGGAAAACAGAATAATAATATCAACTGTTTTGCAAGTGTCCAGGCAAGACTCCATGTGGAAAAAAACACAAAGCGCCTGATGTAGCAGATGTTCTAGAATCTTAATTCCTAATCTTTCAGATCAAGGGCATCGAGTGTCAGGTATTTTAGCTTGATTACCAAGTTACTAATCTCTCTGAGCCTCTGGTGCCTCATCTATAGGGAGTGGAGGGGCTGTTAATAATGTACTTAACTGACATGGTTGTTATGAATGTTACATGTGTTTTGATTCATAAAACACATAGCAGAGTATTTTGCCCTGTATTAGCACTCAATACATTAAGTTTCAGAATCAGACAGAGATGAGTTTGAATGCAAGTTCACTACATACTAGCTGTATGACCTGGGGCTAATTACTGAAGTACTTTCAGTCTCGTCTGCAAAATAAAGATGATGTAGCATCTGCTTCCTACAATGGTCATGAAGATTAAGTGAGGTAATACATATACAACCCCCAGCACTGTGTCTAGTACCAATTTTCGACTGATACATTTCCCCCTTTACTCAAAGGTAGTGACATTATGAAAAACCCAAATCTCCAGGCTTGAGAAAGCTGGACTTTGGTCTAAGAAATGAGACCTGCACTGGATTGAATGGTGGACCCTCAAAAGAGTGTTCATGTTCTAATTCTCAGAACCTGGGAATGTGATCTTATTTGTGTAAAGGGGTTTTTACAGATGTAATTAAGTTAAAGATCTTGAAATGAGATCATCTTGGATTATCTGGATGGGCTCTAAATCTAGTGATAAGTGTTCTCCTAAGAGAAAGGAGAGAGATTTGACACAGAGATACAGAGAAGGGGATGTGAAGACAGCAGCAGAGATTGGAGTGATTAACATATGAGCCAATAAATGGCAAGAATTGCTGGCAACCCCCAAAAGCTAAGAGAAAAGCAGTGAGTGGATTCTTCCTCAGAACCCCCAGAAGGAACCAGCCCTGACCACAGTTTGATTTCAGACTTCTTGCCTCTAGAACTGTGAGAGAATACACTTTTTGTTAATTTGTGCAGCCCAGTTTGTGGTAATCTGTTATAGCCACCCTAAAAACTAATACAGACTATATAAATTAATCTAAGAGATTAGTTGGGGTGGTGGAGGTATTTTTCTGCATGCCTGACACAGCAACTCCAGTTCATGTAATACCATGTTAGAATCGGGATCTGTATGTGGCTGGAGATTTCCGAATCCCTATAAGAAGATATTTTGAAATCCTTTCGAGTAGCAAAGAAGATTTCCCAAGGGAAAGATGGCCTCTACTACACCTCTGTGGGTACCCTAAGGGCGCCAAGTAATTTAAGGGGTTGGCCATAAATAGACACTTGGGAAAATGAGGCCAGGCAAACTAACCTGTGTGATAGAAGAGGGGTAAAAGGACTCCACAGGAAACAAGAAAAAGTCAATTTATCCTCTTGGCTATGTTGTCATCTCATTGCTTCTGAAAATTAAATTCCACTTAGGGAAAAGAAAGGGAACTACAACTTATTGATTGCCAAGTCTTTGCAGGTGCTTTACACACAATTTTGCATTTGATTGTCACAACGACCTGGAGAGGAAGACAAGTACTGTTATTACTCTCATTTTACCAACCAATTAGGTAACTGAGGCCCCCAATCTGATGGCTAGTGAATGGTGGAGCTGGATCTTAAACTCAACTGTGAAAGGGTAAAATGTGTGTACAGGTATATATATGCCTTGATCTAGAGAGAGAAAATTTTCATCAGATTTTCCAAAGGTATTATGACCCCAGAAGCTGAAGAACTCTTGCTCATGTCTGCTACTGTTATTTTCCTGGTCTCTTCTGTGGTGTCACCTCCTTGGGCAAGTCTTTCTAGATACTTGCCCCTAAAAATAATTAAGCAAATAGAATTGGCAAGGTGTACCTCCATTGTGCCTTTATGCCACTGTCTCATAGTGGTTTCTGCATAAGTTCATACTTATTCCTCCTCTATCATATTGTGAGCTACTCAGGCACAGGTAATGTGTTTTCTTCACCTCCGTATCACTAGCACCAAACACAGGGCTTGCTGTATGGGAGGAACTTGGCAAATGTCAGATGAATGGGTGGGTGGGTAGATGGATAGTTGGATGGACAGATGGATGAGTTGATGAATGAATGGATGGATGGTTGGAAAGATGAATGGATGGTGGCAAGGCCTTTCCAAGGTCAATACCTGAAAGGTCAGGCCTCTTCCATTGTTTAAACCTTGTGATATATTAAGGAAAACCGTAATGCCAAAATAGGGATGCAACAACTATACTATGTTTAAAATATTCTGAATATTTTAACAATTTTAACATGCACTTAAAATATCACTGTAGTATAACTTTATTTGGATTAAATGAGTAATTATCTATAAAGGGCTCAGAACAGAGCCTGGTATATACCAAGTGCTATGTGTTCGCTGTTGTCATTGTCATTTAAAGATGATGCCAAACAATTAACTCTTAGGCCCCTGTGACTATGTGGCTTAGGCCCAGGGCTTCCTTTCCTCCTACCCGCACTCCACATAATCAGCCCGAGTCGGATGAATGTTAGGATAACTTTTTTCTTTGAGGAGTAGTCATTTAATCTCTTACCTTCATCTCTGAAAGCCCTTATTATAGATGTATATTGAAAGAAGTTGGTTTAGCTAATAAAGTACAAATGCTCCTCAACTTATAATAGGGTTATGTTCCAATAAATCTACTATGAGTTAAAAATATCATAATTAAAAATTTTAATTAATGTACCTGACTGACGTAATATCATAGCTCAGCCTAGCTTACCTTAAATGTGCTCAGAACATTTATATTAGCCTACAATTGGGCAAAATTGCCTTGCTGCCTCTGTCCAGATTCAAGAGAGAGTGTCATACCACATATTGCTAGCCTGGGAAGATGTTAAAATTCAAAATTCATAGTAGGGTTTATACTAAATGAGTATTGCTTTTGCACCATTGTAAAGATGAAAAATCATATGTACCTATCAATAATCACTTTAAGTGCAAATGGAGTAAATGCTCCAATCAAAAGACATAGGGTAGCCGAATGGATAGGTCGAAAAATCCTAAGTCGAACAATTGTAAGTCAGGGACCATCTGTATATCACATTTTGTTAAAATGTGCAGCAATAGAAGGAACACTGGTATTTCACCCCTAATGTCTACTCCTGAATCTGTCCCTAAGATACTGTGTGACCTTGAGTCAACTCCGTCCCCTTTTGAGCATCAGTCACTTTAATGAGGGAAAGAATTAGACCAGATGACATCTAAGACTCACTTAAGTTTTGGAAATACTATGAATCTTTCAGTCCACTGGTAGAGCAGGATGATCAGAATGAGTAGACTAGTAACATCCTCAGACTTCTGGGTAAGGCAGGAAATGACTCTTTCCATTCCCTCACAAATTAAGAGGGAATAGGCCATGCATCAGAAATTCCCAATGACCCCGAAGGGTGAGGAAGGCCAGAAGGAAAGGATGGTTTATCTGTTTTCAAGATTTCTGGCTATAGTTCAGTTGATGAGTTAACAGATGCTTTTAGGAAAATACTTTGACTTTCCATGTCACATTGGGATATGGAGAGATAGAACAAAAGAAGAAACGGTCTTTTTTTAAGGTCTACCATGAACCAGGTAGGATGCTAAGTATTTCCAAATGCATTATTATCATCTAGATTTTACAGATTAAAAACAACTAAACCTCAAAGAAATGGAGTGATTTCAACAGGCTAATAGATAGCTTTTCAGTTTCTCATTCTCTCCCCACCTCCATAATTGGAGAAGCCACATTATGCCTGGTGGTACAGGAGTCCTTTTCTGGTATGACTGACTCCAGGTTCTCTGTTGTACACCATTAATCATGTTAGCCTTTATAATAGTTGAGATTTTTGAAGGAAGTTGAACAAGACTGATTTGAGAGAACTAAGGAAACAATCAATAGACAACAAAAAATTAAAAAAAAAACATTTGCTTGGCCCAAAGTACATGTGTTTTGCTGACCAGGTTGAGGCCCTCCTTCCCCACCGCCAGCTTTATGGAAATATAATAGACAATTAGTTGCTTGTATTTACATTGTAGAGTTCAATGAGTTTTTTTCCAGTTACAGTTGGCATACAATAATATATTAGTTTCAGTTGTACAGCATAGTGACTAGAGATCTGTATAACTCACAAAGTGGTCACCCTACTAAATTTAGTACCCCTCTTCCCCCTTACATATTTTTACAACATTGTTGACTATCTTCCTTATGCTACACTTCATATCTCCAGGACTTTTTGTATCTATCCATTTGTGCTTCTTAGTCCAATTGCCCTTTTTCACTGTCCCCCCAACCCTCCTCCCATCTAGTAGCCCTCAAAATATTCTCTGTATTTATGAGTTTGTTTCAGTTTTTGTTGTTGTCGTTTCTTTTGTTCTTTAGATTCCACATGTATGCGAAATCATGTGGTATTTATCTTTCTATATCTGACTTACTTCATTCACTGCAATATCCTCTAGGTCCATGAAGGCAAAATCTTTTTCCATCCCCTTCCTTTTAGTCTGTGTGTGTCCTTTAATCTGAAGTGAGTCTCTTGTAGGCAGCATATGTAGGGGGCTTGTTTTCTTATCCATTCAGCCACTCTATCTTTTCGTTGGAGCACTTCATTCTTTTCCATTTGAGATAGTCATTGATAGATATATAGTTATTACTATTTTTTCTTCATGATTTTGATACATGTTTTTTCTTCTTAGAGATGTCCCTCCAATGTTTTCTGTAATAGTAGCTTGATGTTGATGAATTCCTTTAGCTTTATTTTTGTCTAGATTGGGGCCATGAGTTGAGGGAGGTAGACTTCCAGGGAATCCTCTGGGCAGAGCGACCATGACATCTCAGCTATGGTTGCACTGCGTCCACACACCGGGAGGGGGTAGGGCTCAACAGAGGAACGATGGATACCGCCGGCACTTCTGCCTGGGAGAGACCCTAGCCTCTGGCCCTCACTCCGACAACTCATTGTCCCCTTTAAGTTCCTGGTACCCCCCGAGCAGCCAAGCCGGAGCTGGTGCTCAGAGCGAGCAGATCAGTCACCGCAAAAATCCGCTCGCGGCTGTGGCCCCTTTAAGAGGCATCTGCAGCTGCCGCTGTTGCAGCCTCCGTCACACTCAGCTGCTGGAGACCAAGCAGCCTCAGCAGCCTTGTGTCTTTGCCCAGTGCTACCTCCTACCGTTGCAGGATGATTTCTTATTTCTCTCCCTAGTTGTAGGGTTTCTGTGCATCTAGACCGCAGGAAACTGCTTGCTATTTGCTTCATGTTTCTGCCACAACTTTGATGTGGTCGCAAGAGGGGGAGTATGAACAAAGCTTCTGTATTTACACCAGTTTGCCAAGGCCCTCCTTTTTTTGACTAGCCCAACAGAAGAGCATTTTTCTTCGATCCTGTGAAAAATTCTGTTGCTACTCCAAGTGCAAGGCCAAAATCTCTGAAGGCCATCCCAATGATTTCAGAGTCCCCTTTCTCTCCTCTCCACTGACAATCCTCCTCAATTGTCATCCAATGTGGTTTCCTCATCTGCCTGGGCTCATTCCCCTCGAGGGTTTTGTGGGTATTATTGTTACTGGTCCAATGTCCATGATGATTTGAAAGGCCAATGCTCAAAAGGTCAAGAGTTTGGAGTAAGGCAAAGTTTATTGATCAAGAAGGTGCCAACTGAGAAGATGGGAGACCTAGTGGTACCTCAAATCCATCTTAAGAAAATATAGAGTTCAGGCTTTTTTTATATCAAGGGAAGGGGAAATGGGACCAGCAAGAGGTGATTGACATCTGGGTGCCAACAGGGGTCCGAGGAAGATTGTGCTAGTTGATGTGAGTCCATGAGGTTCTTTCAAATCTTTGATAAACAATACATACTTCTTTTATCTCCTCAGGCCACAAGAATAATTTATCTAATGATTAGTATGTCTATATGAAGGACTAAGCAGAAGCTATTAGCCTGAAGGCCATGGGAACAAAGCAGGTTTGAACAAGATGGATTCAGAGGGATTTAGCATTTCACTCTGTTACATTATTTTCCATAGTTTTGTCCTCAGTGCACTGGATTCGTTGTTTCTGCTTACCTAGCTTTTATTTTCCCATCTTCTGATGATACTTATTTTTAATTGAGGAACCAGTTGGACCCTATTCTCAGTCCAATTGGTCTGGGTGAGATTGACTCTCATTCACACCTCAAGGCATGTGACCTAGGCCTGGCCTACTGGTGAATTCTAAGCTCTATACCACAGTGCCAATCCAGTTCAATGAAACTCAATTCTGGAATTTTGGTTGGAATTATAGAAAAGAGGTCTCTTTCCACTAGACTAGAGCTGGCCTGTATCCATTATCCACGTACAGCAATCCTGAACTTAAAGGCATTTTTTTGTTTCATCTAAATCCCTAGCCATTCCCTCCTACCAATCATGAAGCCACTCTCAAACATCATATAATTTCATCTATAAATGCTTCAATATATGTCTCTAATGGTAAGGTAATTTTATCACTGTAATTCTATCACATCTAAATAATTAACAAAAATTCCTCAACCATCAAATAGCCAGTCCATATTAAAATCCCCCTTATTGTTTCACAAATGTGTTCTTACATTTGGTATGTTTGATTCAGGGTTCAAACGAGGTCCATACAATGTACTTGGTTATGTTTCTCAAATATCTTTCAATCATTATGTTCCCCCAGTTTTTCATTTCCTTAAAATGTATTTGTTGAAGAAATAGGAGACCATAAACTTGTTCCTCATTTTCCTGGTGTCTAGTGTAGAGCCTAGAAAAGAATCAGAATTTAATCAATGTCAGTGAATGAATGAATGAATGAGGGAGTTAGGAATCACAGCCTCATCAGCCTGGTGCAGCGCTCATATGGGCTTTCCACTTCTCAGGAGCCTTTGTTTGTCGTCCTTCCTTGGAATAGTCTCTCTTCATTGACCTCTCAGTCTCCTGGCCGGCAAAGTGGAGCTGCTAATACTTGCCTTCTGCTCCAGTTCTCAGGGAGGTTGTGACAAAGGCTGGGATTTAAAAAATAAAACTTAAAACAGTTTTGAGCAATTGGTGCTATAAATACCAAGGGAGGAATTCTATTATTAAATGTCCTTTGTCCATAGAAGCTTCAGGCAGAGTGGCAAAGTTGAGAAGTAGAACCCCTTTTCTTTGTCCTTTGTGCTTCCTGAGTGTGGCAACTAGAACAGGCAAGGGTAGGAGCATGCCCTGGGGTGGGAAGTCCAAGTGCTTCCTTTAGGCAAGTCAGCTCTGTGCTGGCTGGGGCAGGCCTGCAATATCCTATTCCAACCAGGCAAAAATAGAATAGCCCGGAGAACGGGAGGACTGAGACAACCGTTCCTGTTTTGAAAAATGTCGGAAGGATGTAGCTACAGGTGGGGCGTGAATGTCTGCCCCTCAGAACGAAGCCCAGCCAGGAAGTTACTGCCCCCGCCAGGGAAGAGCTGAGATTTGGGCTGGACTCTTGACAGCACCTGCGGCCCCAGCGCTTGGTCAGTTCACTGGCAACAAAGGAGAACTTGCCTGCAAATTCTGCAGGTGTTTATGAGTCAATTAGTTCTCATTTCAAACAAAGAGATTAGAGAAGCTTTGATGAGTGGCCAAGAACTGCTACATGTTAATAGCCAGTTAGGTCAGGTTTCAGCCTTCCCTGGTTTGGAAAGAATCCCATTCTGAAGCCAGCAGCCATGTGATGTTACTGTGGCCCACGCAAGCAGCCAGGAAACAAAAGGAAGCCTCCCCACAAAGTGGCAGTTGTTGAGGCCAGTACCTTGGGTCCGTAACATACTGGGCATACACGCAGGGTGTGTGCTATGGGAATTACAAAAATGACAACAGAACATAGGAGTTTGCAAAATGAGCAAATTGCTAGAAATTTTAAAAGTAAGTTTAAAAGTAATGAGGACTTAAAAGTACCCATATGTGAAGTGGGAATTTTTAAAGTTTCAGCCTTTTCTAAGCTTTCTGTATGCCCAAAAGAGGAGCTTATTTTGGAAGTGGAAGAAGTATGATTTTTTTTTCCCTCAACTCAAAAGTAGTTGAACTGATTTAGCCCGAACTATAAAAAGACAAAAACCAAAGACAAAAACCAAATGCACCCTGGTACAAAATTTCTGTGTGGAATAGAGTAGAAGCAACCAGAGGGGTGAGACGATGAAAGTCTAGTGCCTTGAAATCTTATTCTTCCAGCTGATTTTTCAGATGACCACTAGAGGGTCTTGAGGGAAAGTTTAGGGCATGGGGTTCCGAGTCAAATAGGCAACCAATTCAAAATTAAAGCCTCTTTTTAATAAAAGGTTACTAGAAGTTTCTGGGTATCTGAAATTATTTTTCTAAACATTCTCATCTAAATCCCAGCACAGCCTGTAATTTCATACGTGTTTAACTAATCAATTTAAGTGTGTATCGACCAATTAAAGAGGAAAGTGGTTCAGAGCTGTTAAGAACACAAACTTTGGAGACAAATAGGCCTAGATTCACACCCCAGCGCTTCCCCTTACTAGCTGCTTGGACTTGATATTGAGCCTTACATTTTTTTTTTCTTTTGTAAAACTCAGATGAATTTACCTCCAAAGGTTGTGGTAAGTATTAAATAAGACAATAAACATCAAACACTTAGAATGGTGCCTGCCATATAATAAAACCCCCCAAATAGTGGCTACAGTAGTAGTATTTATGAAATTAAGGGTGGACCAAGGGCTTTTTATCATGCTCTTTTCTACCAAATCATCTAGATCAGTGTTTTAAAGTGAAATTTCATGGTGACCAGCAGTAAGAAATACATTTTATGTGGTGATTGAGTACACATATACAGAGAAGAAACAAGTTTCACAGAACAATACTTACCTTTACTCTGCGCAACGCATTCTGTTCTATTCTATTCTAACTATTCTATTCTAATCAACTCTATTGCATTCTACTCTGTTCTACTCAATTCAATTCTACTTTACTCTATTTTATTCATTTTATTTCCTTTCATTTTTAAATGCTGATCACAGCCCACTAAATAGATTTCATTACCGTCTAATGGGTCTTGGCCCACAGTTTATAAAAACACTTACATAGATGAGTCTGGGGAAGGCAATTACCACTCTCAGAATCCCAGAGAGCTGTGTTCTTCTGACTTAACACCTCTGGTCAAGGTTTGGAGCCAAAATAGATGTTCCCTGAATTTTCTTCCCCATTAAAACTACTTCTTAGAACAATGAATGACAGCTAAAAAGTGACTAGACACCAGTCCTCCTCATACTTTCACCCCTGGCCTGGCTCTTAAATGATGGCACTTTTCTAGACCTTTCTAGTAAGTCAGGCCAAGATCTGGCTTTGGCTTGCAGAATCTGGCATGTATGTGCGCGCGCGCGCGCGTGTGTGTGTGTGTGTGTGTGTGTGAGAGAGAGAGAGAGAGAGAGAGAGAGAGAGATTGTAGGAATGGTGTAAGATAGGTAAAGGACTGCCAACTTCTAAATTTTTCCCTCTAATGGCATCAATCTATGAAGTTTCTCCCAGGTTAGAGGGGAATGTCCACTCCCTCTAAAGATGTCTGAGACAGTAAGAGCCAAAGCACTAACGGTCGACAGCTCTTTGCTCCACCTCCCTGGTTTGGTCCCTTCGCCTTGACATAGCCTTGGTTCAGTAAGATGATCTGATCACAGCTGGTCTCCTACACTTAGAACAAGTTGGAAGCAAGAGAACTTGGGGAAGGAATTTGGTTTCACTATAAATAGCTGCAATATAGACCCTGTGACTTACCACTCCTCAAAACAGTCTGATATGAACTGCACAGGGTTCACTGACCCCTGCAATCGCTTTGGACTATTTGCTTTTACTGCCTGAAATTCTTGAAACCAGGAGGGGCTTAGGGAGGTGGGGGTGCTTTGACTCAGATGTAGACTTACAAATCTCAGAAACGCATGGCGATAATATAACAAGAAGCTTCTTCCCCCTGGGAGCGCGTGACCGCTGGCACTTGTAACAACAGGTCCCTTTAAGATTTTGGTCCATGGTGAAATCTTGCTTGTTCATCACCACCAGGCCCTTTGCGTCTCCACTTCTAAGGTAGGTGAAACCAAACTCATTGGGGGAAATGCTACTGAAATTGTGATCCTCTTGGGTAACACCAGCCCAGGTTTACTCTGCCTGGGATATGGAGGCAAGTGCTAGGGCAGATCATAGCTTACAAATAAAAATTAAGTCTATGCCCCAATACACTGATCAAGCCACAGCAATATTTGGAAATTATTTCCTTTCCTTGTACCCTCCTACCCAAAAGCCAAGGTATTAGCTAGTAAGAAATCACCTCACATGTTACATTTAACCCTGTTTCAACTTCTTTACATAGAGGTGTTTTATTATAGATGTCTCATCCTCCCTGTTCTGCTATTAACTTTGAGAATTTGAATTTGGCTCAGGGTACTGGTTATCTGTGTTCGCCTTTTCTGCTGTACAGCAACAGAGAATAATACAGAACTGCTGAGAGCAGGGTTTCCTATAGTTTAGGCAGTCCCTGCGAAAGAGGGAACCCAACCCAGGTGCACAAAAGACTTACTTGGATTCAATTTCCTTCCTGAACTACTGCTGTCAAGACTCATCTCTGATTTCTAGCCTGTTTATAGCAATGGGCCTTGTGGAAGGTGTTGGAGTTGAAGGGAGCTGGAAAGTTCTGGGTGTGAGGTTAGGAGCCCTCTGAGAGAAAAAGAGGCTGCCTTAGTTGTTGGAGGGTTGAACACTAACAATTTTTGCTTAAAGTTGACTTTTAAACATTGCGCTAAGCAAACTACTATGCCAACATTCCAGCTTGCCAAACCAAGGTGTTTTCATGTAAATGAAGAGACAGATGTGCTTACTTTAAATGAAAACGACACTCCTAAAATATTATGTGGCTGGAGGAAACACATCTTCATACTCAGAATCATTTGTCAGCTATTTTTTTTAAGAATAGATTACTGACTGATACTTGAACATTATATTCCCTCTTTAGTTTTTTCCCTTTCATTTATATTCAAAATAGATGACTGCCCAAATAATATAAATTTAAAATCTTAATTCAACAAGAAATATCTTGAAAGTCATATGGTCTAATCCTAAACTGGAGCATGAGATGGGATGAGTGATCCTCTGGTTTATATGTCGATTGTTGCCTCAACTTCCCCTGTGACCTCGAAATGGATATATGCTAGATATTTCCATTTTTAAGCCATTGCTCTACTTTCTCCTTTCCAATATTACTTCAAGGTTCATTCATGTTGCTGCAAAGCTAGATGAAACTAGAATATTTTCAATTATTTTCCTCATGTTGCAATTGTGCAACCATATGGCATAATTAATACCAGATGATGGTCTTACCACTCAAATATGTTGTCACATTTTTCTGAAAGTTGTCAGATGTTTTGCATTCAAATTGGGTAT
>NW_006443567.1:3022125-3034718 GCF_000325575.1 Pteropus alecto
TTGGTGGTTGCCTGGAAATATCACACTGGCATAGTACTTTGAACAAATGACTCCACTAATGAAATCTCCATGAACAAATAACTTTTCAGGAATTCATTTGTTAGTAAAGCAATGATTCCCAAACTCCATTTCATGAACCAATGCCAGGCTGGCTGCCCAGGAGTCACCTGGAAAGATTATTTCGAAATATAATTTATGGGCTGCATCCCTGGAAATTTGAATTCAAAAGGTCTGGGAGTGGAGCTCCAGAACCTGGACTTTTGTAAGAAGTCCTGATAATTCTGACACATGGCCACATTTGGGAATCAGAGTGAAAGTCAATGTTCTCCTGTTTTTGTTTTGTTGGTTTGTGTCAAATCTCTGAATGAATTAAGTTTAAACTTCTTCGCTTGCCATTCCCCAGGCCTTCCATGATCTAGCCCTAACCAATGTTTGGAAATCTTATTCCTTATTATTCCTCACCACCTCAACCCCTAGTCAAATTGAACTGGCACGTTTTGCATTTTTCTTTCATGCCCTGGGAACTTTGCAAGTGTTATTGCCTTTGACTGCTGCATCCTTCCTCACTTTTCTGTACATTCAAATCTGCTCTATTTCTCATGGTGTGTACTTGAGTGTGCATAAGGACTTGAAGGGCGTCTTTAAAATACCAAACCTTAGTACTTAATTCTGGGGATTCTGATTCAGCAGGTCTGGTGTTTTTAAGCACCTCAGAGGATCTGATGCTGACCATACTTTGAGAAACATCCCATCTAGCTCAAATGTCATCACTTTATAAAACCATTTCTCGATCGTAGCATTCGTGCTTCCCCACTCCAATTCCCATAGCATTTGTTTTTTTCTCTAGAATTTCACACTTCACCCTCTGCCTTTTATTTGAATTATTTCTATACAATATCATTTCCTTCACTCAGTAAACATTCATTGAGTACCTAATATAAAAGGTATATCTTTCCTTCAAGAACACAAGCTCCTTGTCAGAAGGGTCTCTGTCCATTTCTCTGTGTAAACACCTTGCGCATGAGTGTGGAGTGGTTACCAGCTATCAGATGTCTGCATTGTGGGAGCCAGGAGCTCAGTCCTTGAATCTCCCACAAAAGATTTTCATGGAGGTCTAATGCTTGGAAAAAAACAGAGTAGAGGAAAAATAGCAAACAGAAGCGATTTTATTAAGTAAAATAGGCAGAGTAACGTACACTTGGAAGAAAGCCCAAGTGGGCAGCTCGATAAAAATCAAGTGTATTGAGAAATTGGGGTTCTGAATTTTTATGAGCCATAGGGTTTATTTGTTCTCCTTTTGTCCCTCCTACCTCCAAGGCAATGAATTCCCTGCTCCTCCCTCATACCTTCCTGCTCGAAGCTGGGGCTTGCCTGGCGTGTGCCCATAGATGGGCAGTCATACACCTGCGCTGTGGGGCTTCGAGGGTATACACATGCCCAGTTAACTAGTTTGGCCCATATTAGTCGAGTGCCTCCATCATAAGGTCATATAATGCTCGTCTGCAGTTAACTGACCCCGGGAACATGGAAGGTGGGTTGGGGCAGAGGTGGGGGATGGAGGGCATAAAGAAGGCGCCAAGCATGGCCAGGTCTCTTGCCTCCTTATCTGGCTTCTGACATTGGGGGAATGAGAGAGTCTCCAGAAGTTTGTCAGATACCTGGTTGTATATATTCTTCTGAGCTGATCTCGGGGCCTCGTTGTCATTCTCCCTCTGGTTCATATCTACCTATCTATGTACCTTGTCAGTGTGTCAGTGGGCATGGCAAAGTTAAATTCGTTCTGCAACAAATGAGGCTTTTTTCCCCTTAAAAGATGTGGATGTGAGGCAGGTCCTTTATGTGTCTATGCTCCAAATCTAAGATTTATGCACAAGAGTTGGACATGAGAATCCTTCTGTGGTTGGGAAATCTCAGTGATGACTGGATTTCAGGAAGTCTTGTGCTTTAGGTTGGATGGGAAAGCACCTGGAATTTCTAAATACAGTAGTTCTGCCATAAGGGAGGGATGAGCACAGTGCCAAGGTGAAGGGCAGAGGAGGGGCAGGAGACACTGGGTGATGGGGATCTGCAGAGTCTTCAGTTGGGACACACTTCTCTTCTTTGCCTCACCTGGCTTAGCAACTTCAGCTCTGGAATTGTCTGTTCCCAAAATGCTGTGGCTATTTAGTTATTTTAAATTTACTTGTATCCATATAATATATAATTATATAAAAATATATAATAATCCCTATTTGCCATTTACTAGCTGTATGACCTTAGGGCTTCAGTTTCCTCATCTAGAAAGTGAGGATGATAATAATACCTATCTCATAGGGTTGCTGTGATGGTTCAATGAGTTAAAGCACATAAAATATATAAAACGGCTGTATATGAGTATTTGAGTGTTTGCTATTTTCACTGTTACTCTCATTCTCATTCACCAAAATCTATAAGTCAAATGCAGTTGCTCAATTTCTGTGCAACTGCAACTGCACAGAATTTTGTGATGTAGATGGAGAGTGGCTTATCTAACCATACAATGTTTAGTGGACATTTACTTTGCTTCCATTTTTTTTTGTCACTAAAAAGCCACACTGCAATAAATACCTTTGTATGTGTACTCTTGTATGTACATCTTTTTCTTACTCTGTGACAGATTCCCAGGAATGGAATAGCTAGGTTGAAATGTGTGTGTGTGTGTGTGTGTGTGTGTGTGTGCGCATATTATATATATACATTATATATACACATATGTAGTTTTAATTTTATTAAATGTGGCTACATTGCTTTCTAAAAAGCATGTAGCAAATGCACAGTTTCATCAACAGTTGATTTAATTGCTCTTTTTAAATTTTAACAGTCCTATTTTTGAAAGGTGTCATTTCATTGTTACTTGAATTTCTCTGGCTACTCAGGAGTCTGAGCATCCTTTGAAAAAATTGTCAGCCTTTTGGGTTTACTTTTCTATAATGTGGGCTTTTATATCCTTTGACTATTTTTGCATTGATTGTTTTTCCTTGTCAATTTTTAAGAGCTCTTTGTATATTATAGCTATAAGCCACTCATTTGTTCTCCATGTGCAGATATGATTTCAATTTCCTGTTTCATTGATTTTAATCATTGTACCTTGTACCAAAACTTTGAAAATTGTATATAGTCAAATTTCTTTTACAACTCAGTTTCGAGAACTGGTTAAGGAGATCTACCCAGTCCTAGGTTGGTCATGTAGTTTCCTAGATTTTTTTGCAAGACTTTTACTGTTTTTATATTTAAATGTCTTTATCTAGAAACTATATTGATTTTTGGTGTAAAATAGAGGTCCAATTTTATATTCTTTGAAATTAATAGGCAGTTGTATCCATATTGTTAATTAGCAATCCATCTTTTCCCCCACAAAAATTAAAACTTTTGCCATGTATTAAATGGGATTTAATATATGGGATTTAATTCTGCATTCTCTGTTTTATTCCTCTGATCTAATTGCCTTTTATTCCTATGCAACTACCACGTTTTAACTTGATTATGGTGGCATTATGGTATATTTTGATATCTGGTTAAGATATTTCTCTCTCATTATTCTTATTTTTTTTATGGCTATGCTAAGGTTTTTATTCTCCCACACAAGTATTAAGATTATGTATATAAATGAGTCTTCTCTTTTTTCCTTGAAAAATCATGTTAAGAATTTAAATTGGAATTTTAAAAAATAAAACTGGTTTTTGAAGAATTGAAATTTTATGATATAAAGTTCTATGTTTCTTTTATTCATTTTTTCAGTTTTTGTTTTAGTCTTTCAGTAAGCTATTGCAATTTTCTTCATATTAGTCTAATCTTTTTCTAGTTAAATTTAGTCCTGTGTCTTATATAGGTTTTTTCGTTATTGTGAATATAATTTTTCCCATTTTCATTTCTTTGCGTTGATTGTTTGAATAGAGAAACACTATTCGTTTTGTATAGTAACCTTGTATTCCTTTACCATACCAAATTCTCTAAATAAGTCTCACCAATTTTACTAGAGTGTTTTGTTTGTCTAGCTATACAACTATACCATTAGCAGAAAAAGAAATAGATGTCTTTTCTGATGCTTGTAATCTCTCTCTCTCTCTCTCTCTCTCTCTCTCTCTATCTAAAATCTGTTTTTATAAGCTTGAATCTCCAAGCCAATGTTGAATAATAATAGAAATAAGAGGCATTCTTGTCTACTTCTAAATTTTATTTGAACAGGTCAATGTTTTGCCCTTGGGATGATATTTGGCATCTGTTTTTGGTAGTCTGTATTATTTTAAGAAATTTTCTTATAATACTATTTAATTTAGAAATATATTAGAAATTCAGCTGAATTTTGTCAGTTGACTTTTAAGCCTTTCTTGGTATCGTTTTTATATGGTTTTCCTCTTTAATTTATTGATGTAATGAATTATGTTGATAGATTTGCTGATATTGAGCCTCCTTTATATTTCCAAATGTAATAATCTATAATCAGTTATTATTTATGTGAAACAAATCAGCCAATATCTCAGTGGCTTCAAAAACAACAATCATTTGTTATTGCCTCTTTTCTTCAGGTTAGTTGGGGTCTGGCCAATCTGGTCTCAGCTCTGCTGAGTGGCTCTGCTTGTCACTATAGGTCTGTTGGTCTGTCAGGGTCGTTTTGCTTCAGGTTGTGGTGGCTAGAGTAGCTCTTTCCCAGGTAACTCTTATCCTCTTGCTGGGGTAAGCAAACTAGTCAGGCTGTTCTCAAGGTGACTGCAGAAGCATAAGAAAGAAGGTGGAAATGCATAAGGCTTCGGTTGAAAAGTGGCATACTTCTATCTCATTTTATTCACTCACACAAGACGTTTGGCAGATCTCAAAGTTAAGGGACAAGAAAATGTATACCATATTTATGGCAGGAACTCCCAAATCATATGAAAAAATTCCTAGACACAAGGAGGGGCGAAGCATTGGGCCAATACCCTATGTAGCCTTAATTTTACTTGATTGAAGGATTGCTGGATTGTATTTGGTAATGTTTTATTCAAAATTTCAGCATCTATATATAAAACAGAACGTTATAGACTTCTCTTTTGTAGCCTCTTTTGTAGGTTTGGATATTGAATTTGGGTTGGCTGCACAAAAAAAAAATATAAGGAGGCTCCCAGTGACTTGCTCTGTAGATGACCCCAGCAGCTTTTGCCACTAAAGAAATCAATGGTCAGCAATGACATTGTTGACTCATCTACAGATTTCACTGGGTTTTTACCCCACAGGTATTTGTATTCACTGACACCAGCTACCTGAGTCCTGCCCTATTCCCTTCCCCCTGCTGCCACTTGAGTCCCCGACCTGGAATTGCACCCACACTGGCAACCAGCCCAGGACTCTTCAACTACATGAGTGAAAGACTCCAACCTGGACCCCACAGCTGAACCATACCAATGTATACTTGCATGCCACTAGCCTGGCACCCATCACCAGCCTTCGATGCCATGTGCACACCTGTGGAAAGATCTTAATAGTTATGGAAGTGTACGCTGATAGCCAAGGTTCCCACAGCTCCTTGTGAGCCCAGGTCTGGCTTTGTCATCTATCAGACTTGCACCACTGGGCTCACCTACAGCTCTCCCCTCCAGCTGTGGACCTGAATGTCCCCAGCCTGGCTCTCAACACTGGCCTCACCTGCTACATGCATGCCCATGGGGAGATCATGTAGCCACAGGAGGGCAGAACATTCCATCTAACAACAGCAGAATACACATTATTCTCAAGTACACAAAGAAAATTCTCCAGGATAGATCATATGTTACATCACAAAACAAGTCTCAGCAAATTTAAAAAGATCGAAAGCATACCAACTACCTCTTCCATATATAACGGTATAAAACTAGAAATCAATGACAAGCAGAAAACTGAAAATTTTACAAATATGTGAATTAAACAACATGCTCCTGAACAACCAATAGGACCAAGGATGAAATTTAAAAATATCTTGAATCAAACAAAAATAGAAAAACAGCATACCAAAACTTATGGGATGCAGTAAAAGCAGTGCTAAGAGGGACGTGTATAGCAATAAATGCCTACATAAAAAAGAAAGATGTCATGTACACAACCTAACTTTACACCTCAAAGAACTAGAAAAACAAGAACAAACTAAGCTCAAAGTGAATAGAAGCAAGGAGTTAATAAAGATCAAAGCAGAAATAAATGTATTGGATAATAGAAAAACAATAGAAAACATCGACTATACTAAGAGTTGGTTTTTTGAGAAAGTAAACAAAATTGACAAACCTTTAGCTGGACATAATAAGAAAAAAGAGAAGACTCAAAAAAATAAACTTATACATGAAAGAGTAAACACTACAACTGATACCACAGAAGTATAAAGGATCATATGACTACTAAGAGCAAATACATGCCAACAAATTGGAAAATCTAGAAGAAATGGATAAATTCCTAGAAACATACACTCTACCAAGTCTGAATCATGAAGAAATAGAAAATCTGAACAGACCAATAACAAATAAGGAGATTCAATCAGTAATCAAAAACCCATAACAAAGTAAAGCTCTGGACCAGATGGCTTCAAAAGTGAATTTTATCAAACATTTAAAGAAGAATTAATGCCGAATTTTCCAAAAAATAGAAGAGAAGGGAACAATCCCAAACTAATTTTATGAGACTAGCAGTACCCTGATATACCAAAGCTAGATAAGGATACCACAAGAAATGATAACTATGCCTGATGAATACAGAAGTGAAAATTCTCAACAAAATACTAGCAAACTGAATTCAACAGTGCATTAAAAGAAGCACATACAACAAACAAGTAGGATTAATCCCTGGGATACATGGATGATTCAACATATACAAAGCTATAAATGTGATTCACCACATTAATAAAATGAAGGCAAAAGTCATTATGATCATCTCAATAGATGTAGAAAAGCATTTGACAAAATTCAATATCCTTTCATGATAAAAACTTTCAAGAAAATGTGTATAGAGGGAACATACCTCAACACAATAAAGGTCATATATGACAAACGTATAGCTAACGTCATACTCAAAGGTGAAAGGTTAGAAGCTTTTCCTCTAAGATCAGGAACAAGACGAGTGTATCCACTCTCACCACTTCTATTCAACAGTAGTGGAAGTCCTAGTCAAAACGATTAGGCAAGAAAATGAAATATAAGGCATCCAAATCAGAAAAGAAGAAGTAAAATTTTCTCTGTTGATTGCATGATCTCATTATAGAAAAATCTAAAGACTCCACCAAAAAAAAAGAAAAAAAGAAAAAAAAAAGAAAGCCTGTTAGGATTAATAAGCAAATTCAGAAAATATTCAGGATAAAAAAAACAAACATAAAACTCAGTTGCATTTCTGCATGTGAAGAATTAACTAGCTGAAAAAGAAATAAAGAAAGCAACCCTATTGACAATAGCATAAAAAGAATAAAATACTTAGGAGTAAATTTAACCAGAAAGTCAAAGAGCAATACACTGAAAATTATAAGACATTGATGAAAGAAATTGAAGAAGACACTAAATAGAAAGATAGCCTATGTTAATGAATCAGAGGAGTTAATATTATTAAAATGTCCATATTACCCAAAGCCATGTATAAATCCAACATTATCTTTATCAAAAGGCCAATGTCGTTTTTCACAGAAATAGGAAAAACAGTCTTAAATTTTGTATGGAACCATAAAAGTTCTTGAATAGCCAAAGCAATCTTGAGAAAGAAGAAAGATGGAGGCCTCACACTTTCTTATTTGAAACTATATTACAAAGCTAAAGGAATCAAAACAGCATGGTACTGGCATTAAGACAGACACACATACCAATGGAACAGAATTGAGAGGTCACAAGGAGGGCAAGAACACTCAATAGAAAAAGGGTAGTCTTTTCAATAAATGTTTTTGGGAAAGCTGGGTATCCACATGCAAAAGAATGAAATTGGACCCGTATCTTGCACCACTCACAAAAACTAACTCAAAATGGATCAAGAATTTAATTGTAAATCCTGAAATTGTAAAACTCCTAGAAGAATATATAAGGAAAATCTCTTACACATGGTTCTTGGCAATGATTTTTTTAAAATGACATCAAAAGCATAGGAAACAAAAGCAAAAAAAACAAGTGGGACTATATCAAACTAAAAATCTTCACAACAAAGCAAATAATCAACAAAATGAAAAGGCAACCTATAGAATGGGAGAAAATATTTGCAAATCATATATCTGAAAAGGAGTTAATATACAAAATAGATAAAGAACTCATACAACTCAATAGCAAAAAAAAAAACCCCAACCAAACAAAAACTCCACACACACACACACACACACACACACATGCATGCACGCACGCACACACAGACACATACACACGCACACACACACACACACACACACACACACACACACACACACACACAAAGAATCTGATTAAAAAGTGGGCAAAGGACCTGAATAGACACTTCTCCAAAGAAGACATACGAATGGCTAACAAGTACATTAAAAGGTGTTCAGCATCCCTAATCATCAGGGAAATGCAAATCAGAACCACAGTAAAATATCACCTTACACCCATTACAATGAGTATAGTCAGAAAGACAAGAGATAAAAAATATTGATGAGGATGTGAAGAAAAGGAAACACTTGTGCACTGTTGATGGGAATGTAAATTTGCACAGCCACTATAAAAAACAATATGGAGTTTCCTCAAAAACTTAAAAATAGAACTACCATATGATACAGCAATCTCACTTCTGGGTATTTGTCCAAAAGAAATGAAATCAACATCTTGAAGCAATATCTGCACTCACATGTTCTTTACAGCATTATTCACAATAGACCAGATTTGGAAACAATCTAAGTGTGTATTGATGGAGTAATGGATAAAGAAGATGTGATACACAGACACACAGAGTGGAATATTATTTGGCCATAAAAAGAATGAAACCCTTCCATTTGCCACAATGTGGATGGACCTTGATGGCATTATACTAAGTGAAATAAGTCAGACACAGAAAGACAAATACTGTATGATCTCACTAGTATGTGGACTCTGAAAACATCAAACTCGTAGAAACAGAGAAGAATGGTGTTTGCCATCAGTCACAGAGTATAACCTTTCAGTTATAAGGAGAATAAATTCCGGAAATCTAATGTACAGCATGGTGAATATACAACATTGTATCACATACTTGGAATTCGCTCTGACATTAGAAGTTTAACCTTCTCACTTTTACAACAACAAAATGGTGATTATGTGAGGTGAAGGATATGTTAACTAACCTTATTTTGGTAAACATGCAATATATACGTTTATCAAATATACACATGCATCATATCATCACCTTGAACACCTTTAAGTTACACAATGTTATGTGTCAGTTATATCCCAATAAACCTGGCAAAGAAAAATTAAGGGGTTTTCTTTTTTTATGGCCTGGAATAGTTTAAATGATATTGAACTATTTTTTTTTTTAAGTTGAATTAAAAATGATGAACCAATCTGTAATGATGACTTTTTCTATGGTAGCTATTAACTTTTTCATCTCTTTTTCGATAATTAACCTATTCAATACTTCTTGTTGGGTTAATGTTGGATTCTAAAAAAAAAAAAATCACTCTTTTTCTCTAGGTTTTCAAATTTGCTGCTGTAGAGTTCAATGTAATTATTTAAATCGTTTGTGTATACTTTTTTCTTCCTTTCTTGTCAATATTTATTCTTTCTCTTTATTTAATTGGATTTGCAAGAGTGTTATCTGTTTTATTAGTCTTATCAAAAAGTGATTTTTGGTTATTTCCTTAATTTCAGCTTTTTTGTTGTTAAAGACTTTTCCAACTTCTTTTTTAGTCTAACTCGTGATTCTTTCCCAAATATTTTAAGATGAATACTCAGTTCCTTTATCTTTTTATCTTTGGTTGTTAATACTGAAGACATTTAAGAATGTAATATTTTTCTGAGTACAGCACTCACTGTTCTATGTAGGTTTTGGAATAAAGCGTTCTTTTTAATTGCTTTCTAGGTACTGTATAATTTCACTTTTGACCCAGTGGTGCTGTAGCAGTATATTTCTTAATTTCCAAACCATTATTTCTTTTATCCTTTAAGTTATTTATTTAAACTTTATAGCTGTTATGCTCAGAAAAGCTCTTTTTTAGTATCTTTAAAAAAAAATACTGCCTTTCTTCTGTCTCTTTCCTCTTTTGGGTCTCAGCAGTGATCAGCCTCTCCTTTAGTTCATCTACTCAACTATTTCTTTGGGGAATCACATTTTGTAATTCCAGAAAGTCTCTTTTTTATGCTGCACACAAATCCTGCATATGTTCCTATTTTGTTGTTATTACTGTTCTTGTTGTCATTTGTCTCTCATCCCACCAGTTTATTTCTTTAGGCCTGCTTTGCTTGATTAACCTTCCTCTGGGTGCTGGTTGCTGGACCAGCACAGATGGCTATAAACTATTTCGTTGTCAGCCCATTAGAGTAAGCTCATGGTGGAAGAGATCTCAGAGAGCTCCCCAAGGGCCAGTAGGCCCTCAAATGGTGGGATGATGAAGTATCTGAAGGCAGCCACCCTCTTTCCGGGTCTCCTCACCTATGCCCTTCTCTACACTGACCGAGTCTACTGCTTTAATTCATTCTTTTTTGGTCCCTTGAAGGCCTAGGAGACCAGGAACATGGTCTGATATTGTTTTGACAACATATTGGTCTCCTTGTGTGGGGCCTTTCTGGTGTTGGATTCAGGCTTTGCTCAGCACTCGAGAAAGCTCGAGAACTCTTCTTTCTGCTGAAAGTCCCACAATGTCTAGGACCTCACTCATATCCAGCTCTTCTCCATAGGACTTCATAGCTATTTGGCTGAGGAGAGGCAAGCAGCCTGGAGTTAGGAATGAGAAAAAAACTCATGCTTAAGTTATCATCTTCCCAGAATCTTCTGTGGCTTATGAAGAAAAAGAAAAAAGGCATTTATATGACTGGACCTTAGTTACATGACTTCCCAGAGCATCACTTCATAATAACACAGGACTGGTGATGAGGCTCAGGATGGAACTATATCAGTCTAGGTGTAGTTATGAAAATAGAGCTCCTAAAATATTGCCATTCAAAGGAGTTTTATATATAAACTGGGATTACACAAATTGGCAGGAGCTAGGAGAGCTAGGTTCATGTCAGATCAGACAGGTATCTCTAATGACTTCATTTGGAAGCATTGGAGGAGATGAGGAAGCCAGAACTCAGGAATTTTGAGAAGTCATTAGGTGTAGGTGTCCAGGAAGTGGAAGAGAGAGATCTGTGAAGCTACACTGACTGTCGCATCCTTCTGAGAATAGTGACTTCTGCTTCATTCCCACCTTCTAAGTCTTCAGTGAGTTTCCTTAGTGGCAAACTTTAACCTGGAGCTACATAGGGAAGTAGCTTCTCGGTAACCCAGTTCCTGGTTTTGGTCAGAAGTGGCAGTGGTAACTGAGCTGAAAACAGATAATCTAGCACCATTCCTTGGCAGGAATACCAAAGAGTAGTTGTATAGGATTGTGGATGTGGCTAAGGAGGCCTCTGGAGAGAACGCTTAGGTTCTAAGTTTCAATGTCATAGCCCTCTTCACTGGCATGCTTTGATATGGTTCTTAGAGATGTCTTCTCCACTAATCCAAAAGCCAGAGCACCACTTACTCACTAGTCATGTGTTCTTCCAGAATCAAATGGCCCATGCCAACCAGTGCCAAGACTGGTACATAAGCCTTCCTGACTATGTCAGCATCTGACAGTGGAAAGAGCCTAGGTTTTGCAACACAAAGACCTGGGTTCACATCTTGGTGGTGCTAATTCACTAGCTGTGGGAACCTGAACAGGTAAATTGCTCTTTCTCAGCCCTTTTCATTATTTATAAATGAAGGGTAACAATATCTAACTCTTAGGACAGTTGTAAGAATGAAATGACAGTTTATATAAAGCATCATATATTAATTGCCATTCATGTTTTTTTTGTGTGTCATTAGTCTTGCTTCCTTGATAATGTTTCCAGTACATGCTTACAGAGAAGAAAAATTATGTCGTTGTTTCTTATCCTTCCATAGCAAGTGGGGACTCTCAAGGGAGCTCCTCCTTTGCTGGCCTAGCAGCATGGAGGGAAATCTCTTAACACTGACATGAGATGTTCTCCCTAGAAGCACACAGAAATAAAACCTGTCCTTGAAGGCACAGTAATATAGGCAGGAAGAGGCTTTATGTAACACAGTGGAATAAATATGGTGGGGGAGGGGGCGGGGAAAGTAATAGGAAACAGTCATGCTAGACCCTAGCAGTGGGAGAGGGGATGAGAAAATAAAAAGGGAATTAGCACTGGTGGCTGCACTGGCAAAGGTGGAGTGGAGCAGAATAAAGAATTTCAGAAGTGGGAAACTGAGGAGGGGGTATTCCTTTGAAAAGACCACCATTAGACATAGTCTGGCAGGTACCGTGACACCAGCAGTGCCATGGGTAGAGAACCTCCATCCATGTGACAGGTTCATATCCATTTTGTGCCAGGTAAAATCACAGTCTTTGGGTTACAAACAGTTTCGAGTCAAGGAAAGTACTAGTACAAGTGTCTCATCATTAGAAACTCATTTTGGTATTTGTTAACATT
>NW_006443567.1:3034972-3042045 GCF_000325575.1 Pteropus alecto
TGTAAATCTAGGCCCCAAATCCTGGCCCTCCAAAGAAGCATCCAAGCAATTCTCCAATAAGACAGAAAAGTCTGAGGCAAAAGGCACTAGCAACACCATGAAGATGATTTAAACCGCCAGACGCAGAAGATTCTCAGAATCTCTCTTTACCCAAAGCCTGGACAATAAGACAGGGTTGTAGAGAAAAAGAGAGAGGAATCACAGGCTGGGATCTCTGAAAGTAGATGGAGTTGGGGATGGAGGCTGTTCGTTAGGAGTCAAGAACTGTGAAAAGGAGGGGAGGAAGCAAGATTGGGCAGAGGAATAAGTTAAACTGCAAAGCAGGCCCAACAAAGCTTTGGCCAGCCAGATGGAGAGCTGTGGAGTGAGTAGTGTCTGTCAGAGAGCCTGCATTGATCCATAGTGGCCAGGCCACACTCACTCACTGGATGTGGCCTGCCCTAGGAAGGTGGCCTTAGGTGAGGTCAGGGTTCTATGGCTCAGATAGACCTTGAAGGAGCTGACAGCTAGAAGGTGCCCAGTGACCACACTCTCTACAGCTGGGCAGCAAGCCCTTCCTGAAAGGGGAATCTGGACAGCACTCATCTATGTCTACCACATGAGGGGGGCAGGTGTTGATATTAAATGGACAGAAGCCCAATAAGCCCTGAGAGCTCTGCTCTTGCTCTAATGCTTGGCTTTATCTTTGGAGAAATTGTAGAAGCACTAATTATTCCATAACATTTACAAAATATGCAGTGTCATAGAGTAGAAAGAGCACGGACTTTGGAAGCAGGTCTAATTGAGTCTCAATCCTGGGTGTTCCTTTTTACAAAGATCTAGGGTAAGTTGTTTCACCTGTCAAGTTTCTTCATCTGGAGAATGGAGATAATAATAGTCACTAACTCAGAGAGTTGCTTTGAGTATAAAATGGCATAATGTGGATAAGTATTTAGTACAGAGCAAGAAACCTAGTAAATTAAATAAATGGTGTTAGAATGATGAGGCCATTTACTGTGCCTTTGATGTGCCAGGGACTATGTAAACCATGGGGTGGAAATGGGAGGGTCATTAGTCTTAGAAGACTTTAACCTAGTCCTTCACACCTGGGAGTTTACAATCTTGTTGAGGATTCAAGATACAGGCAAATGAAAGTGTGCTAGTAACTTACTACTACACCTAAGACTTTTTCAAAAAATAAAATTATTCTGCCTGAAGTGTTTTCTGTTGGCATTGTCAGTATAACCACTAAAATGGAGGCAAGAGCAGGACTTAAAAATCTTCTGGGAACTGAAATAGGCCAGAGTCTTTTGTGTGTCATTTACTAGGAGAGACCATGGCTAGGTCCTCTGTTTCTGTTGTAGAGAAAATTGGAAGTATGCTCTGAGGAAAAGGCCACCTTTGATTATCTATTCCTCTTGAGACAGGAGTTTCTGAATGCCTTGGACTAATAGGAATTCCGAGTGGAGCGCTGATGCTGTCCAGTGCTGTTCCTTGTTTGTGGGCAAGTTCAGATCTTTGAACAAGCTCCAGCTCATTGTTTCCTCCTTCACTGAAGAAGAAAGTGGCAAAACATTTACAGATGTTCATTCCTGACAGGCATCACAACATCGCATTACAGCGTTCCAAATATTCAATTTCAAGGAATGCAGAAAATCACATTTGTGTTTGGTACAGATTGGAATGGTCTCAATGTTAACGTGTTTTTGGATAAATCATTGACATTTCTGTCCTCCACTCTTGAGACCTATTCTGATCTTAAAAAAACAGACATTGCTTGGTTGAAAAGTGATTCTAGAATTCTAATTTCAGTTATCTATTGCTGTGTGTAACAAGTTACCCCAAAACTGACTGGCTTAAAAAAAAAAAACATTTTGTCACAATTCTGTGAGTCATGAATTTGGATAGGGTGCAAGAAGGCTGACTTTTCTCTGCTCCATGAAGTCTAGAGCCTCACAGTTTGAATGGCTAGGAGCTGGCTGAGATGGCTTTTCTGTGGTCCCTGTCACCAATTGGGTTCCTCAGTTCTCTTTCATACGGTCTCCCCGCTTCGGCTTCTACACAACACAGGTCTTAAGGTGTCTGCCTTCTTAAAACTGACTTACTTCCTCCAGAAGGAAAGTGGAGCTGCCAAGTCTCTTAAAGGCTAGACTTGGAACTGGCATAGCATCACTTTGGCCACATTCTGTTGGTAAAAACAAATCATGAGTGTTCAAGGGGACATTATGTCTAAAGGGTAGAATGGCATATGCATACATTTAGCAGCAATTGATGGTCACTATTCTACATACTATTTCTGCATAGTTTATTATCCTAAAATATAGCAGCTAAAATCACCCATTTAATTTTGCTCATCATTTTATAGCTCAGGAATTTGAGAAGGGCTCTACCAAATAGTTCTCCACTGAGGCGGGTCTCTCACAAGGTTGTAGTCAGATGTCAGCTGGAGCTGAAGTCGTTTGGTGGTTTGACTAGGCTGGACATCCAAGATGGGTCTCTTGCTTGGCTGGCAATTAATGCTGGCTATTGTCCGGGAGCTCAGCTAGCACTGTCAGCTGGAGAGCCTTGATGTGAACTCCCCCCGCCCCCATAGTGCTCTCAGGGTAGGCTGACTTTATGCATGGTGGCTGGCTTTGCCCAAACAAAGATCCCAAGAGTGCCATGCAGAAGCTGTATGGCCTTTTCTAACCTAGCTTAAAACTAGTAGAACATCACTTCCACCATATTGCGTAGATTGAAACAGTTACAAGAATCAAGGTCATAATACCTGCCTCTCGATGGTCATGTTTTAAAACTGCACAGTCACCATCTTTGGAGATTATCTTACCCAACTCTTCTGTCACAGAAATCTACCAACTCACCAGAGATTCCAATAGAAAGCAATCTTAACTTGTGATGTAGATCAGCGCTGTAGGGTTTGAGTCAGAAATGAATCCTTGTAGAACTCTAGTATTTGGATCTCGAAGATGAAATTGCTGAGATGTGAGTTTAAAATTGAAGTGACTTCAAACTCCCAGATCTTGGTCCAGTGGGCCTTTCTTACTCTCTAGTACCCTGGCAAGAAATTTAGGTTATGCCAGGCTGCCTCTTTTTGAACCAGCTTTCTGCTGTAAATCTTTTTCCCAAATGAAAATCACGTTCGGTCCAGTGAGAAGTGGTCTTGTCACTAAAACATCTAATTTGGTCATGCCTGATGACAATGGCTCTACATTCAACTAGTCTAAACCTACTAGGAGAAAGCCCAAAGTACATCTGTCCTCTGTGCCCCCAGTCACCCCAACCTTAACCTACAGCACAGACAATGAAATCTCGTGTCATATTGCCCAGAAACACTGTACAGAGCTGCTAGAGGATAAACAAACATAGAATCCAGAGGCTGATGTCTAGAGACATTTTGGGGTCTGGCATGAAATAGACACCAGAGAAATGATAGGGCTAAGAGGATGAGACTCTCAGGCCATTTTCCACCTTTCTACCAAAGACTCAAGCTTCTGCCCCTTACTCCAGAAAACAACCAGATTCTCTTTAGAGGCATAGCCATGCAGCATTTTGTTGTAGAATTTTGCTTTAATTCTAAGACTGAGTTACTCGACTACACAGAACAACCCCTGTGTCCCATGTTTTAGTAGATGTTTGGAGTTCTCTCCCAAAAGGGGGGCAGAGACAGGATGAATGGGACCATTTTACCACAGTGACAAGGCAGAGAAAAGTAAAGTGATCAGGTAATGCAAATTGTTGAACTGAAAAATGAAGGCACTTCCACTGCAGTGGGACAGGGCAGGAGGATCTGGGTTGGAAAGAGAAAGTGCTACAGACTAAGCCAGGGCTTAAAGAGATGCTTCAAGACTCAGACTGTCTGGTGGTGGGGAAAAGACCAGCCCCTGAACACCCTCACACAGATGTCAGATCTTCTAGCTGACATTCTCCATTTACTAAGTAGCTTGGGGGCTGGACGCCGAAGCATGCCTTCTCCTGAGCCAGTACCAACAACTTTCTGTTCATATTAAACATTTCACAGGGCTTTGAAGAGGGAGAAACCCCTTCACCTTTCACAAAAGAGGCTGCCTGTGTCTTTCCTATCAGGGTCTTCAGAAGCTTCATTTAGATGAGCTTGCTTGTCCTTACAGTTGAATGTTCATAATCCTTGGTCTCTGGCATGAATACCCTTACAAAGTCATTGATTTGCCCCCATATGAACACACAGTCACTGTATTGTTCTTGCATAAAGTGTCTATTTTCTTCTTCTGATTATTTCTTTTGCAGGGTGGTTGATGGTGAAGAACTATACTTTATTTGACCTGTTTGTGTTCATGGACAGACAGACTCCACTAATATTCCCAAGCAGACATCTCTTCAACCCACTTCAATAATATTAATTAACCTGAGTTTAGTCATATGTTAATTATTAGTATCTTTCAAGGAATAAGGTGATAGCTGGCTTCCAGTTGGAAGTTACACTTGTTGGAGGTGCCATTAGTGATAGCGTTTGGGGTTGGGGGGACATTTTGATCTATGCAGAGAACTTTCCTGGACATTTTAATGTGGTAGGAAAGCTGAAACCCTCAGGATGGACATAAGTATGATCTTAATATCTCCTAAGACAGAAACCGGTCCTTTTCCCAGAAGAAGGTCTTCTTGTTGCTCACTGGGGGAATGTGGATAAAGTAAATATTTTGTGTACACAAGAGAGGGATGTGTGTTCCTATGTGTGTGTGCCCATGTGAGTCTGTCTGTGTGTTTGAATGTGCTGAGTTAAGGGAGTTTGAAAACACCTAGGACTTTAGAACTAGCAGATAGGTCCACTGAAAATGTGCTTTCCCCTTCTGTTGAGAAGCTGATAGGAATGTTGAGAGATCATGTGGTATAATAGAAGAGCGCTGTCTAAAAAGAGGCCCACCTGGTTTCTATCCTGGTTCTCCTAGTTTTTTTTTTTTTTATTTTTCATCCAGGCTTCACCATTTACCAGCTGTGTGACCTCAGCACAAGTTACTTAACCTCTCTGAGCCTCGATTTCCTCATTTATAAAATGGAAACAATAGTCTCAACACTTCCTAGGCCTGTCCTAAAGATGAAAGAAGATAATGATGTAAAGTACTTAGCATGTTGCTTGTTACAGGGTAGGCACTAAATCCACCAGTAAGTGACTATTATTGGGTGTAAACTATCTAATGATTCTTTCCTCTCTTCCCCTCCACCTTCCCTCTAAAACCCACCCAAGTCTCCAGATCCTTTAGATTCTGATCATTTGAAGAGAAATTCCTTCTTTCTCAGAGTACTGTTATTAATTAATGGTCTAACCTTGGGTTGGATAATCACATTGTGTCATCAACCTCCAGAGCATTAGATATTATTTACAGGAAAAGCAGGCCTGGAGTTCCTCCCAGACCTAAGGCAGAGGCTGCAAATTGAATTTAGAGGGTTGCTGACCTTTAGACCCAGGCTGGCTGCAAGGGGCAGCCCACTCTCCTGGTCTTGAAAGCCACAGCAGGCTCTTATAATTGTGTTACCGCCTGGGATTCAGTAGGACCAATCCATCTATATAATTTCTTCGCCTGTTTTAAGGCCATTAACGAAACCGAATTAAAGAGCGGGTGGGGTTGGGTGGGACGAGAGGAAACGGATTTTCTACATGGAAGTGGATGCCGCGTCTCCACTGCCAGTCTGGAGCTTATGGTCTGATTAATGGATGGCTCTGAGTCCTGCCAACGGTCACCCCAGTCCCTCAGCAGAACATTGGGCTTCTGGGTTTAGGCGCACCCCAAAAGGGCCATTGCAGAAAAGGTTTCCCCCGAAACCCTAGGACTACCCTATCCCCCCTTCTCTTTCCTTGGCTCTTCTCCGCTTCCTCTGGTACAATTTCTGAGCAGTTTTCCTTCTAGTTCAAATATTCATGGACCTTCCCTATGTTTTGTGACTAGCGTGCCCCAGGCGACATGTCGATTCCACTTATCTCTCTTCAACACTCGCCCCCAGTCCAACTCACTCCGTTCGCCTGGGGTTGGCTATCCTGGGGGGTGGGCACTCTTTACTCCCAGTTTGCCAACCAGAGCGACCAGCCCTAGGAGGAGGGGCCTGCGTGTGCGAGTGGGGTGGGAGGTAGCAGCCGCCGCGGTCAGTTTCACTCTGTGACACCCAGGTCCCAGCGCGCCCTTCTCAGAGAGCCTGGCTATCTCAACTTCGGCAGCTGGACGGAGGAGACAAGGAGTCGAGGACTCCGGGACAGATTGCACCGCTGGGTGCAGGCGGTGGCCAACAGCGGAGTCCCCAAAGTGTAGGTGGCGATTAGCGCGGGGCCAGATAGCGCTGCGGGGACTGCAGGCGATGGGAGCAGAGGGAGTAATACGGGCAGAGTGGGGGGCGGGAGCGACGGGCTCCGACCTCGGTGGCTGACAGTGCGAGTCCGTTCGAGCAGCGCCTGTGGGCTCTGGGTGCCCCAGAGGGGCCAGGGGACGCCCAGTTGACATGCTTGCTCGCTCACCGCTGGGCTCGCCAGGGTTTTGCCAACTCGCGGCTGACGTCGGCGCGCCCCTGCCGAGCTCTCCCTTTACTACAGCCGGCCGGCTGCTGTGTGCCACCCCGCCCTCGCTAGCCCCCGCCACCCGCGTGCCCACACCTTGCCGTGGATGTAAAAGGCGCCACCGTGTTGAGTCGCGGCTCTGGGACCCGAGAGTTCTTTTGAAGGAGAGCGCGAGCGAGGAAGCGGGCGTGCTCCGAGGGGGTGTGGGTGAAGGGAGAGAGAGAGAGAGCAGGTAAGGGCCATCGGTTCCCCGCTCCCTGGTTGCGAGCAACTCGTACTCGCCTTTTGGCAAAATAATAGGAACCTGAAAATTAATTAAACAGAAAGAGGCGACCCTCCCTTCTTGATTCTCCGCGAGCGAGGAGCTGCGCGGCTCTGCGGTGTAACAGGCTCACACGTTGCTCATCACATGTTCAAACATTTCCCTTTCGGGGAGGCTCGTTATTTTTAAGTGATTATTTTCGTCTTTGTTTTGATTTCTTCAAAACCTTCCTCGGGGTTTTATTTTGATGGAGTTGGCGGCCGGCAGCGGATTGGGAGCGGGGGGGAGGGGGAGGGAAGCAGCCCGCCGGCGCGC
>NW_006443567.1:3042601-3088225 GCF_000325575.1 Pteropus alecto
GCAGCCCCTCCTCCTTCACCCCTCTCCTATCCTCCCCACTCTCTCACAGGCAGCGGCGGCGGCGGCAGCGGTGGGGAAAAGCGGATTCCACCCCGAGCCACACCGAAGGGAGCTCGCGGTCACGTCTTGCCGCCCTAAGCACTCTCTCAAGTCCGGCCCGCTCGGCGAGGACTTCCGTCTCCTGAGCGAACCTTGTCAAGCAAGCTGGGATCTATGAGTGGAAAGGTGACCAAGCCCAAAGAGGAAAAAGATGCTTCTAAGGGTAAGCCCGCCCGCCGAGTCCGCCTGCTTCCCTTCCCTTGGTTTCCCTCGCCCCGCCTCGCTTGTGCGCCGCCCTTCAGCGGCTCCCGGCCTCCCTCAGGGAGCCTAAGCTGCCCATGACCTCTGCGACCCCGGGCGAAAAAGGGGGAAACCGCTGTCGCTGTGGGGGAGGGGTCTCGATTTCCACCACTTTCCCTCCTTCCTCGTGGAATTGTCGCCCCACGAGTGCCTCCAGCCTCTTCCACTCCCCCTCTGGATGCACCGTGGTGGCGCTGCGGGCAGCCGAAGCTGCTGCAGCCCCGAGCGCTGGGAACAGCGCTGCCAGCTACCCACCGGCCGCCTGCCTGTGTGAGTGCATGTGTGTGCGTGTGCGCGAGTGTGCATATATGTGCAGCGCGGGTGAAACATGGTTACATACTCAGGAATCTGCCCCACTCTCAGAACCTAAGCTCGGATCCACCTTCCACCCCCTCTCCCCGCCCCCAATGCAAACAAAGAGCCTGGTGGAGACGCAAAACCCCTCCCCCACGCTCCTTTCCCCCTCACACCCCCTACTCCCTAACTCTCTACCCCTCCTCCCCAGAAGGCAGGAGCTTGCAACCTTCGACACGCGGCGTGCAAAAGTGAGCAATCGCGATGCCCCGGCGCCGCCCGCGCTGTGCCTCGGCAGCGCAGCCTCGCCACAAGCCCCGGGAGAACAAAGGCTGTTGTCCCTTTGCCACTAGTGCCCAGCGGAAGTGGGCCTCCACGTGGGGGGGGGAGAGTACCCACCCTCCGCTCTCTGGGGTTTAGCCACCTGGCCCGGGGCGCCCTGCCGCCGGTCCCCCTGGAGTGCGCGTCTCGGCCTGGGGCCTCCCACCGGAGGGTTGGGGACGCGCAGTGGAACAGGGCTCAGGTTGGGGAGAACTCAGAAGGCGGGAGCGTCCCCCCGGTCCCTAATTGTCCTAGCCGTTGACTTGCTTTGGACCCGGCGCAGCTCTGGCTATAAACTGGAGACAGCATTCTTGGAGAACCGGGTGCAGACAGGCGCAGAGAGGGGGTGTGGTTAGGCAGTGGGGAAAAGGCAGGTGCCTTAGGTGCAAGTGTCCGGAATGGCCACAGAACAGACGCTGGAGTAGGCTGGACCAGCCCTGAACCGCAGCGACGCATGCCGAGTCCACGCCGCAGAAGTGGGGTTGCAGTGGGGGCAGCCCCAGCTTTCATTTTGGGCCCCTATTTCCTCCGTGAGCCCTGGGGCCCCCTTCCCTCCCACTCCTTTCCCTGTTCTTTTTTCCCATCTCCTCCTTCTCGCCTCTCCTCATCTCTCATAGCTTTCTTTCCCGGGAGATTCTAGGGCAGCACCAGCCCTCCCCCGCGGAAAGTTGTCAAAGTCTTCAGCTCTGGGCCTTTATCCTTGTTTCTAAATGGAGCCGTTTCTCTTCCAACTAGGCAAAGCGTTGACGAAAGTCTCGGGAACTTTGTTAGGGGAGTGGGAGGAGGATGGATCTGTGGTCCTAAGGATCAGTGTTGCCACAGGTCTGGCCCAAGGCTAGAGTTCAACCCCCTGGACCCACTTATACCCGCTGGCTGTTTGAGGTGTAGATTAATAGCAACAGCCACTTGGAAAGCAGAACTCCAGCTACTCATTTCCAGAGCTTTCCTAATTGTAGTGCATCTTAAAAGGGGCATTCATATGATAAGAGAACATGACTTCAGGGTCATTAAAGGTTTTGTTTTCCACTAGGGGCACAGGAAGGTAAATGCAATTAAAAATTGCAGCACTCAGTTGATCTAGGCAAGTGATTGCACTTCTGAATCTGAGAGTATTTCAAGTTTGTTTCTGGAACTTTGGTACTTGATTTCCACCAGGTGGTTACCTAAGCTTTATTTCAGGTTATAGGGAGGATCCTGAAACCAAATTCATTCACAGAAATTGAGTTGCCGTTTTAGGAATATAATTTGCAATTGTCCAGAACTGATTAAGTTTGGAAACATCAGAACAACTTTCTGTAATTCAATAATGAAAATTTTACTAGGCATATGTCATAACATTTTCTTTGTTGACTCACCACATTTGAAATCAAATACCTCTCTGTAGGAATTGTATAATTATCATTTGGAATTATGGGTGTAATTAGAGTATATTAAGGTAATTTTATAAGGCAACTTTTAAGAAGGAAATTTACTTTCCCAAGGAGATGAGAATCTTATGGCTGCTAAGAGCGGGAGTCCCATTTCTGCCTTTCTGTTGGTTGGTGAATTTAGAACATCTTCAAAATAGTAAATTACTAGTAGTTCTTAGTATTTTCCTTTTAAGTATGTTAAAAGTCTTATGTGAAAAATTTTAAACACTGCTTTTTATGGTAGAGATTAAAGATAGCAGGTCTGTTGATATTTTTAACTAGTAAAATTTATTGACCATTTTCATGAAGAGGTTTGGTTATTTATAAATTTCCTATATATAGGTCATTTTCTATTTTTTTTTAAGCTAAAGGACTCATGAAGACCCTCTTTGCAACATAGCTAGAGGACTGAGGATTTAATAGATACTTTGATATCCACAAATTTGATTTTAAATAGTGGTGTAACAAATGATTGAGTCAAGTCAAATAATTTAATAATAGTTTGAATGAATTTCATAATGTTTTCAAGAGCCTCCTGCTCGTTTAAATTCAGCCTCCTACCTCATCATTTGGGGTTCATGCCCACAGCCTATCATAGCTACATAGAAGATTATGATAGAGTACAGCATTTCTAGAGTTTTTAAAGCACAAATAGTAGGTAGTCAGTAAATTATTTTGTGCTGCTTAATGAAATAATGGCTTTGAGAGCATATAAATTGCTGATTGTTTTTTTAAATGAAGTTTTCTTCAACTAATGGAGGTTAAGGCCAGTTATGGACACAATCTTTAGGCTTATCTTTTCAATTATGTAGCCAGCCAAGATAGCCAAGTTCTCTTTGACAGGGGGTGGGCATCTTGATTCTCTTTGAAACTATTATAATGGCCCCTTGTGCAGCAAATCATCTTTTGTGTATTTATTCAGGATTTGCATAAACTTTGAACTTAACAAATGTGCATATAGTCCAACTCCAGCACAGGAGGACTTATTTCCATTTTGGGGAAGAACAAAGCATAACATTTGTTTGTTCAAGCAGATATTCACTTAGCTTTGGCTCATTCTTCTCTACCTTGTCACATAAGATCTTTTCAGCAGTTCTTTGTTGGAAAAGCACGCAGTTAAGGATGCATCTGGTTTACTGCAACTGTGTTCCTGTGGCATTCGTAATACGTGTAGCCTGTTATAGTTAAAACCAAGTCATGTCTAGATTGAGCAAAATTGTTAGACAGTTCTCAATTTAAAAACTGCCATTTGGTTTGTTGCTACCTGTTTGGAATTGTGTGTGTTTTTTCTACAACCCTTTCTCTTGTGCTTAGCCAGAGTATCATCACAACCAGGTAAGTTTGAAGGCCATGTGGGATGTGGGTTCTCTCGGTGAGACAGCTGGCACCAGCTTCAACCTGGGCTTATGCTGGCTCCTGGGCAATGCAGGTCAATTCCAGGCATAGTCCAAGAAGACAGCTACTTGCACAGCTGTTGCTGTAACGGGTTACGGTGCCCACGTGTGTTTATGGACACAGCTCATTATCTACTCATTTCCTGTCCTCTTCCAATAGCCACTCTAACCATACCTAAGAAGGACAGGGCACTGTGGACAGGCAGCCTACATATCAGGTCTTGAACCCTGAATGCCATTCCAAAAGATCATCTTGGTCCTGGTGGATTACTGTAATAGTGTCCAGCAAGTGTCTTTTTCAGGCTTGGGCCAGGCGAAGCAGGTGTTTAGAGATATTTTACCTACAAGAAATCATGACGTTGGTGATTTCTTATTAAAAACTAACAATCATAATCTACCTATTACTCATGTAGGGGCTTGTGTTTTCACTTTGCAAATAAATCATCATGGACTAGTTATAAGGCCCTTATTTTTTTTAGGGCTGAAAATGGTGATTATAGCCTTGCTGATGGTGTTTGGTCACAGAAATCTCTAATCAGAAATGTTAGCTGTTCTTATAGATAGGTACAGAACATGAATTCACAGTGCCTCCAATCCTCTTCATTATTTTTAGTGATGTGCAGCTTCTTTATTGACTGAGGCTGAAATTAGAAGAAGGGGCAAGTTGGGACATGGGTTAGGAGTACTATATCTTCTTCCTTACTTAGTACTTCTTCCTCTAAGTCTCTTTTTGGTACAGTTCAGATCGTTAAAAGGGGTTAGGGTACATTCCTCATGCTAGAGATGTTGTCAAGATTGGGATGGGAAGGGATGTTGGGTTGAGGCCTGGGTGAGAAGCAGAAAGTGAGCTATGGGGTAAAGGAAGGGGCTGAGGTCCATGCCTAGAGCAGGGAAATATATGGTGGCCTTGAGAACAGACTCAAAACTGGGGAGAAAATTGGAATCTGGGTTTGGGTGGTAAGCTGGAGGGCTGATTTGTGAGGCGGTGAGTAGGGAGATGAAACTGTTAACAGTCCAGATCTCTTTGCAGCTGTGCTGTTTTATGTTCAAATCAACTCCTCATTCTGGGAATTACAATCAACACAGAACAACCGGGAAGTGTTGCAGCTCTTCAAATATATCCAATAAAAAGGATTTCTAGTGTCTGCTTCATTATGGCTTATATTTTTGGATTGGAGAAATTTTAAAGGAATAGGAAATAATTGCCAAGATTAAACAATTCAAGGAGAAAAAAAACACAAATTAAAGTATGGTGGGTAAAAAGGGTCCTACACGTCTATTACCTTGCTAAGCTTAACATAACCTTTGAAATGTGAAGATTAGGCACATAATATGGTTTTAGCAATTAGTAGAGAAGACAAATGTTTGCATAAATCGTTGTCTGCAGTCACTAACTTACGTTTCCCTATCCACAAGACACATCAGCACCAGGATTTCTCAACATACGCTGAGGACTGGATTTCAGGCTCCTTGTTTGGGTAATGTGGTTCATCTTAGTCCTCGCTAACTCGAAATGTAGCTTATCTATTTGTGATACATCAGTTCTACAAACTCACTTGAATCAGATTTCTGACATTTTAAAATATGGCATTTTATCACTTTGATGAATGCCATATCTTGATGAAACATTTCTTAGGGGTGTAGATTTCTGGGTAAATGCATTAATTTCCCAAAGAAAATGAAATAGTATCTAGTTAGTAATCATTATGACCACCACTGTAGCCTGCAGGTCTAATTTCTCCTTGAATTGGATGGCCATTTATTTTTCTTTAAAGCAGTGTTTTCCAGAGTATTAACCCTGAAAATGGGGATTTTAGATTAGAAAAGAGAGATGCTCTTGATTCTTGGGGCATGATGGAACTGTGGAAGAGTGTTTTATTAAGGATCTGGTTTTGCAAGAAACATTAAGCCTAGATTACAATTACTGTATGTTGGAATTACTATAGAGCAGTCCTCATGCCCTAGTCTTGCCTCTGCCCTTTGAAATGACTTAGCATTGATTTTCAAATGGAAATGGTATTCTTTTTAACTCTGGCAGCACCCTTGGCTTCTGTTGGTATAAGGTTTGGCTTGACATTCTAGTAGGGCTCGGCTGAGCTGGGTCGCTTGCTTGTCCTGCCTGCTGTCAGCCTTCTGCAGAGACCTCAGATTTAGTCTGGACAGTTACTATTTGGCCCAAAGGAATTCTCAGGTATACATTTTTGTCCTTTCTGGACCTGGTCAGTAGGGCTGGGAAGAAAGAAAAAATCTTCTGGTGAAAAGCAGACTTGGTCAGAGGCCAAATTAGAAAGGAGTTAATTTAAAAAAAAAAATAGTACAAGCCCAGTTTCCTTTTTTGGAGTTGAAGATTATACACAGTAACATGCCCAAATCTTGAATGTGCATCTCGATGTGGCAAATGTTTACACCCATGTAATCAGCACGGAAATCAAGACATAGAATATTTTCATTACCCCAGAAAGTTCTCTCATGTTCTTTTCTTGTCATTCCCTTTTCAAAGGCAACTACTATTTTGATTTCTGCCATATATTAGTTTCGCCTGTCATTGGCTTTAGTATAAATGGAACCATGCCGTATGTACTCTTTGTTTCTGACACCTAGCCACCTCTCCTTTCAGCATACTTCCTTTTCTGGTTGACGCTCCTTCTTGTCTCCTCTGGTTTCTTGGCAGACTCCTGCTTGCCCCACACTAGGGCACTGAACAGGGTCTTGTACTTGGCAGGTTCACAAGGAGTATTTGTTGAATGATCTAATTGGGTAGGGAATCCCTTTAAGCCAGGATATGTTTTATTCATTTAATAACAATAACAGTAATGATCATTGTTATTATCCTTAAAATAGCTTCTAAATTAATGAGCACTTACTATTTACTAGGCATACATTATTTTTACATGTATCTCATTTAACCCTTTTGATAGCCAAATGGAGTAGTGGTTAGTATTTATGGACTTTAGAAATGAGAAAATTGAAGCTTAGAGAGGTTATGTACTTTGCATGAGGTCATACAGCTGGTGGGTTGCAGATTACCAGCACAATACTTGGCTTTACAGTAATCAATAAATGATTGTGATACATGTACCATGCACATATCAAAACTCACTAGTCATATACTATGTTCATTTCTAGTTTGTTGTCATATCGGAAAGCTGTATGATGAAGAAAGGCTCTGTCTGACTTACTGTGGCTTAATCTGAGATGTCTGGGGATATTTACATTTTAACTAAGCATTGCCAGAGGCAGAGCTTTAACGCAAAGGAATTAATGTCCATGGTTATCTTTCTGACACCTAGATAGGTTGGGGAAGTAATTTTGGTTGGAGTCCGAAAAATAAGAGTTTTTCTGAGCACAGACTGTATACCAGATATTTGAAATGAAATATCTTATGAAATCTTCATAACACTTTCTGGAAGACAGATATACATATTCTTATTACTCTCATTTGACAGATGCAAAAACTGAACTTCAGAGGTGGAGGCCAGCCAAAGGTCACTTGGCCAACAAGATGGTGGAGTGAGGGTTTGAGCCAGGTTTCACTGACTTCAAATCCACTTCTTAACTACTTTGTTATACTGCCTCCCTAGGCAACACAATTGGTTTTTTTTCTAATCTAGGTTTGCACAGACAAAATTACTTCCCGTTTGCCACTGGGGACATGATTAGGACGAGTGTACCTATACATGCATGGTTGCTCCGGAGCTGTGGTCTTGGTGCACCTGAACAGATCTCTTAGCATTTCCTGAGTGACTTTTCCATACCAGGCACTATGCTGGGCCTGGGTGTGCAGAGATGAAAGAAACTCACTCCTACCTTAGGGGTGCCCTTTCCTTCCTCTTTGGCCTTGGACATTGACTTTCTACTTTCCAATGTACATTACCCCTCACTTGGCCATGACTGTGACTTTCAAAATTTAAGCATCTGTCAGTTTAGAAATAATAGTACTTTTTTCTAGAATTGTGTCTGGGAGCTTGTTTCACTTGTTCTAAAGATCACACTTCCTCCTAATTCATTGCTGGGTAAAACTCCCAATTGTTTATTTTTTTTCCCATTACATGGCATATGCTATCAGTCTGCTTCTCATCAGAATCATATGTTTCATTTCCCTCCTCTGTCTTTCTCTCAACCCTACCCCGCTCTCCCTCCCTCTTTGCTTCCCTCTCTCTTTTTCTCCACCTCCTTTTCTTGTCAACAGATGTCAGTGGTTTTCATTAACCAAATGACGTTCTTTAGTGTATGCTGGGCTCATTGGTGGATTCTCATTTCTGGATTTTCTCCCTTGATAGCTATAGTAACTTCAGGAAAAGAATCTTCCCTCCCTTCCACAGAGAAGCTTTTCACTACTTATTATATAACTCATTTTAAATGGGAAAAAAAGTGCGAGCTTTATATTTTACACTATTTTGCTGCCTCCAGTTAGATAATATTTCCAAAAATATATCTTGTTAACAGAGACACACACTTTGAACGAGCATATTAATTATAGTTCTCAAAATTAGGAATCATGTAGTGTTTCTCTTCATCACAGAGCCTATGTTTAACAGTGGAAATTAACAGTGACGGGTCTATTTCATGGTTATAGGTAAGTTTAATAACAAATGTGAAACCAAGTTCTCAAAAATCTCTCGAAATGATGTAGATAGCATTTCTACTGTTCTTGAACTGGGGGTAGTAAACAGATTGAGTTCTTAAAATATTTATCTTGCTGTTAAAAGTAGAAAGTAGAAGTAAACAGCCTAAAGAAGGCAGGTTCAGTGCAATTCTTGAATATGCCTGTGGATATTTTCAGAATCTTCTTTCAACCATGACTTTGAAAGTATTGTGAATTTACCCGCTTATTTTGCCTTTGATTCTCTATGTGTATGCTTGCTTCTCCCCTTTGGGGGTTTGCTGAACGTGATGATTTCCAAGAGCTCTTGGATTTGCGTGTGATTTTCGGAGCTCCGGGACCAAAGTGAGCCATTCCCCTGGAAACAGGGCCGGGCACTTCTCGCTGCTCTCATTCCGGGGAGCGTTTGTTTTCTGAGTAGCTGGGAACCGGACGGTAGTGCTGAACGGTCTGGTTAACTAGCGTCCCTCTGTCGCTGTGGATCTGGCAGGAGGGTTTATTACAAACCTCTGTGTGCTCATTAGCCTCGTGATGTGGCGGCTGCCTAAAAAAGAAACACGGAAAAGTTGTGTCACCAAAGGTGAAACTTGACGAAGAGCCGCTGGGCGCCGGGCATGACAAAGCTCCTTGCGGGCGGTGACGGTGGCAGCGGGCGGCAGAGGGCTTTACTCACTTGCTTGGAGTGCCCACGGCCCGGTCCGCTTGCGTGGGGACACTGCAAAGTGAGCCGCGGCGGGAGCCAGCGGTGCGGGTGGCTACAGGCGGGGGAAGGGGGTCCGCGCTCAGGTCTAGCCCTGGAAGCTGGCAGGCAGCGCTAAAATGGTGGCTGCCCGAGGACGCGCCCCCGCCCCCTCTCTCGCAACAGAAGAGGCCTTGCTCTGCATGCACTTGACCCACCCGCCAGACCCCTCAAAAGCAGACTGAGAAGGCAGGTTCCAATCAAAGCCTTAAAGTTAGGGCTTGGCCAACACAAGAGCTTTGCTTCCTCTGTTTTCTGGTCAATGCTAATTCAGTGTTAGCAGTTCAAGAACATAGGATGCATCTTGAGCAGACCACTCAGGGCCGTTTTGAATTTATTTGTGTGCTTTTATGTTGCTTATGTTTCATTGCATTGACTTTTTTTCCGATTACAAAATAATGCATATTTACTGGGACAATTGGAAAAATCATAAAAACATAGAGAAGAAAATATCACCCATGGGTTCCACTCCCAGTTTAACTTTTTGAGATTATCCTTCCAGTCTTTTTTCTTTTAATTTTATAATACACACATACACTTATGTGTGGGATTATGCAATATATACTATAACCTGCTCTTTTCTCTTAACGACATGTTAGAATGTTTTTCTATATTATTAAATAATCTCTGTACCATCATTTTTAGTGTGTGCACTGGGTGTGAACTTGGGAGTGACAAAGCAGGGATGGTGATTTTGTGCCTGTGGGTGTGAAAGGTTTTTCTGTACTGTCTTGAGAACCTTCTTACTGAGCTCTACAAACATCATTTGTATTTCTAAATGTACGTATACAAATATATGCATATATAAACATGCATGCATAAATCTGTAAATAGAAAAATAAGTGCATGTAGACCATATGTATATGTCAAATAAATACACACATAAATATGCTTAGAATAAATCCTGAAAGAATAGACACCAAAAAGAATCTCTGGGTGGCGGTTGGCATATAGAAGATGTAGTTTATATTTCTATCTTCTATTTTCTCTACAGTGAATGTATGTAATGATAATAATGATATAATAAAAAGTAATATAAACAAAATATTGCTCATGGGTTGTCTTCAAACTGACTTTTCTACTCCAGCTCCCACCATTCCTTGATCTGGAATGTTCTACCTATTCTTTTTACATTTTATGATCCTTCATGTCCAAGCTTAAACTCATACATCCTCCAGGAAACCTCTCTCCCTGCATTATGTTTTATCTCCCCAACTAGATTGTAACTTCTTTAAGGTCGCTTTTCACAAAACAGGTGCTCAATAGATGTGTTATTTACCCATGATGCTCAACATCCTTCCTAGATTCCTTTAAATATGCCTATATTTTTGAACTCCAAACCATAACAAAAGCCTTTGGAGTGACAGCAATAGTCCATCTGGATTTAATATTGCTAATTTAATTTGTAGTATACTTTCTACTTTACAATGGGCCATCTTCCATGTAAAAATGGCTACATTATTAAGAGCATGGATATTTTAGAGATTTGGGTTCATATTTAAGTTCCTCTACTTATTTGCTGTGTAATTTTGGGCAAGTAATCTTTCTAAGCCTCTCAATGGAGATAGTCACATTTATCTCACAGGCTTATTTTAAAGATGATTGAGATAATGTATGGAAAACATACTTAAGGATTTGGTCACTGCTGATATTGATAATAATACTAAAATAGCAATGATTTTTATATTAATTATTCAAGTTAGAATGTTCTCTTTAGAGGGCTTCTTGGTCATAGAAACAAATCTATAGATTCGCACATCTGTCTGACAGTCAGACTCCAATTTAATGGATTTTAGCCTGCTGATGTGGCAGTCGAATTAATACAATTCATGTATTAATTAATTCATTCTTTAATTCATTTAATAAATATTTATCAAACCATTTATGTGCCAGCTACTGTGCCAGACACTGAGGATACAGCAGTGAGCAGAACAGATAATCATCCCTGCCTTCACTTAGCTGATATTTTACAAGTTTATTTAGAGGAACTGGACTTTACGTAAAGCTCTCTTCTCCATGTTCATTATATGTCAAGCAGTGAGTGACCTGGTACCTTTCATGGCCATTGGTGCCCTGGCCAAACTACCAAGGAGGCAGCCTTGATAGAGTTGGACATGGATCACTGTTCATATTTGGTCCAGGGACCACTAGAGCTGAAGTTGTTGGGCCTGTTTGGGAGTCAGCATTACCTTACACCACGTACATTGCCGACTATGAGAACCCAATTCAATAGATCTGGGTGTGAGGCTTATGAACCCGTATTTTTCATAAATTTCACGTAATTTTAATGCTCAGCGAATTCAGGGACTTACTGCTCCTGAACAGTGTTTCTCAAGATTGCTTAAAGTTAAGAATCACCTGTAGAGTTTGTTAAAAAAAAAAATAGACTACCCCCTCCCCCCGATCTGCTGAATTAGAGATTTAGGAAGAGAGTTTGCTAATCTGAATTGTAAACAAGTGTCTGGGTGATTCTTATCATCAGGAAGTTGTGGAAATGTCCTAGAGACATCAAAAGAACCCTAGAAATTATGTATAGATGTACATTTTTCTGGTGAATAGGGTCCATAGCTTTAAACAGATTCTCAAGTGTTCAGTAACTCCAAAAATGAAATTGGGTGGAGCCCTGAGGTCTATGCCCAGCATTATTGTCAATGAACTGTGTGCTTTGGGTCCTCAGTTTTCTTGTGGGTTGACTTAAATAGCCTCATATGCCCCTCAGCCTTGCTCATCTTCTACATGCAAAAATTCTGTTTGGAAGCCTCCTTTCTCCTTTTTTGCTCTTCTTTTCTCTCTCATTGCCAGTCTTTCCTCCATTCTTCCTCTTGCTGCATTCTCTTTAGGAGAAAATGGGGAAGGAAGAGAATTTCTGAGCCTGGGCCATTCCAAGAAGGGCAAGGCTGGAAGGGAGCTTTGGGGATGCCATCCAGACTTGACAATCTCAGCACAACTATTAGAATGACAGAGGCCAATGCTCAAATATTTTGACTCTTCTCGTGGCTTGAACTTCAATGGATATTAATGTGGTGAGATAAGGTGGTGGGAGTGAGATATCTATGATATCCATTTCCCCATTCAGAGCAGATGGGCAAGGGGAGTCCTGCCTGAATCTGGTAGGAGGTAGGGGGTTAGAAGTGTGAGGATTGGGCAAGGTCTAGGAGCACCTCTATCTCTTCTCATCCTCCATGCACCAAACAGTGTCTCTTGGTTAGTGACAGTTGGTTCATGACCAATCAAGTGCATTGACCTACTGCTAGTTACTTTGAGTTATAAATGGTTTTTCTTCCCCCTCTGGAATTGGGGGTTTGGGCTGTATAGAATGACCTGATTTGTATCACAAGAGCCTTTGGGACTTTCACATATTTCACCATTTAAAAAACACACAGCTTTCTCCCTCCACTCCACTGGACATAAAAGCAACCTTTGAATTGATGGAACAAAGAGCATGTCTTTAAAGGCCAGCATGCACTGAAAGGGAGGAAAAGGAAGTAAGACAGTTCATCCTCTTTTCTGAGGCCATTGTCTCCAGACAAGTGACAAAACTGAATACCTTGAAAATGCTTGTATTGATTTTTAGTACAGAGGCATCTTCCTAGGATATGAAAAGCCTGGTAGAAGGTAATCAACTTGTTCCCTTGCCTCTGAGCCAGAAGTTGAGTTGCTTTATTTCCATGGCTGGGGGAAATGAAAGTAGTTGCTCTACTGAGAGTGAGATTTTGGCCAGGGTGCATCTCTCTTGACCATATTGTACATCCATGAGGCTCGGTTTATGAAAGCTTTATATATATAGATTGGACTCAAATGGTGAATGGGGGGTTACTTACAATATTGAAAGAGTTATTTTATGAAAAGTTTTTCTTTTAATAGAATTGTCTCTGCTATATCTGAATGTTTCTTTTGGGATCGAGGATTACTTGATTAAATATAAAGAAATAAAAGTCAAGCCTAGAGGCCTCTTGTGGAAGCATTTGGGTTTTCTGCAAATTCTAATTATAAGCTATTGATCAGAATGGCTTCCCAGGTTCTTTAGAAGTTTTTTTTAAATTTATCTTTTTTATTGTGGTAAACTATGTAACGTAGTATTTACGATTTTAATGATTTTAAGTGTACAGCTTTGTGGCATTATGTACACTCATATCGTTCCGCAGTCATCACTACCATGCTTCCCAGGTTCTTAATTAGAGGTTATAATAACTGGAAGGGACCATAATAACCATTTATTCCAACCTTCCCATTGCAGAGAAGAGAGAATCAGGCCTTCAGTGAGCTTCCCAAGGTCATAGAGCAAGTTAGTGGCAGGGGGCCTAGCCCAGTGCATTTTCATGTGACTGCACTGATACACTCTACTGGTAGCAGAATCTAGGATTGATATAATATTCAGGCTGCCTTTCTGATTTTTTTTCTTTTTATCAAGTAAGCAGTCAATTTTTATGACTTAGAGCCAAAAAGCCCTTCAGACACCATCTAGTCCAAATTCCTAATTAAAAATATTATCTGGATTTGCTATTTCTAAATCTAAATCGAACTACAAAAAGATGCTAACATCCTAATTTCTAAAATCCGAGCAAATTCCTCCAGTCTTTCTTTCACTGACTGCATGGCATTCCATGGTTGAAACCAGGTCCTTTGTGGGTGGCTGTTATTAATATGCTTTCCTTGGGATGTTTACAGTAACTGCTGTGACCTAAATAAGATTGCTTGTATTGTTTTCCCCCACAAATGCAAGAACATTTTTTAAAAGTATATTCATCTCCTTTCATACCATTGTATTTACCCATGACGAAAATAACTGAAGCTTTGCAGTTTTTCCTATTTATGTATTAGATGAGGAAACTTTTGCTAGAAGGAGAAGAGTATTTCTACACAAATTAAACATCTGGGGCCTTTATATACTATAACCACAATTTCTTGGAGCAGAGGTTCATGACAGTGTACCATGTATCGTTATAGCATGATCCTTTAAAAAAAACTTTATCCTGTTTCAAATTGTGGTAGAATTCATAACATCAGATTTACCATCTTAACCATTTTTAAGTGTGTGGTTCCAGAAGTGTTAAGTATATTCACATTGTTGTACAACCAATCTCCAGGATTTTTCATCTTGCAAAACTGAAACTCTGTATCCATTAAACAACAACTCCCCATTCCTCCCTCTCTCTATTCCCTGGCAGGCACCGTTCAACTTTCTGTTTCTATGAGTTTGACTACTTTAACTACTTCGTATAGGTGCAGTCATACAGTAGTTATCTCTGTGACTGGCTTATGTCACTTCACCTAATGTCTTCAGGGTTCATGCGTGTTGTTGCATGCATCAAAATTTCCCTACTTTTAAAGGCTGAATAATATTTTATTGCATGTTGTATTAGAGTTCTCCAGTGAAAACAGACCATATAGATATAAATATATGGATATAGATAAAGAAATTTATTATAGGAATTGGCTCACATGGTTATTGAGGCTGAGAAATCCCACTATCTGCCATCTGAAAGCAAGAGAACCAGGACAGCTGATGGTATAATTCAGTCCAAGTGTGAAGGTCTGAGAACCAGGGGAGCTATTGGTGTAATTCCCAGTTGGAGGCTGAAGGCCTGAGTGGGGCTGGTGTAAATTCCACAGTGTGAAGGCCCAGAGCCTGGAGCTCCAAGTGTCTGAGGCGGGGAGAAAGGATGGGCATCCCAATTCAAGAAGAGAGAGATTGAAATTGCCCTTCCCCCACTTTGTGTTTTCTTGAGGCCCTCGATGGAGTAGATGATGTCAGCCCATATTAATGAGAGTGATCTTCACTCTCTCTTCCAGAAATATGCTATGGACATATGCAGAGATAATGTTTTACCAGTTATCTGGGCATCCCTTAACCTAGTCAAGCTGACATATAATATTAACCACCACATATGTATATACCTCATTTTCTTTATTCATTCATTTGTTGATGGATGTTTGGGTCGTTTCCACCTTTTGGCTATTGTAAATAATGCTGCTATGAACATGGGCATTGATCCTGTTTTTCTTTTTTCAATCGATGAGATAAGTTGTTTTAAATATTTGGTTCGTTTCCTCAATCTTTAGTCTTAGGTCATCAAAATAACATGATGAATAAAGTGAAGAAAGAGCCCAAACTATCAGGGACCTGGAGTACAGAGGTGTTAATGCAATGACTTGCAAGTTTGAGGACCATGAGAATAATGAATAGGGCTTTCTTGATCCTCTTAGGTCTATTTATTGTTTATGGTGTTTTTTTTTTTTTTGTACAATGATTCTTTTGTAGAAATAATTTAGTTCCTCTTTGATAACTTCCATGACCCTTCATCCCTGCATTTGGAGTAGATTGTGCCTTCTCGTGCCCTTTGCAATTTATTTACATTTCCCTTTTGCTTTGTATGTCTCTCCCACTATACTGTAAACTTTCCGACCCTGTCATTCATCTCTGGGTTCCCAGTACCCAGGACAGAGCCTATAAAGCAAACGCAATAAGTGCTTGTTTGAATAGAAATTGGACTCAGTCTGTCATTTGGAAAATTTTAACTTCCTAGTTAGTCTTGGAACAGTTTGACATTTTTATTTGTTTTTCTCTGCTTCTTTTATGTGTTAGACATGGCTTATGTTCAGGACCACAAATTAGGTTTAAATATGTGGCAATTAAGTTTTTTTTTTTTTTTCTCTCAATCTTTTGTGGGAAGTGGAAGAAACATTTGCTGAATACTTGGCATCAAATAGAGGAAATATCCAGGCCTGGACTTTAGTTTTGCTTTGTATAGTTCCCTCTGATCATCCTTGCTGTGCATCCTCTCCCCTTCCAGCCACATCTGAAGATGGTTTGCACAGGTAATGTGTGTGGCTTTGGGTTTACAACTAGTGTTGTGAGTGATATTTATATCAGGGCACAGATTTCCCACTCTATGTATTGGCTCCTAAGCCCTGTTTTTTCATGCTTCTTGCTATCTTCTGAACCCTCTCTAACATCTTTTTTATGTTTCTAATAATAGAAATCTCCCAAAGTGGACTCTGCTTTCTAATAAAGGCCCTGGCAATGTTTAATATACTGTTTCCTATTGGTGAGTGGGAAGCATACAAATATATTTATTTCCAGGTAAAAGACAACACTTTAGAAACACATGCCTGAGAATCTGGATACTGTTCATTCAGAATACTAGCAATATGGTAGGCTCAGTGCCAGCATCTGGAGAAACACTGATGAGTAAGATAGCCTCTGTTCTTTGCTGCCATGGAACTGGTGGTGGGTGAAATAGACAAAGAATCAGAATAGAGAGAATAGAGCGTTAGAGAGGCTCATAAGAAAGGGGACTGACCTAGTTGGGCTGTGGTAGTAGTGGGAACAGTAACCTGACACCTGGAAGATGAGCAAGAGGTTGTCAGTTGGTGAGAAAGAAGAAAACTATCCTGGAAAGAGGGAACAGTACATGCAAATGTTGGCAGATGAACTAGAACATGGCTTGCTTAAAGAACTGGAGGAAGTTTGAAATTCTTAGAGAAGTGAGTCACTTTTGTTACATGGACAGTCTTTGCAGATGCTGGATTATGATACTCAACATTTCAGTGGACAGTCTCATTGATTCCAATTTTTAAGCAGCAGTATCTAAAATACCATTTCTCCATGCATTAATGAGCAGATTCCTTGAATGGAAGAAATATATGAAAAGATAAACTACTCAGCATTCAGGCAGGCTCAATGATAACCTAATGCACATGTTTACATGCTAACTGTGAACCAAACCATGGGATACTATCTTTGTTTTCTCTATTATTATTCTTTATTTTTAATATTTTTTCAAGTATAGTTGGCATACAATATTATATTAGTTTCAGGTGTACAACATAATGATTAGACATCTATATAGATCACAAAGTGATCACCCCAATAAATATAGTGCCAATCTGACACCACACATAATTATTACAATATTATTGTCTATATTCCTTATGCTATACTTTATATCTCCATGACTATTTTGTAACTACCAATATGAACCACTTAATCCCTTTCCCCCTTTTCACCAACCTCCCCAAGTCCCCCTTCCATCTGGTAATCCTCAAAATGTTCTCTGTATGTTTTATTTGTTTATTTTGTCCTTTAGATTCTACATGTACGTGAAATCATATGGCATTTGTCTTTATCTGACTTCATTCAGCACAATATCCTCTAGGTCCATCATGAAATATCTTTTTTCATCCCTTTTAAGTCTGTGTGTATCTTTTAATCTGAAGTGAGTCTCTTGTAAGCAGCCTTTGTAAGGGTCTTATTTTCTTATCTATTCATCCACCTTAACTTCCGATTGGAGCATTAAATTCTTTTTCATTTGAAGGACTTGTCAATAGATATGTAGTTATTGCCATTCTTTATTCACACCTTTGATATATATTTTTCCTTCTTCTTAAAGAAGTCTCTCCAACATTTTCTGTAATGCTAGCTTGGTGGTGATGAACTCCTTTAGCTTTTTCTTGCCTGGGAAGCTCTTTATCTGTCCTTCAATTCTAAATGATAGCTTTGCTGGGTAAAATCATTTTGGTTGTAGATCCTGGGTTTTCATCACTTTAAATATTTTGTGCCAAGCCCTCTGGCCTGCAAAGTTTTTGTTGAAAAAATGGCTGACAGTCTTATTGTTTTTCTCTTGCTGGTTTTAACCCATTTCCCATTTGCCCTGAGTATACTCACCAGCAACACTTGTGGGTGTAGCATTTACTCTGAGATAACTTGTAGATTGTAGTCCTAACCTTATCCCCAAAGTTTGCCATGAAATATCTCGCTTTATTATTATTTTTGCACTGTTCTAGTATATTGATAGTGTTTGGAAACAAAAGACATCATTCTATTTACAGAATTCTGTTTTTAGTAGTGGTATTTCCATTTACAAAAATATAGTAATTTTTGATCGCTGAAAATGTCAAATCCTAGAAAACGTAGCATTCCTACGCATGATGTTAACATCATTCTTGAACAGTTGTTAGCCAGAGATTCATTTGATGAATTCAATTTATATATACATTTCTGTTACATTAAGATTAGAGACAAATTTTGTTTAGAAATAACTCTAAGAGCAGTTTTTTAATTTTATTTTCAATTTGAAAACCAGTCAGATTTGCCTCAGCCTCAAAGAGTATGTTTATGTAAAATTAACGCTGGCAGTGAGGTGCATTTTTTTCTAAATGGGAAATGGGTTATGATTCTCTCTTTGTCTTTAACCTTTGGCATTTTCATTATGACGTGTCTTGGTGTGGGCCTCTTTGAGTTCATCTTGTGTGGAACTCTCTGAGCTTCCTGGAGTTATATGTCTATTTCCTTCACCAGATTAGAGATGTTTTTCCATCATTACTTCTTCAAAAATGTTTTCAATTTCTTACTCTTTCTTTGTCTTTGGTTTCTCTATGATGCGAATGTTGTTACGCTTGATGTTGTCCCAGGGGCCAGGTATACTATCTTTTTAAATAAATAAACTCATTAGATTTTAAGTAGAAGTCTTTTTTTTTTTCTGTTGTTGACAGTGTTGTTTATTTTTTCCTGCTAAGATCAGAGGCCTTAGAAGTTTGTTAGCTATGTGCTCCATGATCAGAAATCCATTGTGTTTGCAATGTGATTTTTTTAATTGATAACAGGAGTGAGAGATAGCCTCTTAGGTATTCAGAATATGGATTGTTTTACAATCAGACAGTACCAGTCCAGAGAGCAGCTTTATCAAATTTATTCATACAAAAGTACATACTAGTGATATGGCTAGTATTCATAGGTCATGAATTTTTATTAAGTTAAAAAGACCATTGCTATTTACAGATAATATTCTTGAGAGCTTGGGGTATAGTCAGGCAGGACACAATTTATTTCTGACTCCAAGTTTCATAACTCATGTTGGCTCTCAGCTTTGACTTCAGCAGTTGCATGAAAGTAATGTGCTTTCACAAATATTGCTCGGATGTTGCCACAAAGAAATTTAAGGATTGTTCCATTCATATCACTTATTCATTAACTGAATGTGTATTGGGTGCCAGCTCTGTGTCAGGCTTGATTCTAGGTCCTGGTGATAAAAAGGTGAACAACTTGTAGATGGTCCCTGTCTAGTGGGAAAGACAGACAAAGAAATAGTTGGTTGAGATAAACACAATGTGAGTAACACTGTAGTAGGAGAAGCGCAGGAAGTTGTGCAAACACAGAGGAGGGCAGCTAACTCAGCTTTTGAAAGGTCAGGGAAGGCTTCCTGAGAAAGAGACATTTAACTGGGATCAGAAAAGTGAGGTAGTAGCTGGTCAAAAAAAAAGAGAATTTCACAGAAGGGACAGCACATCTTAAGACAAAGAAGTGGGAGAAGTAGAGAGAAGGAAAGAAGAGAGCAAGAGGAGAGGGATTGCAAGTGTAAGTATAAATGTGAATAATTGAATAATACTCGTTATTGCTAGAAGACATATGAGGTGCACCTCAAGAGGTAGGCAGGGACCAGTGTACGAAGGCATCGAGGGCTTTGTCTATCAGGATGAGGAGTTTTAATTTCATTTTAAATGCATTGGAAAGACTTCGGAGGATTGCATGGTGGGGACCCTGTGATCTGATGTACATTTTTAAAAGCCGTGTGGCGGGGGAAGCAGCGAGAGTGCTGATGGCCCCAAGTTTAGACTCAATGGGGTAAGAATGAAGATGGATGACATCTAAAGACTTGAGAGCACTATTAGAGGAGACTGGGTTTAATGCTAATAATAACATGAGTGGTACAGTGATATTTCATTTAATTAAGGGGAAAGAGGAGTTGAGAATGATGACTCTTATGTTTTTGGAATCCAATTCCATCTCTAGCACTTATAAACTGTGTGATTGGACAGAATTGCTTCTCTCTGCATCTCCCTTTCTTTGTCTCTTAAGTTTTCCCAGTGTGATTGCAGATGCGTTTTCAGTGGTGATTGATAGTGAACCCTAATATCCTTTACTTCTAAGGTATATAACAAACCCTCAAAAAAATATTGATCAAATAAATGAACTGACATTAATCAGTTACCCCTCATTTCTCATGCAGGTACATTTCCTGGTTAGGTGCATATTAGCATATTCAGTCTCTTTCTTATTTGGAGCTTACTGCTGGGAATATTATTTTCAAATGAGGACCAAACAAGTGAAAAGTGGAAATCACTGAGAGTGAGTGAATTATAATAGTGCCCATATTGGGCTGGGGCTTGAGATCTCAGGTTTTATTTTCTATTTTCCTGTTGTCTTGCCTTTCTTTGATGCAACAGAAAATCACTTAAGAGCTTTACATTAATATTTGTGTCTGTACAATATAGATAGTGCCAGATCCTAAGTTTTAAGGGTACTGTTATTAACAAGATAATAGCATTTAAGCATTTAGTGTTACAATAGACCCTTGTCCTAAGAACTTATGGGTGGTTGTCATTGGCTGTGGGATAAGACAGAGAACAGAAGCCCCTGAGGACCTTTTTCAGAGAAACTGTCTGTCCTGACTCTCTGGCATACTGACTGCAGTGGGGGTGCAGGCTCAGTGGGCTACTGCTGTCTGGGGATCTCTCTGCTTACCCAAGGAAAGAGACCCTGCTCCGTAACATGGTCTTCTCTTGTTTTAGAAACACCAAATATAAAAGCCAAAACCACAACTGGTGAAGAACTCACTCGTAGTTAAGGGGAAATGTACAGGTATTGGTATTACTGTTGACGAAGGCTAGATTTTAAGGGCAATGATATGAAGTCTCGCTGCTTTGGAATCGTTGCATCAAGGGATTGGTATCTTCTGAACAGTAGAAAAGAAAGCTGGTATTATTTAATGGTTTGAAAGAAATACTTTCTCATGCATAAGTATACAAAGTAATATGAACTAGCTAGCAAAATTTTATAGATTTCATGGATTTTGTGATTTTGCCATAATGAATACAAATATTTTGAAATTTTCTTATTGTTTTTGTTAAGTAGGTATTGCTAGAGTGATTGGGAAGCTGTCACAATGTCTTCAATATACCTTTTCCCCATATATAGCTCAAGATTGGCACCTGTGGAGCTTATGAATTCTGCATCATTGAATCTAATTTAATGACTTTCTCCACTGCAAACAAAGATAATACAGGTACTGACCAGGACCAGGTTCATCGGTACATGAATTAGAACCACTAAGTGGTTTATATTTGAGGCTATAATAGTGAGAGTTGTTCCAAAAATTTTCCTAGAATATGGATTTGAGTGTTTTCTGAGGAGAAGATGGTCATAGTAAGTCAGAAATGCATTAGTAATGATGAAGAAATGGAAAAGTTTGTTCATTCTAAAATAAGACTTAAAGTTTGTATGGGAAAATTTTATTTCCACTTTGAAGGCAAAGACTTTTCCTAAAACATTCCTTCAACAAATATTATCAAATATCTACCATGTGCCAGGCACTGTTCTAGACATAGGTGATATAGCAGTGAATAAAATTAAGATCCCTGCCCTCCTTACATTGTGTGTGTGTGTGTGTGTGTGTGTGTGTGTGTGTGTGTGTGTGTGTGTTTAGTTCTATTTCTATGCAGTTTTATGTGTCTTGTCTTTTAACTTTGTGTATGGCATTTGCTTTAGAGAATTAAAAAATTTTAATGTCAAACATATTAGTCCTTTCCTTTATGGGGAGGCATATAATAAGCAAAATATATAGGCAAAAAGATATGTTCTCTGGCAACAGATGCTGTGGAAAATGATATGTGAATGTGGTGGTGCTGGTGGTGATGCATGGCTGCAGTTTTGTGTATGGTGGTCAGGAATGGACTCATTAAGGTGACATTTGAGTAAAAATCTGAAATACAGCCGTGAAGATATCTGCGGGAAGAGGGTTGCCAACTTTTGCACTTTGCTTGGGGAAAACAAGTGTCCAAGAATAAAAATGTGTATTATCCAGAATTTAGACAAAGTTGTTTTTTATTGAACAGCAGTGGAGTCTTTTCTGCATTCCTTTATAAATTCTGCAAGGCAGAATTTCAAATGCAGCCTACAGTTATTCGAATCTTAAAAGTGCACAAACAACTTTTTTTTTTATCGTAGTCTCTGAAATTTGTGTATATGCATCCACATAACATTTACATGCACTAGATTGGTCTGTACCATGTATTCGCCTGCTTTGGTCTTGAAAACTACTTGCTGATTTACAAATGCATGCATGCCAATATTTTCATTTATGCAAAAGAAAGCGTGAACCATCCTGATATCTTGGAAGAATGAGCACCTCCCTTGTATGGAGGTTCAGCCTGAGGTACTTTGGACCATTTGACTTCTAAAACTAGGAGGGAGTATCAGCTAGGTGGATCAGCCTCTCTTGAGGACCAGAAAGGTGCAGGCGAGAGCAGTGCTGAACTGCTTCATCGAGTAGTGAGTGAGTCAGAGTCATGGGGAGGAGAGGTTCTCTTTCAGTATTTGTTGTGGATTAATGTTAGGACTAGAAGATACATATTGTTTTTCTCACTCTCAACAGTGCTCTAACCCTTGGCACTTGCAAATAACCTAGATGGGAAGACCCGCTAGAAGTGGAAGAGCAGAACTGATCCAACAGTGGGCAGACCACAGTTCCAAAGCGAATGATTATTGCTTTAGCCTCTCTTAGAAAAGGTCTGGGCATGTGGTATTTTATCTTTGGTACTGCCTGACAATAGAGCATTGGAGTGGATCTGTGTCTGCACAAGGAGCTGTTGTATTTGGAAAGAGGATGTAAATTGACCTTTCCCTCTTGCTTTCAGTTAAGTATTTATTCGTTATATAAAATTTGAATAGGATGGGGGTGGGGCAGAGGGACCTGTGTGTACTTGTGGAAAGAGGACAGGAACTGGGTGCCCTTAGGTCTCAGTTTCGTGAACCTATAAAATGAATAGTATTTTCAAGTACCTATCAAGCTTGTTAAAGAATAAAAGGAGAAACAGCATGTGAAAGCACTTGGTGTAGCACTATACATGGAAGTACACTTTTATGAATGAATGGACTTGGCTTTGACCTAGAAGGCCTTTTTTGGAGGAAGATCATTCAGCCATACAAAGGGCACATGGCATTTTATTAAGAAATTCCCTCAAATTAGCATTATTCACATTTGAAATTACATGTGTGGTTCCTAAGATTTCATCGCCAGGATCATTTCATTTTGATATCTTCCCTAACCCACCCCAAGGGAACATGTGGACGATTACTATTGACAAATAAAGATAATGTACTGTGAAAGGGACAGGCCTGAATCAGCAGGAGGGCTTGCAGTTCTGTGCCTTGCTGTCATTGAGTGATGGAAATATAATGGAATGTTTAATACTACATGTACTAGAACAATATGCAATTTCAAAAGAAGCAACCTATGACACTTCAATTTATTTAACATAAAAGACTGGTGGTCCTGTTGAAGTTCAAAGTGGAAAATTGGAAGTGTTTCAGTAAGGACACTTTAAAATACTTAGACTATGCCTTCCAGTGTCCCCATTTGGGCTTTACTCTTTAATATTCAAGCGAAGGTACCCTGAGACTGCTCACTAAAGTCACTTGGGCTTTGTGGACCTTCAGCATCTCATAATGAAGAGACAATATGGTATAGTGGTTAAGCACACAGAGTTTGTGCCTTAGTTTTCCCACCTGTAAATAACCTGGGAATAACAATAGTGCGTCCCTCATTGGGTTGATACATGGATTTAGTTAGTAAATGTATGTAACACTTAGAATAGTGACAGACACATAGTTAGCACTATGTAAGTGTTTGTTATTGTTATTATTATTACTTAAGAGCTCATTACCAAGATTATTGGCATAAAGGGTCTTTGACTAAAGCAAAAGTCTGAATAAAGTCTGGGTTCTGTTACAGAGGGAAAAGGGGATGGTAAAGAATCATGTTCAGTAAATAACCAATAACATCTGCCACAAATGTCTTTCCCACCTCATCTACCTGGCAAAGCACTTCAAGTCCCTTCAAGGTCTAGTTCAAACATTTACTCTCCTACCTTCTCCACCCTTCTCCCTAAACTTAGTGGACAATCTCCAATATAATCTCAACAGTTTATGTAGTAAATTCTTGGATTACCCATTTATGCATCTTCCTCACTTGGCCGTGGGCTCCTGGAGGGCAGAGATGGGTGTGATTCAAACACAATGCTTTGGTATATAGTCGGCACTCCATTTGTTCTTGTTTAATGGCTGACAATAGCTAGGTAGGAGGTTTCTCTTTCAGGTCTGTCCTTTCTTATGGTCGTCTTCCCCACAAGAGTAGAACAGAGCTAGCCCCAAGTGGCGTCAATTCGCTGTCTGGCCAGAGGCCTACACTCTCTCTGCTGCGGGCAGCTGAAGGAGGTTGTTGTCACAATGAAGGTAGGCCATGACAATTGCTGGGGCAGAAGGGAAGTGAAGAGGCAACTAGAATGATGGCACATCTCTACCTTCTTGGGGTGGTAGTTAGAGATAGTAATGTTTATACCTCATTCTAGCTGGACTGAGCTGCTCAAGGGCAGGGACGGTACTGCACTGCCTCTTGTGAGGCCTTCCCAAAGGCCCCAGGCAGACCTCTCTTCTGTGCCCCCATGCGTTCACTGCAATTTGAGCATCTCTGTTAAAGAACTAATTTCATTGTATAATAAGTAAATAATAATAATACATGAATCATGGTTTGTTTGCCTGTTTGTTCCTCACTAGACTGTGAGCTACAAGAGGGCAGGGACTGTCTTTTTTGGCTCTGTAGAGCAGCCTGAGGTAAATGGGTGTTAAATGAGTAAATCAGTTTATCCTGATACTACTTAAGCAATCTGCCCAAATATTGTTGAAAAACATATCTTATTAGTTGTTTATCAGCCATCTTTTCTATTTGTTCCAACTTTCAGCAAATAGTGGAACCATCCTCTCTCACTTAGCACCTGGTACACAGGAGAGTTCAGTGAATGGCTGTTGAATTGAATGGTATTTGGAAGCAGCACAGATATGGGGCACTTCTACTGCCTGTGTGTATTTGGTGGCAGAAATACAGGTGAGGAACCTATAGCGCAGTAGTCACTGGGGTAGGGGAGCAGTGTGCCAACCTCTGCAGTTAGGAAGTGATAGGGGCTCTAACCACACACAGTCAAACAGGCACCAGCTAATTAGGCGACCCCATTGCACACCATCTTCAACTGTATCTTAAGTTGTACATATAGCCTGCTCTAATACTGATGCACATAAAGTGGCCATATCAGATTTGAGATCCTCTACTTGAGAAGTTAAGGAAGTATATGGTATCAGTTAGAATGAGTTTTTCAGAGAGAGAGAGAGAGAGAGAGAGAGAGAGAGAGAGAGAGAGAGAGAGGAGAGAGAGAGAACCAAGAAAAAAAATTAACCTCTGGTAGTTCAGAAAACTCAATTATTGAGGATTTTGGATAATAGCGTTTTTGCAGTGACCACCCAAGCTTATAGCAATTTGTACATGGGATACCCTTCGGGAACATCAATTCTAGAAGATCCTCATTTAGCTGAGTGCCCAGCATGGTGCCAATCATTGTAAAGAATTTCACAGATTGATAAAGCCTTTTCCCCCAAAGAGTTTGCATTCTCATGGATCTCAGAAGCTTATATCTGAAATGGCAGTGGCTTGAAAAGAAACAAACTATGAAGCTAAGCTTTTTTTATTTTGTGCACATGGGAGGTGTTCAGAGGGAGCATGCAAGTTTGGGGTAAATCAGAGAGGCTCTATGAAAGGAGGGGGGCTTGGATGAGAGCAATAACGGGAGTGGGAAGTGCAATCTGGGTAGGGGGGGAGAGGGGAGATAGGAATGGAAGTAAAAGTGATTCTGGGGTGTTGGTGATGGGCCCAGCCTGACAGGATCATTCATTCATCCTCATCAGGTGAAATTTATATGGTCAACTACTTTGAGCTAGGCCCTATGCTGGATACCAAGGAACAGAGATACATAGGACATGGTCCCTGCTGTTGTTACTATGGGGACACACAAACAGTGAGTGCATTCCTTTAATCATCAGTCATTCATGCCTTTATCAAACATGTAATAAGTGTCTCACCTGGTTCTCACTCAGTGCTGGATGCTGGACATACAGAAATAAATCAGACCAGTCCAAGACGCTTCCGTATTTTAGGTAGATGCATAACTTAAAACAGTTAACCATTTACCATTTGCAAAGGGTTTTCTTTTCACATACAAGCCAGGTTTAATCCTCATAGTGATCTTGTGAGGTTATTTCCATTATCATTCCCACCTCGCAGATTAGAAAACTATGGCACAAAGCTATTAAGCAATTTGCCTCTGATCGCACTGCTAATAAGCAGTTGAACTGGTAGATGAAACCAATTCTTCTGTATGTTTTTCTTTATGTTCTGGAATCACAAGACTTGCCTAACTCAACTGTATGAGCAGAAGTAAAGGTTGAAAACTGATTGTCAGTGGAAAGAGATGCATCTATCTTTTCCTAAAGAAAGGAAAGAATTTCTCTAAATGGGAAAATTGCTATCAACTCAGGGTAAGTTATGAAAAGTTTGAAGGTTATGGTAATCGGAGGGTAAATAAAGAAAGGAGTAAAGATAAGAAGGGACCTCCTTGGGGTTTGTTGTTTCCTTACTCCACTGTGAGATCCTCAGTGTGGTCTAGTTTTTCTTTCTTGCATTGAAGCTAGGATGCAGTTGTGGAATCCTTCTAGATTGACCAGTGAAGACTAAGGCAGTCTTAATTTTTGGAGAGGAATTTGATTAAAAATTAGAACTTACCAGACAAGAGCCTTCAATTCATAATTATTCCCCTGCATACCATACCTGGATTGCTGTAATCTATTTCCCAAATAACCAGGGCTAGGCTGCCCACAGATGAGCCTATTGGTATCATAATTAAATGTTCTGTAAAGTAAAATTGTTTGTAAAAAGTCACTTGTGGTGTCTTATCACCTATCTGTGTCAACTCTTGATCTTGATGGCTTACAATTTATAAATATATTTTTAAAAGGAAAAACTGTTAGTAAGGTGGTAAGTGGATTTCTCTCTCCCTCTCTCTCTCCTCCTCTCTCCTTCCCTCCCTCTTTTCCTCCTTCCTTCATTTACTCCCTCCTTCTCTCCTTTCTTTCTATTTTTCTTCTTCCTTTTACTGAGTCAATAATTTTAAGATAAGGAAAGAGGTATAAAAAGGATCTAGAACACTGATGTGCAGTTTAATTCCTTATTCTTTCCTGCAATCAGAGAATAAAGTAAGGAGATAACTAGAATGGGTTTGTGACAAAGAATGAAAGAAAGAAATTGACTGTGATTACAGACCTCACACCAACATTCTGATTATATACCTTACACCCAAATTGTGCCGATTGAGACCACATGAAACACATGGTATAATGTTTTTTTTTAAATTATTTTTACATTTAGTTTCAAATATACAGTACATTGGTTAGACATCTATATAGTTTGTCAAAACAACCCCCCCCAATTGCCTCCTCCCTCCCCTGGCTCTCCACCTAGCCAATGTATTAGTGCTAACTATATTCCCCGTGCTATGCTCCCCATCCCCGTGATCAACCATCAGCTACTAATTTCTACTTCTTTAGCCCTTCACCTCATTCTCCCAGCCCCCAAACTCCCCTCTCCTCTGTCCGTCACCAAATTGTCCACTATATTTGTGATTCTGTTTTTGATTAGTTTGTTATTTTTATTCCTCAGATTCAGCATATAAGTGAAATCATATAGTGTTTCTCTTTCTCTGTCTGACTTAAATACCTTCTAGGTTAATCACAGCAACATCTTTTTCCATCCCCTTCCTTTTCATATGTAGGGGGTCATGTTTTCTTATCCTTTCAGCCACTCTATCTTTTGGTGGGAGCACTTGATTCTTTTCCATTTAAGGTACTTATTGATAGGAATGTAGTTGTTACCGTTCTTTATTCTTGTTTATGATACGTGTTTTTGTTCTTAAAGAAGTCCCTCCAACATTTCCTGTAATACTGGCTTGGTGGTGATAAATTCCTTTAGCTTATTTTTGTCTGGGAAGCTCTTTATCTGTCCTTCAACTCCAAATGATAGCTTAGCTGGATAAATTATTCTTGGTTGTATATCCTGGGTCCTCATTCTTTTGAATATTTTGTACCAAACCCTTCTGTCCTGCATAGTTTCTCTTGAGAAATCAGCTGCCAGTCATGTGGGTGTTCCCTAATATGTAATTATTTGTTTTACTCTTGCAGCTTTTAAAATTCTTTCTTTGTATTTAACGTTTGGCATTTTAATTATGATGTGTCTTGTTGTGGGCCTCTTTGGATCTCTGATTTTTGGAACCCTCTGAGCTTCCATTTCCTTCACCAGGTTAGGGAAGTTTTCCATCATTATTTCTAGAAACAGCTGTTCAACATCTTGATTTTCTTCACTTACGCCAATCAGATGAACATTTGGAGCCTTAATAGTATCCTATATCTTCCTCCATTCTGTTTGAGTGTCCTGGTTGGCTTTACTGTTCTCTAGATAGGGCATTTGATTCTCTTCTTTATTCACTCTATTTATTCCATTTAATATACTTCTCATCTCAGATAATGTGTTCTTCATTTCAGACTGGTTCCCTTTTATAGTTTCCATTTCCATTTTTATGTTTTTTTATCTCTTTGTTGAAGTTCTCACTGAATTTATCTACACTTCCCAAAAATTCATTGAGCGTCTTTACAACCAGTGTTTTGAACTCTGCATCTGTGAGATTACTTGACTCCATTGTTCCTGGATCTCTGTTCTGTTCTCTCATGTGGTTTCTGCGTCTTTGTCTTCCCATTTTGGCTGCCTTTCCATGTCTGTTTCTATGTACTAAGCAAAGCTCCTAAGTTCCCCAGTCTTACTACTGTGGATTTGTGAAGATGTCCAGTGGCACAGTCCTGAGAGAGGTTCATCTGCAGGCCAAACTTAGCCCAAGCCTCTACCCCTCTGGATCTACTTCTTAAGAGTTAGGAAGCAATCCACAGATGCTGTGCTTGTAGTTGCCTCAAAAGGCCACACCAGAAACTGAAGCCAGCTCCCTCTACTAGTGTGAGTCTCAGCGAAGAGCACCTGACTCGCTGAGGACACACCTTGATTTGACTTGGGCAGAGCTGTGAGTTGGGGTAGGCAGAGTTTCAGGGAATCCTCTAGGCGGAGCGACCTGTTATCCAGTCGATGAGGTCACAGTTATGGCAGCACTGAGTCTGTGCACTGGGACAGGCTCAACAGGGAACAGTGGATACCGCCGGCACTTCTGTACAGAGTGAGTCTCGCCTTGGCCATCACTCTGACAATGTCTCCCTGTAAATCCCTGGTGCCCCCTGCGCACAGCTGAATCGGAACTGGTGCTCAGAGTGAGCAGGTCCATCACTGCGAAAATCTGCTCGTGGATTAGGGTTAGGGTTAGGGTTAGGGACGTGGCCCATTTAAGAGGCTTATGCCGCTGCTGCTGCCGCAGCCCCTCGGGACCAGGCAGCCCCGCGTCCTCTCCCCGTCCTACCTTCTTCCATTGCATGGTGATTTCCCGGACTTCTCCGTAGTTGTATGGCTTGTTCCTCTAGATTCCCGGCAATTTTTCCTTGCTGCTGCTCCTTGTTTCTGTCACAACTTTGATTTGATTGCCAGAGCGGTGAACAGAGCCTCTATCATCTATTCTCCACTCCCCATAATGTTTTTCTAGGCATAGTTCACTTGATCTTTCTTTAAAGCTCTTAGATATTGAGTTAAGTGTTGAGAAATTCTTTCTCCAGTAATCACATTCCGGACACCCCCACCCGAGGCTTTCATGGGAAGCTTCAAACTTTGCAATAGTGAAGTTCCATATGTGACATGGTGGTATAGAGTCTGGGCTTAAGGCTCTAAGTTTGAGATGAGATTGTTGGAATGTTAGCATGAAAATACCTGTATGTACTTGGCAGCATTCTTTCTGGGGCTGTTGGAGTTGAATGGATAGGAATGTTGATTGATTTGGAAGTCGCCTCTGGCGGTATGGTATAAGTGATGTCTTTCACATCCTTCCTTTATATTTTCTCTGTCATCATCCTAAACTCAGTGACCTCAGGGAAGAACCCAGCATTCTACCGTTGAAGGAACTGAGGCCTGGAGAGGGTAAAAGACTTGCCCAAGGGTTGTTTCTACAGCAAAATATAGTTTCTAGAAATACTTTCCATTAGTCATCTTGTTTGCTCTTTCAAATAATTTGTTGAGGTAGGTGGGATAGCTTGTTTTATTCCATTGTACAGATGAAACTGTTGAAAGCCAGGAGAGGTAAATTGCTTGTTCAGGATCCAAGAGACAGTCAGTGGCATAGCAGAGACTAAAACCTGGATCTTCTTATTTGTAGTAGGGTACAATAATGCCTCTGAATCCTTTCCTTTCAGAAAACAGACATTTCTGTTGTGTTGTGTTTTTCAAAGTAGCTCTTATATCATTTTTCTGACACGACTATTTATTGGCACTTGCAAATTGCATCAGATTAGTAATTAACTTTTTAAATTGGTAGGTATTTTATTTCTCTGGGTGGCTTATAAACAACAGATATTTATATCGCACAGTTCTGGAGGCTAGAAGTCCAAGATCAGATTGCCAGTATGGTTGGGTGGGCCCTCTTTTGGGTTGCAGACCTTCTGTTGTATCCTCACATGGTGGAAGAGCCTAGAGAGTTCACTGTGGCCACTTTTATAAGGGCACTGATCTCATTTATCATGGCTCTATCTTCATGACCTAAAGACCCTACTTAAAACCATCACCTTAGGCATTAATTTTTCAACATGAGATTTTTTGAGACACAAACATCAGACCACAGCACTACGTATATTATAATCTCTCTGAAGACTGGGGACAGGCAGGGGTTATACAACTTTTGAATTTCCCTTAGTACCTAGCACGTAATACATGCTTGATGAATATTTGTTGATAAACTGATAGCGGAAATCAACCCGGGGCTGGCATATGTCTAATAGAAATCTGGAAATTAAAATGTCTTTTGGTTCTTGGCTCAAGACAAAAAAAAAATCATGGGTAATAAAATTTGCAAGTCTCCTAGCCTAATCAGGTGTTATATAAAATTTGTATCTCGACTTGAGAATATCTGTATCTGCCAGCAGATTCTAACTGTTGGAACATGAATATACAGATTAATTTGTGGTTGCAGAGTTCTGGCATACAGTTTGTGGAATACTATCTAAATTATCCCCCAGAGCTTTCTGGTATTTGCCAGTATTGAACAAATTGATCTTTTTCCTCTTTTTAAGATTTCGGCCTTAGATCTTTGTGCAGAGATTCATGAATAATGTTCTACTCCTAAAACCAGGACCTTGAAAAGCAAGAGTCAATCAAATACTTGCTTTCTGCTAAGAGCCAAGAAAGCAGAAGCCAGTATAGTCAAGGTAGAAAATGGAGAAGAGAGCAAGAGGAAGGAAGAAATGGAAAGTGTAAGCCATGCTAGCAGGAGTTTGGCATAAGTCCCATGTTCGAATCAGGAAACAAAGCTCCTGTGGGCCTGGCTGATTGTCATGACACGCTGGCCAGAAAGAGTTATTAATGTGTCCCTTCACTAAGGCTGGCCCTTTAGTCTGCTGCAGATCTAGCCCAAGAACCATAAAATTGATCACATATAACTTTCTACTTGAATTTGGGTCCTGATATTAAAGAGTAAAAAAGTAAATCATTTCAAAACCATTTCAAATGTTTATCAAAGTGTATGGGATTTTTATGGACCTGTAGGGAATTTAATACAAATGAAATAGAAATACACAATCGTATCTGAATTTTTATGTTGGAATCAGATCTCAATGATGCTAGTTTTAAACAACAATATTTATTGAGGACTCACTGGGGGCAAAACACATTTTAGGTATGCTTTTCAGTTTTTTTTTTTTTTTTTGCAGGAGAGAACTAGTCACATTGAAGGGACTTGAATGTTTATAAAGGAAAATAATAGAACAATGTATATTCTTCACTCTTGAAAAGTTTATGAATCAGCTGTATGTCAAAACAATATCATAATTACAATGTAGAGAGGATAATCCATTGTTTTGTTGTATAAAGCCATTACTATTCTAACTTATTCATTCATTTGGAAATCACACATTGAAAAGAACAATTAGCATGTCCTTTCACATGAGAATGATAAGTCTTTCAGTCTACTCAGGAAGCTGTTGAGGAATGGGCTTGCTGCTTTGTTATTAATGCTTTATATAGTTTAGAAAAGGCATCAAATTTGGATTTGAAATCGAACTTTCTTTTTACAAAATAAAAGTTATTATGAGAGGCGATAAGGAGACAAGCAAGTAGGCAAACAGGGCAGTGAGGCAGAGCATGGCCTGGGGTACAGGGTCTGTTCACACTCCATTTCTGCTGAAGGTTGATGACAGTCTAAGGGCGTACAGTAAGTAGAAGGTTGGATTAGAACCTCAGATCGGAAGCTATTCATAGGTATTCTCCTTTCCCCACTCCCTGCACTTATTTCTTTCACAGGCTTTTTCAATATTCTTTGGGTACTCTGTTGTACATCCTAAGAGAAATTCAGCATCTAATAATAGTTTTCTTAAGGAGGAGAAAGGAGCACAATCTAGAATTTGCATTTCACACGTTCCTAATAAGGATTCTTCTTTTAAAAATAGCCCTGAGAATGGATCCTTATTCCTTCATCAAGCCTGCATTGGGCACCCACTGTCAGCTCTGGAAACACAAAGATAAATGGGACCCACCTTGCTTGCCAGGAGCTCACAATCTAGTAAGCCCTGCAGGGGAGGAAAAATAATTTTACTTCTACCCTTCAAAATTCTTCAGACTGGTCTAATAATCATATTGACATGAGACAGATTAACAAGAGAAAATTATCAGTTTTATTACTTATATACAAATGGGGGTTTGTAAGAATATGAGACCTGAAGACAAATGTGGCAGTTGAGGTTTATATGCCATCTTGAACTAAGGAGAAAGGCGGGATAGTAGTTTGGACTTCAAAGGGAAAGCAGGCCATTTATCTTCCTTTAAGCAGGGTTTTCTGTCTGAATTCCACTAGGCAGGTAAAGGGGGAGGTGAAAAGCTCTTCTTGAGTCTTTTGTTTCTTAAAAATAACCATCTTACAATAATCGATATCTCAAAAAAGGCATATTTTGGGGTAGCAAAACTGTTTCTTCTCAGCTCCATGCGGTAAGACACAAATAAAGATGCCATCAAGGGCCTATGGGAATTAAGGGGAGGAGGAAATTGATTTCTGCTTGGGGACTCCTGGAAAGAGGGTAGTTGGAGCTGGTCCTTGACAGGTGGAATCTGGATATGCAGAGATGGGGAATGCAGAGGGAGCAGTTACAGGATTGAAAAGTGTATGGCATGTGAGAAGTAGATTTTTCTTGGAGCATAGAGCTTGTGGAGGGAAATGAGAGGCAGTCAGGGTTAGTAATGTAAGTTGAAGCTAGATTGTTAAGGAAAGCCTTGAATATTGGGTCACCATCTTTTGGACTTTATTTATAGGCAATACTTAGACATATTCAGAGGATTAGCTAGGCTGCAATATGAACAGATATTTATAGCATATTGTGGCATGAAACACAATAGAAATGAGTGCAAAATGGTTGGAAGCACAGAGGAGGGAAGCCACTAAGCTGCCAAGTTTGGAAGCTGAAGCATGGTCAATAAAGGCTTTACCTAAGTGGTAACATTTAGATGAGTCTTGAAGGATAGATATGAGTTCTCCAGGGAATGAGTTGGGGAATGGCCTTCCAGGCAGAAGGTATAGTACCTGTAAACTCCAAGAAGTCTGTGAGAGCTTGTCATGCTGGAGAATGGCAATTATTTCGGTATAGAGAGTGTGAGTATATGGGAAGTGGGTATCAAGAGATAAGACTAAGAAAAGGTCACGGGCCGGATCACACTAGACCTGGCAGGCTTAGCTAAGCAGCTTGGACTTAAAGGGCTATATGCAAGAAGATGGCCTGCCTGATGGACCAGTCCTTTAGAAACATTACTCTATCTGTGGTAAAGGGATTGAGTTAGCACAAACGGGAAAAGCTTGGTTTGCTGGGAGAAGGGTAGCATGGCAGTGGGACCAAAACATGTAAGCAGTGTTTTGGGCTTAGAGTCTGGGATGGACGTGGAGAGCGGACTGAAAAGATTTAGGGGAATAGTTTTTATACTTTTAATTAATACTATAGTTTTAGCAATAGGACTCTGTGTTCCAAAGAAATCTTATACAAACACTTCCATGAGTCAAGGACGGGGTAACTGGCCTCCTGCTGGGATGGCTGGGCACAGACAAGGCAGGCTCATCTGGAGACAGTCAGCCTGGTCTTTTTTGAGGCTCTCAGTGCTCCTGGTGGTTGTCTGGTGAGGTGTCTGGAGTATTCTTTTGATACCTAGGGTCATCGTAGGTCCCAAGGCATTCTGAATAATTGTTTGTAGTCCCACCAGTCTGAATTTATGAAAGGGGTTTTGGAATTCTGGGAAGAAAGAAGGAGGTAAAAGCAGTGCCTAGGTCTAGGTCAGAGGTCACGAGAGGAGCAGGAGGCAGGACCATGGCACAAAGATGGGCACCTGGCCTTGGGGTGAGTGGGGCTGAAATCCAGACAGTGCTTTGCCAGCCTGATGAGGGGTCACGCTCTTGCAGAGAGAGGTTACCTTTTTCTAATTCATACAAAGACACCTTATGCTCTAGCACTGGATATTTGGGAAAACAGTGTGAAGAAGTGGTGCAAGAGAGAACTCGAAGTTGGAGTTAGTTCAAATCCCTGCCCACTCTTACTAGGTGTGTGACCTTATACAACTTCCCTATCCTCTTGGAGCATCAACTTCATTATCAATCAGACATAAACAATACTAGTATAGTTGACCCTTGAACAATGTGGGGCCAGGGGTATCGACTCCCCTGTGCAGTGAAAAATCCATGTATAACTTTTGACTCTCTCAAAACTTAACTGCTAATAGCCTTCTGTTGACCAGAAGCCTACTGCTAACAAACAGTCGATTAACACATATTTTGCAAGTTATATGTATTATATATTGTATTTTTACAATAAAGTAAGGTAGAGAAAAGAAAATGTTAAGAAAATCATAAAAAAGAGAAAATACATTTACAGTATTTATTGTAAAAAATCCATGTGTAAGTGGACCCCCTCGCCTTTCAAACCCATATTGTTCAATGGTCAACTGTATCTCCTTCAGAGGGATTTTATGGAGATGAAAGATCATTTGTGTAAAGTGCTTAATACAGGGCCTGGCACATATTAAGTGTTGGCTATTCATTAATATTTTGGCTAATAATACATTTTAACATAAATAATAAACAATAGAAACAACAATAAAGTCAACATATTAAATGTTGTCAATTATTGTTTTGGCTATTAATATTCTTATTTGTAATCGGAAGACTACTAATTTACAGTAGTGACTTCAGACTTTATATCTTGATAAAATTCTTATTACTAAGAAAGAACACCTCTCAGTACACTGACATGGGCATCGTTTATTTTTAGTTATGTCTATAAGGGCAATTCAGTGAGTTAGCATTAGCAATGGTTTATAAACATTGCTAGGAACTATTTCAGATATAAAAATGATATGAAGAATAATCTAGTGAACTAATGGACCCACCAGTGTAATGAAATATTACAGATAGAGTTGAAGCCCCTTGTGTACCCATCACTGATCACATTCCCCTCTTTCCTGCGTGGAAGTTACCAGGATTCAGATCTGGCATGAATCAACTGAGTAGGAGAAGATATTTGCAAACAACACCTTCGATAAGAGACATAACGTTTATCATTATGTATCCAAAATATATAAAAAACTCATACAACTCAACAACAAAAAACAATCCAATTTAAAAATGAGCCGAGGACCTGAAAAGACACTTCTCCCAAGAAGACATACAAATGGCCAACATACATATGAAAAGATGCTTAACTTCACTAGCTATTAAGGAAATGCAAATCAAAACCACAATGAGATACCACCTCACACCTGTTAGATGGCTATTATCAACAGGACAAGTAGTAACAAGTGTTGGAGAGGTTGTGGGGAAAAAGGAACCCTCATACACTGCTGGTGGGAATGTAAATTGTTACGGCCACTATGGAAAACAGTATGGAGGTTCTTCAGAAAATTAAGAATAACATTGCCATATGACCCAGCAATCTTTCTTTTGGGTATCTACCCCCAAAACTTGAAAACATGTATCTGTAAAGATACATGCACCCCAGTGTTCATTGCATTATACATGGTGGCCAAGACATGGAAACAACCCAAAATGCCCTTTGATAGGTGTTCGGATAAAGAAGCTGTGGTACATGTGTACAATGGACTATTACTCAACCATAAGAAGAGATGAAATACTGCCATTTGCGACAACATGGATGGAACTCCAGATAATCATGCTAAGCGAAATAGGCCAGACAGAAAAAGTTGAGAACCATAGGATTTCACTCAAATGTAGGATATAAAACTGAAAGCAACACATGAACAAGACAAAAAAAAAAAAAAAAAACTCATTCATGTTTTTATATTGCTATTACATTTGGAACTATCTGTGAAGAATATATCATTTGTTTTTCACTATTTTTACTTTATAAAGAAGGCTTCTTAACTGTATTTATTCTTATATAGCTTGCTTCCTCCTTCAATATTTATCTGATAGATTTTAATACATACTTGTTGTAGCACATGAGATAGGGAGATAGAATTTTGTTATTTACTATGGAGAAGACTGTTGCTTTTTTATTGTAAATTTTAAAGAGTGAATTTTTTTAAATGGTAAGGATATTTGAAGTTACCTTTCTGCAGGCTCTAGGCAGCAACAGACTCAGTTTTTGGAATTTTACTTCATATACCTACTGGCCAATCAGTCATGAGTATAGGGTGCCAATAATGGCACCTTACTGAACCTTGATTGGATGGCTTTATTTAGGAAACTTTCCGAATTTTGTTTACACAACACCCACATGGATTTAGAGACTTGAAATTTTGACTATTAAGTATGAAACTTTCATGAGAAATATTTCAGTTCACAAATGGTCTTAAATGAAATCCATGCAGCTGTCATCTGTGCTCTCACAGTTATTCATTTGAGCGTGAAATAGTTTCCTAGTTTTCATTTTGAACTTCAGAGTCTTATATATGTGAAGTATGATGTCTTCTTTTTAAGTGTAATTGTATGGTTTTTGAAAGGGTAGCTATTTGTAGTTTATATTCTGGTAAAGTTGCATTGTTATAGTTTGCAAATTATTACCCCACAGCACTTACACATTGATGTTTGAGATGACACCTATGCTTTTTTTTAAAGTAGTTTATGGCATGTACATTATGACAATATCTCTTATTTTTGCTAAATGGAGATTACTTTGTGGATTGATGAAAGATGCCATGTTTATCTTCTCAATCAAACATGTGGCTGATCAGTGCAGATATCACTTCTGGGCTCTGAGATTGCCAGCTCAGACGCTAGATTGGTGATCAGAAAGTTTATCATTATGTGTCACCACTTGAGGTTTTGACACCTGGCTATGTATTTGGTTTATTGTCATTGTTGGATGTAACTTATCTGTGACACTGTTATTACCATATCCTTGAGTGAGTTGTCCTCATTCTTCAGGTGTTACCACTGTTCATATCTCAGAAATTAGTAATAAAAACTTACCCAGAGTGAGTTGAGATGATTGACATTTTGGCTGAACTTCTACTTTGCGATAATTAATGTAATGTTGACATATTGGTTTGGGGTGTGTGTGTGTGTGTGTGTGTGTGTGTGTGTGTGTGTGTGTGTGTATGTAATTGCTGACTTGACTTTTGCTTATCTTCATCTCTGTAATTAGAATATATTTTGTCTTGATGTTTAGATTAAACTTGCTATTTTCCCATAAACATTTTACTATATGCCAGCTGCTATGTGAAGTACAGGGCGTAGAGAGATTATTTTACCATTGAAGAGCTCACAATCCAGTGAGGGAGACAGACAGTATACTTTGGCAGGTTCTTCAATTGAGTTATGTGCAATTTATTAGAGGAAGAAGATGTTAATTTATAAAGGATAATTGCTGTCAGTGGATGTTTCTCAAAGGAGGTGATATTCAGCATGAGTCTTAGTGGCTGAATATAACTTTGCCAAATTTTGCAGAGGGAATATTACTTGCCAAGGCACAAAATCATGAAAGAGGATGATGAGTTTGGGAAGCACATGTGTGGGTAAGAGGGAGGCTGGAAATATATGTCTGGCCAGGTCATAAAGAATCATAAAGGATCTCATGTGTCTAGATGAGGAGCTGGGACGTTATCTCTTAGGTAATGGAGAATTGATGGAGAGATTTATATGGGGAAGTGCAATGTTCATATTGGGTTTTAGGAAGGGCTCTCCAGTGGCCGCTTGGAGGAACTATAGGTAAGTTAGTGGTGGAAAGTGTGGCCTGGTTATGATCTGCTTTAATGCAAAGAGCCGGAGGCTAAATCCGAAAGATCTTGGTTTGAGTCCTTGCTCTACCACCTACTAGCTGTGTGACCTTGGGCAAGTGATAGAACCCTTCTGAGATTCAGCTGCCCATCCATGAAATGGGGATGACAATTCCTATCTTACAGGGCTAGCGCGAGGACTAAATAATATCAGGCATGTAACAGCTACATCACTTGCCTGGTATGTAGTAGATGCTCAGGAAATGCCATTTCCCTTCCTATTGCCTTCTCATATTTGCACTCGTGCCCTTCAAATGATGCCTGGAATAGTCTATTTTGCTCTGAGATTTTCCCAACAGTGTCTGTTTGGGTCTTGTTTTCCTCAGATGGCTTCGTGGTGTTTACTTTAGTTCGCTTAGCTTTTGACTCCTCACTTCAATTTGTCATAAAAAGCAGCTTAAGGACTTGTTACTTTTTCCTTACCTTCGTTTATTGTGACTCGTAAAGCTCATAGGTGTTGGCTTGTGGATTGCAGAGTACCTTGTCTTGCCTTAGATTTTAAGTAGGTTCCTCATGATGATGCACAGCTATATCTACAGCCAGGAAATTTGTTCAGTGGCTCTATTTATCCTGTAAAATGCTGAATTTAATTAGGAATTGATGTCCCATTGGATCTAAACCATACTCTGCCACTTTCCAAAAAGATGAAGTGACTTACTTGCTATAAATACCCTGTTTGTTTATGTCATTTCAACATGCCTTTTATTGAATATCTGTAATATCTAAGCCTTTGGGCCAAGTGAAGAGTTGAGAGTTGATTCGGACACAGCCTGTGCCTTCCCCAATGCTTGCTTTCTGTAAGATGGAGAGGCAGGCAAACTGCTATGGGATTGAAAGTGGAATTGAATGAGTGATAAATGAAGCAGCAAACGAGTTAGCAAACAATTTGCTTTAGGAAAGAGAATGGGGGACATTCATCAAGAAGGAATCAGAGAAGGACTTCCTGGAGGAAGGTGGCTTTGGACCTGAACCTTGGAAGCTGAGTAAGAGATCTGAAGGTGGAGATGGCAAGGCCATGTGAGCAAAAACATGGTATGTAGCTGAGGAAGAGCACATTGTTCATTGTGGCTGGAGGGAGGATGTATTTGGAGATGAGGCTGAATAAAGTAGCAGGGGTCTTGGATGGCCTTGACTGCCAGGTTTGGCAACAGATTCCTGATATTGGGTAATCTTAGATATTATCTACAGATTATTTTATTTTGGTTTGTTTTCATTACATGCTCATTGTAGGAAACCTGGAAAATAAAGAAACATACAAAGAAGACAGCATAATTCACTCAAGGAAAAAACCAGTTAAGTTTTTTTGTGAATTTCTTTTCAGTGTTTAATCTATTCAGTGAGGATATGCATGTTTATAGTTCTATTTCTTACGCATTTTTTCTCTTATCGTATTGTGAATATTTTTTGGTGTGATTAAAACAACCTTAACACATCATTTGTCATGACTGCATACTGTTCAATCATGTGAGTATATTACATTTTATGTAATCATTCTTCTGTTGTTGGCTGTTTCAGAAGTTTATAATTCTGTATATGAGAGTGATGATGAATGACCTTCTTAGTTATCAGTGAATGTTTTTGAGAAATGGGAAGGACACGATCCCATTTCAGTTTAGGAGGATCACTCTGGGGGTACTTTGAAAAATAGATTACTGAGATGAGAGATTTGAAGCAGGAAGAAAGGGTAGATAGGAGAATATTCTATTAGTGCAGTTAAGAGAAGATGAGAGATACACTAAGCTGGTGGCAATGAGAAGAGGTGACAAATGAGGAGGATTCTAGGCAGGAAAATGAATAAGAGTTAGGATCTGTTGTTTGGTAAAGTGTAGACTCAGAATCACCATTCATAAAAGAAATGATCAAAAGTCTTGGCCCCCTTCCCCTTCTATGCTAGCTGCTGAATAAGAACCTCTGAGGGTGGGCTATGATTTCTTATAAGCTCCCATGACTATTCTTGTGCATATAAAACTTGGAGAACTACTTAGGCTTGTGGGCTGTAGGGTTGAGGGTCTTGGTTTCTTGCTGGTTGTTGGTCAGAGGCCATAGCCTTTCCCAATATGGCTACTTGCTTCTTTAAAACCAGAAAGGGGGAGAATCTCTTAACAAGGTGGATGTTACATTCCAGGGCAATGTAATCGTGTATACATAATCACATACATCCCCATCATCTTTGCAATGTCCTATTGGTTAGAAACAAGTCATAGGTTTCACCCACACTCAATGAATGGGGATTGTACAAGGGCAGGACACCAGAAGGCTGGGCATAGGGGGGCTACCTTAGAGTCTGCCCTTCACAGACTGTGAGAGCAGTGGGGAGATGGTGAGTTCACTTTTCCACATGTGACTTTTAAGGTACTTGTGTGGAAAGGTGGATTTATCATGAGTACAAAGAAATTTCAGTGTGAGGGCCCTGTACCTGCATGGCCCCTTACGAGGCCAGATGCCGAATTTTATATTCAGAAATTTATATTCTATTTCTAAAAAGAGTTCTCTTGTATAAGCTTTAGGCCTCATAAAATGTAGATCTGCCCCTGCTGGTGGGAGTCGTCAGGTAGGCCTGCATCACCTTGGCCCAGCAGCTGTTTCCAGGAGGTAGTCACTAGCAGGGTGCATCCCCTAAATCATCCCAAGTACTTTCTGAAGAGTTGAGAGGACAAGTTCCAGAAGACCGCTTTTGTATACGGTCCAGCATTCTTTGAAAGCTCATGCTAAGCAAAGAGGAGAAAATAGAATTCTCAGGCAGGCATTTGCATGCTTTTCTCTACCCATCTGTTATCTGTGAGGCATCTGCATCTCCAGGGCAAACATGTCTCTGAAGAGTGCTGAGTCCCAGCTCCTGTGTTGTGGCCAGTAAGAGCCCTTGAACGTTTCCACATTCCTTTTTATATCCAGGACCTGTGAAGTTCCTACCCTAGAATGATGAATCAGGGAGTGCACAGTTAGCTGCAGTCTCCTGAAGGTAACTCATGGAGGACAACCTAACAAGTCAAATAAGTTGTATCCTTACACTTAACGGCCATCTGACTGCTGAAGGATTTCTTTGTCTAAGGTTGAGAGTTGAGGGGCTTTCCTTATTGTAGGTTCCTGTTGGCCAGCACTGACCTTAAAGGGACCTCCATAGAGACACAGAGCTGGATGAGACTTTAAAGTATCTCCAACACTGGGTCCCACCCTATGAGTCCTGGACCTTAAGGTTGTGGAAGTGACATTAATGCTTCAGGTACAATGTATGCACAGCTAGTATTAGCTATAAGACTGATTAACCTGGTCTATATACATGCTTCTGGTTTCCGCATGTATGCGCTTACTGTTGTGATGGCAAGTTAAGGACAAAGGGTCTGAGATTTGACTTCTTGGTTTGGGATTCTCCATCTAGAACACATCTATAACACCAAGCTATGTGATGTGTGATGATGCTGGACAAATTGCTTAACTTCTTTGAGTTTTGTTATCTGTAAAATGGACATCACAATTTTATCCCAGAAGGTAGTCAGGCTCGAGTTAGTTCCAAAAAAGTGCTTAGATCAGTGCCTGTGCCTGGTACAAAGTAAGTGCTGTGTTTACCTTTATTGTAATGAAATAAAACTTAACAGAACTACTCAATGCATTCTAGCTGGTCCAGTGTCTTCTCAATCAAAAGATACTGGAAGTACAAGTGCCGTCATGCTCCTTAAATGAGCACAGAGCTGGGGATGGAGCCCAGGGCTACTGACTACAGTTGCCACATCATTTTTGCTATTGCAGACCCTACTTTCTTTCTCTTAAAGCCTTTGCTTAAAGAAAATAAATTGAAATTGTTATCGTTCTTTTGTTAAGGGCCTATTGTCATTTAGTAGCCATCTTTTGATAATAAGGACCTCTTTAACAAGCAATGATTGTCTGGTCACTCTCTTCTCAATTAATATGTCCAGAAGAACCCTTGTTCGTAATGGTTTGCTTCCATGGTTATGTTACCTATTCATCCAATGTTTTCCTGGGACCATGGATATGTTGTCCTGGATACTTCTCTGTTGGCTGATTGAGGATTCGTAAATACATTGCTTCATTGATGCTCTTAAAAAGGTTTAGTTATTGCATGCTTTGTGAGCAGCACAAAATGTTCTGAATAGAAAACCCCCCTGGTGACTTGAAGTATGGATATTTTTGGTCCCCTCTTCCACTCCTGCACATGTGCTTGCTTTCTGTTTAGCCAGAACCCCAAATCACTAGCAGTTGTCCTGGAAAGTCCTCTTACTACCAGGACCCAAAAGACATGCCAACCAGGGACAGTTAAGGAATGTTGGATCTTATGTAAAATGAGTAGACTTTTCTGTGTTTGGTCTTTTCTCAAAATGGTACCTGTTTACTAGGATTTCTGTAACAACTTACCACAAATGTAGTGACTTGAAATAACAGAAATTCATTGTCTTCACAGTTCTGGAGGCTAAATGTCTAAAATGAAGGTGTCGGCAGGGCCATGTTCTCTCCAAAGGCTCTAGGACCTCTTCTAGCCTCTGGGGTTGTTGGCAATTTTTGGCATTCCAGTCTGCTTCCATCTCTCCCTGGCCTTTTCAACTTTATGTGTCTGTGTGTGTCTCCTTTTTCTCTGTGTCTAAATTTCCCTCTTCTTATAAAGACACCAGCCTTTGGATTAGGGCGTGCCCTAAATCCAGTATGAACTCATTTACCTTGATTATATCTGCAAAGACTCTACTCCAAATTAGGTCACATTCACAGGTTCTGAAGTGCTCCAGTCAGTTTCGAATGCTATAACAGAATACCATAGACTGTATGGCTTAAATGACAGACATTTATTTCTCATAGTCCTGGAGGTGGCAAGTCTGAGATCATGGTGCCAACATGGTTGGGTTCTTCAGAAGAGCCCTTTTCCTGGTTTATTGATGGCCATATTCTTGCTGTATCCTCACATGGAGGAGAGAGAGTGAATTCAAATTTCTTCATTCCTGTATATGGTCACCAATGGCATCATGAAGACAACACCCTCATGACGTCATCCAAACCTCATTACCTCCCAAAGGCCCTACCTCCAAATATTATCACATTAGGCGTTAAGGCTGCAATGTATGAATTTTTAGGGAGACGCAAATGTTCAGTCTATAGCATGGGAGTTAGGACTTGAGCTTCACGTTTTTAGAGTATACAGTTCAATCCACCACAGTATCTATTTCCTGTTCTCTCTTATTTTCCCTATTCCTTAATTATTTTTAAAAAGGAAAATTCCCCCATAAACACCACCCCAACATCCCAGTGGTACAGGAATAACTTGATTTATAAATCAGGATGAAAAGGCAGACTGTTAGAGCAGGAGGAGGAAACTATACAATGGGAGGTGAGCGAGAACAGCACATGTTGGAAGAACTGAAAGAAGTCCAGTTTGGCTGAAGCACAGGATACGGGGGTGGGGTATTGTGAACATCTTTGTAAACTTTCATTGAAGGATTTGATTTTTTTTCTTTTTCCTGAGGCAGTGGGAACTCATTTCAGGGAATCTGTGCTGGAATAGGCATTCAGGCTGGGGACTCAATTCCCAAATGAGAATGAGCAGAGATTTATTTTGAATAAAGAAAGCTTCAGGGTATCTCCATTCTGGGTAGAGCCACCTTTCCAATCTTTTTCCCCTCATTATATGTTAGTTCAGAATTAGTTCCAGCATCTGTCTCTCCCACCCTGAAGCTAGAGTTTTCTTTAGAGTATGGTTGTAGGTTTTAGGCCTCCTGTCTTCTGTTCTGTGTGTGTGTGTGTGTGTGTGTGTGTGTGTGTGTGTGTGTATACGCGCGCATGCACTCACGCACACGTGCTTGCTAGCCCACACAGGAGCACTTATAGCCAGTACATGCTGGCCTTGTTTTTTAACTTAATTGCCCTGGTTATTGCTTCAGGGCCTCCTCCATCTTTTTGTAATAGTTCACTCTGAGCTTAGAGTTTCTCTGGATCTGCTTTTTCATACCTGCTCATGAGTTGAGCTGGGTTTCCTCTTCTCTTATCGATCTGATCCCATGTGCTTTCCATCTTTAGGGAATTCTTCGAATTTGAGTACACAGAGCAACCTTGTGTTTCCCAACTCTGTTCATGGTGTGCAATTACTTCCTGTTAAGATGATGGAGATTAGTTTATTTCGGTGTTTCTCAAGGTTTTATTTATTTTTTTCATTATTGTTCCCCTAAAGATCCTTTTTAGACATTTTCCCCCTGGTTACCTCCTTGCAAAATTTTAATAACAGAGATATGTTTGTATATCTCTGTGTTGTATGTATCTCTGTGCTTTATACACAAAAACAGTAAATATAAGCCTTACTCCTTAAAACATGCAGAATTAAGAATGCTAACATTTTAAAGGTAAAATTTAACTTGAAAACTAAATAGCAACTAACAATATTTTATTTATTTCTATTTTGTTGGGTAGGGTGAGCTTTGGAGGACCAGAAATCATTGTAATATGTAAGGGTTTGTTTTTTTTTTTTTTTGCCTCTCTCCCACCAAAACAATTTTCACCCCCTTGGGTGAAAATGTATCGGTTATCTGATCGTGTCCTCTTAGAAGTCTAACTCCCTAACACGTAGGACCTGGGAAAGCTGCCTATTAAAAAGGTATAGGGAAGAGGACCAGAAAATATTTAAGGCATGAACCATTGGCCTGAGAGAGCAGTCTAAGTAGGACACTGAAATTAGGGAAATTGTGCCACTCGTGAGAACACTTAAGCAGTGAGGTCAAAGAATGGTTAAGGATACTTCCTTGGAGTCTTGTATCTCTTAGGCTCATCACATTCTACTAATTATCATACAATGACTAATTGATGTTTTCTGTGCTGTCTGGTCTGCAAGCTCTACATAGGCATTGGCCATTTTATCTTGTTCTGTTGCTAGTATCTAGCACAGCTCTTAGCACACAGAAAATGCTCAGTAAATATTTGCTTATGGAATAGAGAGAAGACACTGCAGATGGACTTGGCTTACTCTTGGGCGAGATGAGGGCTAGATCCATCAGGAATAAAGATGATGCACCGTTTTATAAGACGCCCAAACAACCATCTCCAAATAAAGCCTTCTCTTCAATACCACCTTGTCTACTTTAGCTCAAGGGAGGAAGTCATTGTAGATAGCTGACTTCCTATTTGCCATGTAGATATCAAAATAGTTTTAATTTAAAAAGTTTGAGTGGCTATCATCCTTAAACGTACTAGTCATTACTTCTCT
>NW_006443567.1:3088236-3143589 GCF_000325575.1 Pteropus alecto
CTGCTGAATAATTTACCTTTTATTGGAGACTCAAAATCTTCCTAAGAAGAATCAGCTCTTGAGATATGAGGAACATTTTATTCTGCACCAAATGGTCTGAGACTACTCTTTTGAGTTCTTGGGCTGTTGTTTCTGGGTTATGTTTTTTGTTTTTTACTATTTTTCTGTTTCCTTTTCTGGCAGGCCAGTAACTGTCACTTTCAGTTGTTGCTAATCTACTGGTAGCATTTACTCTCCTTTCCATTTGATGGTTCTCAGATGCTCAGATAGTGATCAGTAGCCAACCCTGTAAAAACTTTGTGTAAAATAGGAGGAAAGAAATTCTCAGTAAGGAGTTGAAAAGCTGTCCTGTGAATAAAATTTCTAGAACTCTGTGTGTGTGTGTGTGTGTATGTGTGTAAGAGAGAGAGAGAGGGAGGGAGGGAAGGATAGAGAACTTGTGCACCTCAAAGAGACCTATTCTGCCCCTCCTTTCTGTTACCATCTTTGTTCTGGATGGGTGAAATGCACAAGTAAGTTTTGTGCTGGATGAGCCAGTGATAGGTGTAATGTCTTCTCAGAAGAGTTTATGGAAAGTATACATATGAAGAAGTTTAGCTGTGTCTCAATGGGCTAAATGTCCAAGATTCCTTTTGTGGGGTCTCACCTTGTGTCAGGGGTTACAGATTCCCAACTCATAGAAAAAGTAACCCATGGGAGAGACCTACTTTGTTTCATACATCGTGACATGTATCTGCTCAAATAGTCTTATCAAGTAGCACCAAGCAACAGTGTTTTTAAGAAGCGCTAATTAATATTTGGTTGGGAAAATGTAATTACTTGAATGGGAATTTTGACCCAGATACTTAATTGCTATTCTTAGAACATTTTAAATTTAAAAAGATTTTTTTTTCACCAAACATATTAATGAGATGATATTAGTGTGATCACTTCAAATTTTCAGTAGTCGTAAAGACTGAGTCCTTGGGTATTGACCCTGTGTCCATTTAACAAAGTATTCTCAATGTAACGCAGCATGTGGACCCCTTTTGATGTCAATTCTAAGTTTCTAATTTAATTTTAAAATCTTTAATCTTATGTATTATTACAGTATGTATTATGTTGATAGGTCTAGACATGGAAAACCTTTGAAAGGGTGCAAATTAATGATGCGGTAAGTATCACGATTTGAAGAAGACAGTGTGAACATCCTGAAAGAATAGAGGATGAGTAAAGAATAGAAGAAAAGCAGAGAGAGAGAGAGAGAGAGAGAGAGAGAGAGATCCCCAAGAACACATTACCATTCAGATTGAGAGAGAATCCTCAAGGGAAATAAGAGGATTTTTGTAAATATACTGCGAAATCACTAAGACTGACAACAGAAAAGGTCAAGGCCATTTTAACGTTGCAGGAGACTAAGTCTAGGTTGCCCTTCAGAGATAATGATGTTTTGAGTAACTCAGAATTGTACTTAAGATTTGGTATTGGGGACGAAGGGAATCACAGCAGGCCTCTGAGCCTCACCACCTCATTGGCTGATCAATCCCTTCGTTCTGGCCAGAGGTATCAGGACCCTACCTGACATGCCCCCATGAATCTCGAAATACTTCCCTAACATCTAAGCCTCTGGGGGTGTGGCAAGGACTGTTATGCATTGACAGCCAAACTGGCATTAGGTGCAAGCTCACTACAGCCAGCCGCTCAAGCTCAGGTCCTCAAATGTGAGTCTCATTGAACATTCCTGGCCTTTCAGTGTTCAAGATGGACAAAGCATATTAATTTGTTTCTGTTTTTCAACAAAGACTTTATGATGCTTTGCCACAGTATTTATGGCTTCTTTTAACTGGTGGCCACTGACATTAGAAAGTCCAGTTTCAGCATTCTTGATCAGAGCTGATTAGGGAAGGCATTTTTAGGGTAATTATATTCAGAGTCATTCTTTCTCTTTTATTCACTTTGAGAAAGCGCCCCTTTAGGATTTACTGTGTAAGCGGCATATGGCAAACATGTTTTCTCACTAGGAAATTCTGTCTCCTTCACTGAGGAATTTTAGCATTAAATTATAGTTTCTAAGTGTAAGGAGGCGATTCCCGGATAGCATTTGAAGTTATACTCTGAACAGGCAGGTGTGTGTTCTGTATGGGACTGCCCACGTGGATGTGGTGCGAGGGTACAAGGAAATACTGGGGCAGAGCATTTGTGGGAGGAAAGCAGGAGCTGAGAAAGAAAACAGTTATCATCTGCTGTTTGTCTTTGATTTCCTGCGAATCTCTCACACTTGATAAGTAGGTGTGTATGTAGAAAGCCTTCCATGAGCCCAGGCCACCCCCCTGTGAAGGGAGCATTCTGCTACTCTTCCGCATTTGCAGAAAGACGGGAAAATATTCATGTGAGCTGGGTACCTACTGTGTACTAGGTGCTTTCACACATGCTCTGTGCTAGGCACTTTCACCCATACGTCCTCCTAAAATTCATGTCTACTCGGAACTCTAGAATGTGACCTTATTTGGAAATAGAATCTTTGCAGATGTAATCAAGTTAAGCTGAGGTCATACAGAATTAGGGTGGGCCCTAAATTCAATGACTGGTGTGCTAAGGGGAAAGAGATTTGGAGACACACAGAGACATACAGGGCCACTTGAAGATGGAAGCAGAAATTGGAGTTTTGCAGCCAAAAGCCAAAGAACACCAAGGAATGATGGCAACCACCAGAAGCTAGGAGGAGCTAGAAGAGCCATCGGATGAAGTATGGCCCTGCTGATGCCTTGATTTCAGACTTCTAGCCTCCAGAACTGTGAGAGAATAAATTTCTGTTGTTTTAAGACACCCAGTTTGTGGTATTTTGTTATGGTAGCCTTAGAAACTAAGACACTTTGTGAATAAGGACTTAGGACAACCCAGGCAGGTAGGTGCTCTGAGATGCCTTTTATAGATAGAGAAGCTGAGTCTTATTAATGAAATCTTGCCTCACTTGCAGCACAGATGTTTTGTGATTGGGCCTGGCCCTTGGAGGATTATTCATAGCTAAGTGTGGCCCTTGCCCCCAGCAAGCTCCCTGAGAATATATATGGACCACTTCCTCTGTTTTGTGCGTGTGCGTGTGCGTGTGCGTGTGCGTGTTGTGTGTGTGTGGGGGTTACGAGTTTAGTCTATGCCCTCAGAACGTGATTTGCAGCAGAGATGGGTTTTTCCCATTGGCCCTGTAACACTAGGCTGTGTGTCCTGGGCTGCCTTTATCTGCTTACAGGCTGCTTTGGTCCCTTTTTTTTTTTTTTGGATGTCTAATCTTGAATCAAAGATTAACTGGGATAAGCCAATCTGAGAAAATTCCGATGGAGATGTGCCCCCAGCTGCTCTCACCTAATTCTTTCCTGACCCATAAAAATTGAGACAATAGCTTAATTTTCCCTGGAGAAGATGTTAGGATCTAGGGAGGCTTTTTAGGCTGGTGACTTTTGATGTGGATTTTGAGGAATTTCTCCAGTGGAAAAAGGGAGAGAGGCAGAGTGGAGGCATTATTGGGAAGAAATTTCAGGCTGAGGAAGGGGCAAGAGGAGAGGGGCAGAGAAGCACTGGGGATGGGCAGGGCTGGGCCATCAATGTGAGTAACACATAGCTGGAGTGTGGCATTGTGGGGAGAGGAGGAAAAAAGGGAGCTTGAGGCCACGCTGAGCAGTATTTCTTTTCCCCCCTTTTTCCTAATTTTAACAGCTTTATTGAAACATAATTGACATGGAATTAAGCATATATTTCAAATGTTTGTATCATTCAAATGTTTAATAAGTTTTGATGTATGTACACTGTGAAACCATCACCATAGTCAGGATAATGAACATAGCCATCACTCTCGTTTCCTTTTACTCTTTTGTAATCCCCCTCTCCCACCCCTTCTTGACTCCAATGCCCATACATCATCCTTAGGAAGCCGCTGATCAAGAAGTATTCATAAATGTGTGGTCCGAGGACTTCCAGGCGTCCCTGAGTCCCTTTGAGGAGGTCCGAGAAGTTCTACCTTTTCTAATTATGTGTAGGACTGGAGTTTCTTTATTTACCTCAGCTAAAACAACCTCTCAGCACAAAAAGAAGCTGACAGGAAAATCCAGCTGTCCTCTAGGAAGTCTGACATTAAAGAGATTTGTAAAAATGCAAAACGGTGCTGCTCTTACCTACATTTTTAGTTGTTTTGAAAAATATAGCTGTTTTACATAAAATATGGTTTTTATAAAAATATGATATTTATGTTACTATGTAATTATATTATTGATATTAGCATTTAGGTTTATTACTGTTAGTTTTAAATATATGAATACCTGAACATTTAATTTTTTTTTTCAGTTTTAATTTCTCAGATGATAAACATTGTTAGATGTAATTCATATAAATAAAAGTTCTTTGGGCCCCTCAGTTATTATTATTTTTTTAAAGAAATTGCCTTTTATTTTATCTTGCCACCTCTCAATTACTTTTTGGATCCTGAGATCAAAAAATTTGAGGATTGTTGCTATGGAGGACTTTGGATGCTATGCTGAAGTTTGTGGAATTTTTTTCCCTAAGTAGAGGGACCTGTTGAAGATCTTTTCAGCAGCAGGGTGACAGGCTCTAACTTAGTTTTGGAAAGAGGCCTCTGGCAGCATAAGGGTAGCTGAAAACTGCAGGAGTCCAGGCATGGGCAAAGGAGCAGCTGCCTGAGGGGCAGAGCTTTGGGTACTGGAGAGAAGTGATCTGCCTTGAGGGATAAACAGGACTGGGGGTACAGTCCCAGTACTTCGTTCTCATAGGTTGGAGAATTGAACTGGCCTCCAGGAAGGGAAGAGTCTCAGGCAATGGTTAAGAAAGAAGGGGCTTCTTCTTGTCTTTAGGGTTTCTGCTTGGACTGTAACAGCTCTTCTAAACTACTGAGCATATTAACTTGGGCATGCGGGATCAGTCACTCAGATGACCAAGTAAATATCCAAAACATAAAGGTGCTTAGAGACTCTTGGTTCTCTCTTTAAAATCTTCATAGCATGCTTCTCAGAAGCAAGAAGTTTCTCATTGGCCTTTTAACCTCATAGATTCCTTGTATTGTTTATTTTGCTTATCAAACCTAGAGGGAATGTAGTGTTTGCATTGTGAAACCCTATCTTTGACACTATGTTGTTGCATTTTTATTTTGACTGACCTTAGATGATTCTCCAAATGCCCAGACATTCTTCTTTTCATTGAAAGAAGCCTATCAGGACCTCTGCTTGCCAATTTCTCTTTAGCCTTAAGTTCATGTTACCTGTGGATGATGACAGCCACCACCACCACCATGAAGTTACTAACATTTGATGAATGCTTTTTCTATTTTTTTCATATGCTAGTACATCAAATCCTCATAAAACCTATGAGGGAAATATTATGTTTATTCCCTTCTACAAATGAGGAAACTAAGGCTCGGTGTGGTAACACCACTTGCCCAAGGTCACATGGCTTGAAAGTGACCAATCTAGAAGTTGAATCCAGGCAGACTGGTGCCCAAGTCCTCTGTAACAACCATTACACTATACCTAAAAGCCAAAAACCACTTCTTCTCCCATTTATTTAAGAATAAGAGAGATGGACTGCTTAGTTGCAGATTCTGAAGAAGCACGTACTTAAAGTTTTCTTGGAGAGAGTACTTTGTTATTCTCTGGAAGTTTACACCTTGTCTATTTTTATTGTCTGTGATGCCATTTATGTTTTTATGTGGCGGTGTTTTTATCTATCTCTTTCTCTTGGCTGTCATTTTAATCTACAGAACCTATAACTGATTATCTGTGCTATTTTCTCATTTGACAACAAAAATATTGACAATAAACATCTCAGTCATTGCTTGCAGCTTAGAAAAATGTGGTGAAACACATTTATCATAACTCACTTTTGGCAACTATCTGTCTTCATATTCAGGTGACAGATACACTTGTAAAGAGCTGGTGTTTACAGCACCGATTTAGATCTTGCAGAAGGAATGAGGTAGTCTTGCCTAGCCTGTGGGCTTCTCAGGCATTGCCTGTACCTTGAGTGCTTGAACCTTGCAAAATCTTAATTTGGCCTGATCATCAGGGAACTGTTTTTCTGACTAATCAGTGTGTTGGACCCAGGGCGCGCCAAACCCATGACCTTACATTTACAGAAGTTAATGTGATTGGAGGTGCATTATCAGACACTTGCTTTTAGCAATCGTTTAACAGATATTTCCTGAGTACCTACTATGTGCCTGCTAGACACCAGAGTACTGAATAAGATTGATATGGTCTCCATCTTCATGGTTTATTAGAGGAAACAGAACATCGAAGAACTAAATATAAATGTTAATAACAGGAGTGGGAAAGACTGTGAAGGAGATGGACAAAATTGAGAAACTTGTCCTAGTCTGCAGGTTCTGAGAAGGCTTCCCCCAAAAAGCGACTTTTCAGCTGGAATGGGATGGATGTGGAGGGGTGAGTATATGATGAGAAGAGAGGAGAGTGCAGGTGGAGGGCTCAGCAGATGTGAAGGCCCATCAGGGAAAGAAACAATAGAGAAACAGAGAGTCCAGCAGGGCTGGAGCAGAGTTAGTGAACAAGAGGGTGGCGCAGGATGATGCTGGATTTGAACCTTTTTCTATGGCAATGGGAAATCATTAAAGGATTTTAAGCCTGCAATAACACGATCCAATTTGACATTTTGAAAAGGTTGATACAGTTACTTTTCTTTCTACAAAGAATTATGGAACATTTACTACATTCCGGGCATTGTCCTGGGTTCTGGGAATAAGTCAGGGAGAAACAGACAAAAAAGGAATCCTTGCCCTTGTGGAATTTACATTCCAGTTTGGGTAGGAGAGTGGGGTTGGTGAGGTGGGTGAGTGATAGTAAAGAAATCAACAAGTAAATCTAGAAGAGCAGCAAGGATCCAGGAGCACACAGTGGGGGGAAAGGGTGCAAATTTATATAAAGTGGTGAGGGAAGACCATACAGAGAAGTGGAATTTCAGCAAAGGCCTGAAGGAAGTGAGAGATGGAAGCGTGAGGGAGAAGAGTGTTCCAGGCAGAGAAGAGCATGTTGGAAGGCTCTAAGAAGGACCATTTTGTCCTTAGTGTAGGAAGAGCCCCCAGGTTGGGAGGCAGGGACAGCGTGACTAAGTCCCGCTACCTTGCTTCTTTGGCTGGCCTTCTCTACTTTCACACTAGCTTCAAAGGCAGTGAGTACTGGGGTTAAGAACTTGGGTTTTGCAGACAAGCAGAAGTGGATTTCAAGGCCAGCTTTACCACTCACTGAGAGTTTGGGCTTGAGAAAGTTTCTTAATCCCTCTAAGTGTCAGTTTTCCCATATGCAGTGTGGGGCTAATGTAAATATCTACCTCACAGGGCTATTATGAGGGTAAATGAAATGAGGCACGTAATGTGCTTAGCATAGTGCCTGGTTTACTCAGTAATTGTTAAATAAATATTGGCTGCTATTGTTATTGTCGATAGTGATTCCAGTAGGTCCTTCAACTTTGCATTGATAGAGGACAGTCCCTGGTCAGTCTTGGGAGAGGGGAAGAAGGAGACATCCACTTTTGAACCCTTACCCTGTGACACAGTCTTCAAGGATGGTGACTGGACCTACTCGCCTCTGTCTTCCCAGGGCCCAGGTGAGTGTACTGGCCAGAACAAGCACTGAATACAAGGCAAAGAGCTTGAACTTGAACTGGATATGTAAAGTTTGCTTCACAGTGTTTTGAAAGGTTTTCCCTAAACACACACATAATGCCCAACTCTTTAGAGGATTCGGTGAGTGGGATTTCACCACAGTCACAGTCTCATAGTTAGCTCCTTCAGCGGGTACTAGGTTGGCACAACTGGAATGTTTTTGTGAGGCAAGATTGGCAAAGGTGAATGTTCCTCAAGTAGGGCCTGAGGACTGGTGATTCTTCCATTTCTAACTCCCCAGCCCTGGAGCAGTCCCAGGTGGAATCCATTAGTGAGCTTCCACCTGCTTAGCCTTAATGAGCATAGCTGTGCACCAGGCATGCGCCTAAGCCCTAAATGGTGGTGCTGACTGTAGATTAGCAATTGCCCTGCTGAGTAGCTGCTTCTGGGGAGTGGCTGGAAACCAGAGGGGGACCTAGCAACCTCTGTAACAGTTGCCGCATGAATGCCTCCCGAGAACTTTTGGAAAGTTGTTTGGTGTGTGTCTTGCAAGTTCAGTAGCTTATTTGTGTGTATGTGTGTGTCTAGCCATGCATTTTTTTTTCTGCTGCCCTACTGTACTTGTTTGCTGCTTATATAATCCCCACTGAGTAGGCAGTTGTGGTAAAGTGCCAAAGGCATGAGGTCTGGCTCAAATCCTAGCCTTACTGTCTTACTAGCTGTGACGGTAGCTAGGCATGTTTTTTAAGGTCTCTGAGCCAGTTTCTCTGTTGACAATTAGGATAATAACACTTACATTACAGGTGCTTGTGAAAAGTAATGGATTATATTGGTAAATGTCCTATCTAAATGTCTGGCAGTCATTTATTCATTCTTCCTGAATTCACTGAATGCCTATTCTGTGCCAGACTCAGTACTCATTAGGTGTTACGGACTGTGCAGAAAAGAGTTAACACAGCAGGTCTGACTGCTATCCTTTGAAAGGTCTACTTACAAGGTTGGTCCTTGGCTGGCTTCTGGTAATGTGGAATTCATGAGGGTTCCTATCATTCCCTAAATGATAAAATGTCTACTATGCCTAAACTGTACAAACAATGTGGTTTAAGCCAAATTCGGAGAGTCTGGAATTTTGATATGTGCTTGGCAGAGAGTGTCTATGTGACCAGCCCCAAAGAAAAACCCTGAGCACTTAGTCTAATGAGCTTCCCTAGTAGACAACTTTTCTCTTGTGATAACTCGCTGTAGGAATTGTGTTTTGTGTGACTTTACCAGGAAACTTGCTCCTGGTTCTCCCTGGACTTAGCCTCATGTGTTTGTCCTTTTGCTGATTTTGCTTTGTTTCTTTTGTTGTAATAAATCACAGCTATGAGTACAAAAATCTGTTGAGCCCTAGCAAACAAATCATGGAGACCTGGACACATAGATATAGATATAAATGTAAGGTGCATTCTTTGCCTTCAGAAAACTCACACTCTAGACAGAAAATTTAATATGTCAGTATTTAATTACAGTACAGTGAGTGTGGTTAGTGGAGGGGGTACTGGGGTAGCCCTGAGGAGCCAGGAGAGCTCTCGGAGTTGAATTTTGAAAGGTAATTAGAAGTTAGCTATGTGAAGCTTGAGGAAAAGACATTAGACACCTTTAAAAACTAATATGATCTTCTAAATCATTTTAGATTTGAATCACTCTTTTTTAAAAAAAGTGTTTGATGGTTTTATGCTCACTCATTCATCAAATGTGGGTTTAGGATTGACTGTCCTAAACTACTCTGTGCTTTATAGTGGGGGCCCTAAGAAAGAAGAGGAATAGTCCCTGCTTTCAAGGAGGTTTTGGCAGTTTATGGGCTGAGATCGTTAGGTTTTTAGGAAATCATGATGCAAGGTGATACTTCTGTTGATGAGAGCATGTAAGCTAATCTGAGGGCAGAGAGTCAGATAAAGCACTCCCCGAGTGGCAGTGTTTAGTCAGAAGGACAAGCACGTTTCAACTGGGACAGGAGGAAAGTGTTACAGGAAGAGGAAATGGCATGTGTAAATTACCATGGCTGGAGGGACCATGATGTCTTCTGAAAACAATAAGTAGTTCAGTGTATCTGGAGAGTAGCAGATGAAGGAGCTATATTTTGACTGGTAGTAAGGTCAAGCTTGAGGAAGCAGGTGAAAAGATTAAGTGAGCTGTACTGAGGAATTGGGAGAGAAATTGGAGTAGGACATGGAAAACAGTTGTTGGGCAGGGTCAAGACCCAGGTAAGGTTGGACAGCAATGGCACCAGTCCGTATGATTCCACCATGTGTATATGGGCTTGGGAGTTTGCCACATGGGAGAAGTGGAAGGAAAAGGAGGCACAGAAGTTAAAGATATTGACAAAGGAATAATTGAAATCGGAGACTGCCGTATTTAAGATGGAAGGCAAGAATAGCCTAATAGGCTTTTTGGAGGTTTCAGAGTCTTTGACTCCTCTACTTTCTTTCTTAGTGCTGAAAAGTACGAGTAACAGGCTGAGAAAACTAGTGATCAGAAAATAGGCTGTTTGAATTTAAGATATCAGAGTTGAACTGTTCCTGGTAAGTACAAATTTTAGGGGTCAAAACAAGGTTTATTGAGGTGATCTTTGGAGATGGGGAGAATAAGGAACTGAGAGGCCAGAGGTTGGTTATCCACATGTGCATCAAAGTCTTGTAGGGTGAAGGTTGGACTTGTGGTAGAGTGGAACACTGGGAGCCAGGTGCCGAAGCCTCCAGTGAATGTGAGAAAGTGCTCATGAGGCCCAAGGTGATAGTGATAAGAGGGAGAGGTACTATAAATGCATGGTTGTGAAACTTAAAGGAAAAGGGGCATGTTTCTTATAATACGAAGTTGCTCTTCTTCCTCTGCCATCTAAAGCTCAGTTTGACTTGGGACAATCTCTGGTTTGGTCCTAAGGAATGGATACCCTTTGAAATATTTAGAACAGTCACCAGTGAATTCTTCTCACTACCTGCACTCCACATCCTCTGCATTTGCTTTGCCTCAGCTTCCTGGTGAGAAAAATTTTCTCATAGTCCTAGAACTGCCCCCAGCTTGACTTCACTAAGCCTCCTGCTGGAGTATGTTCGTGCCTGCCTGGGGAACATATTCCAAAGGCCAGACAACCCTGCCTTTGGAGAACTGCTTTGTTATTTACCAGTAGTGATTCTCACCATGTATTTCATGAAAATACTAGTGCTTCAACATGCTTAGCAGTGATGGATTCCATGGTTAAATATTGGGAACCGATATTTCTCTTTTAGAGATTGGTAATCTACATTCATATATAAAGATCCTAAGAAATTTTACAGTAGGGAAACCTTTGCTTAAGGTAGCATTTCCCAATGTATTTCACTACTGAAGCCTCCCCCACCCCCACCACATCAGAAAAGAAGTATGTGGATTTCCCCCCACCCTGACCAATGGCCATTTATCTAGAAGAGGTGCACATTACAACACTGGTATATTTTGATTCTACTACAGAATTTCACTGTGTTCCCAAGTTTAAATGCCATGAATTACTACATTTGGTTAGAATTAGTACAATTAAAATATTTTGTTTAGACTGACTGTCATTCTTATGTTAAACAGAAACATTAGGAAATCAACTAATAGCGTTTTGTTTTCCTTTGGAAGAATTCCCATAACTAAGATGAGAATCTAAAAAATAAAAATGCATTTTCAGAGTCCTCTTGCTCTTATTTTAATTAAAAATGACAGCATAAATTTCAAACTAATCACATTATTTATTCTTAAGGTAGTGATAAAATTTCTGTACAAATGCATGTGAATGATTCATAAAAATTAATGATTTGCCTGGTCTTAGATACATACGTTATAAATATAAAAGGAGAAAAGTACTAAAAAACACTTTATGAAGCCATAACGAAATGTGAAATAAGGGCAATTAACACAACATACTCTCTTAAATAACATCTTGATTCTGAGAGAAGTGCAGAACCCAGTAACCCAAACTTTTTAATAAGCAAAACCAATATAAATATGAACATATCAAAATAATGTAGGATGTTGCCAAAGTAGTGCTTTAGAGGAAGATGGATTATTCTAGGTGTTTATGTTGCTAAGAAAGAAAAGGCAAACATAATCAATTAAGCTTATACCTAGATATTTTCGAATAGGAGCAATGTCAGAAGCCAGAAAGAGTGGGCAGAAGGAAGTAATAAATGTAGTAGCAGAAATAAATAAACTGGAGAAAAAGCTGATAAACCCTAAGGCTGATTTTTTTGGGGGAGGAAAATGAACAATGGTTTTCCTAACTGAAAAAGAGAAAACACAAATTCATTAAATTAGAAATGAGACAGATCTGACAACAACTGTAAAAGATTTAGAAATTTGCAGAGAAGCAGTACCCTCCACTGTATGGTAATAAATCAGATAAGTCAGGATGGGAAAGAATGACTCCTCGTAAAATGATAAAATATAAAAATTCATGCAAGATTAAATAGAAAACATGACCAGGCCAATTACAGTTGAAGAAACAAGAAGTTGTTAAAAGTTTTGCCATGAAACCCACACAAGCCATGGGTATTTGGGCATAGTACATTAATAGAAAGATCCTAAACTATGAATGCCATGATATTTTTGACTGCCTACTATGGACTAGATCATTTACACTCACACATCTAAGTTCCAATCTATATAATAATTATATATGGGTGCTATTAGCAGCACTAGTTTACAGTTCATATAATAGGCTCTGAAAAGTTAGATGACTTGTCTGAGTTACACAGCAAATAAGTGGTAGAACTCAGAACTATTTGGCCACAAAGTTTAAAATTTTTCCCTATATTATATTTTCTAAAAGTATAAAAATTCATGTCTTGCCTAAATTGTTTTCAGATGTTGAATTGATGTTGCTTTACTCAATTCTCAATTTACCTTTTGAAAAAATATGGGGTTAAAAAACAAAGAAAATTATAGGCCAGCTTTCTGCTTATGTGTATTCATTATTTATTAAACAATTATAAACAAACGATAATTCTCCTTAAAAATTTATCTTTGACCAACTGAAATTTAATGCAGAAGCATAGAATAAGATGATGATATAAAAATTATTGTGAAAATTCATATTAACAAGAAAACATAGTTAAAATAATATTTAGTAGATGTCAAAAAGGCATATAATAAATGGAAAAACTCTTCTTGGACAATGTATTTGGCAACATGAGAAAAATATGATTTTTGTATATTTAAATATAAGATCTAACACTATTTTTTTATTGAAAGGAGAGTTCCCATAAAAACAGGAAAAATTAGATGACAAGGGTAGGACTAAGGGTCTAGCATTTTTAAACATTATAGTAGAAATACAAGCCATAGTCATTGGTAAGGAAAAATAAATTGAGTACAATCAGCAAAGAAAAGCATACCTTTCTTCAACCTAAAATGGGAAGGCCTACTATATGTGAAGCATTGTGATAGGTACTGGAGATATACCTCAGAAAGACTTGAATGTCTAGTACTTATAAGATCATCATATACCAGTTGGTATAAATGAGGTTAACTACATATTGAAATTCAAAGCAAATGAACACAAATAGTCATGTTTCTAGTTGCAAACAAGTGAATAATATAATAAAGAAGATAATTAATTTGCCATGGAGAAAAAATACATTAAATACTAGGGCATTGATTTAATTTGGGACATGAGATTTATTTGAATAAAATTATACAGTCCTAAAGGGAGGAATAAAAGGTATTAAATTAATGAAGAGAGAGATACCTTTCTCCAGCTGAAAAGACAACATATGGGAAAGATTCCAGCATTCCCCGAGTTAATATAGAGTGTCAGTGCATGCCAATGAAAGACCTGGTGGGATACTTTATGAGATGTGACAAATTGCTAGCAAAATTCATCTAGAAAAATAAGCCGCCAGAAATACTGAAGAGTTTTGAAATTAATCATTTGAAGTTATACTTACCGTTACATATTTGTTCAATCATAAGATACTCTCTTTTTCCATGTCCGCCCAGTTCCTAGCATTGTGCCTGAATCATTCAAGGTTCTCTGTAAAGATTAGTTGAAAGAAGACAGGGAGAGATCCTTATTGTAGGGCTTTGAAAATAAGCTAGAGACTGACTAGTTGCTTTTTCCAAGGTGGCAGAGAGCTGATGGAACATTAAGGACTTAGCCTCATGTTTAAGCAAGCAAGGAAGGAGTGGTCATAGTGAGAAAAGAGGAGAATGTTCTAGGATCTCGTAGTCTGCCTGTTGACTACGTAGCTTTTTGCCTGGGCTTTTTCTCAGCATGTGGAGTGCTCAGGTACTGCCGCCATGGCACTTGGGGGCTCTCACTCATCAGTCACCATCTGCATAAAGAAATGAGAGAAGTTTGAACATGAGCACCAGTCCGGATCCCACTGCTTCCTGCTGCTGTTTTGGGTCTGGCCCTTCTATGCAGATGCAAGATATATTCCTTCATTTTCTGAGGCCCATCTCTGGAATGAACTCTTCCTCAAATTACCCTAACAAAAATGCCTCTTCCTACTCCCCACTTTTGCAATAATACACTTGTTTCATGAAGGATCTAAAGCAGGCCATGTTAACTCTTGTATGGGCATAACTCAGAGATATTGTGGGTTCGGTTCCAGACCACCACAATAAAGCAAGTATCATAATAAAGAGAATCACAATCTTTTTGCTGGTGGGTAGTCTCGCCTTCGGTTTGTGAAAAATGCAACATCTGGGAAGCGCAAATAAAGTGAAGCGCAATAAAATGAGGTATGGTTGTACAGGCATGCCTCCCCCACCAAATTCCTTGAGGGTGGGATTTAGGCTTCCTTCTCTCTTTTTTCTACAGCATCACTTCCTAAGCTGGGCTGCTTATCAGAACCATCTGAAGCTTTTAAATAGATACATATCCCTTACCTTGGTGAGTCAGATTCAGTAGATCTAGGGGTATAATATATGATTTATATATTACATAGTATTATATATTTTATTAATTATACATTTATATACATGCATATATGTATATATGTGTTTATGTATATGTGTGTGTATACACACAGACACACAGACAAACACACACACACACACACACATACACACACACACACCAGACGATGTTGCTGAAGAACCAAGTTTGGTTTCATAGCATCAGACAGAGTATCTCCACACATATTTATTGAATGAAGGGATTAAATTAGTTACAGTGTTTAGAGAGATTCTATTGTGTCGTTATTCCCACATGGTGATGCAGATGGTGGAATACACTGCAGAGGCTCTAGTAAACACTTAAAATGGTATGGTCTCTAACTGGCATTTTCATGATCATAACTAACAATTATAGAGCATTTGATAATTTCCACTAGCACCAGGGGACACCATTATATTCCCCAGTGATTGATTGGCACAGTCTCTCACCCGTAGTAGATATTCAACTAATTAATAAATGAATGCAATATATATATTTTTTATTCTCACAGTGACCCTCTAAGATGAGTACTCTTACTGATTTATAAATGAAGGAGGTAAAGTAGGCTGACATGTTCAAAGTCATACAGCTAGTCAGCAGTAGAGCTGCAGTTTTCCTTCATGTCTGCCATTCTAAAGGCCAAGTCCTGAGCAGTTATGCCATACAGCAGAAGGGGCCTTTTCACCACATGGGCCAGGCAGGGGCCACGCTAGGAAGGGCATGGGTACAGATAGCAGACACCCCAGGCTGGATGGCACAGTGCTGGGGAGAACAATTAGCCACTAGGCCATGGGAAAATTTAGAGTATGGCATCTGGAGAGTCAGGTGGGCTCAGGCAATTGGTGACAGGAAGTTGTGGCAGTATATTCTAATTGAGGTCCTAGTTCAGACTGAGACTATGTATTCCAGGCCCTGAGATGGGAAAAGAATAGGGCAGGAGCCTAGACATGGAGTAACTGGGAAACACAGTTTTGGATACAAAGGAACAAGGCAGGAAGCATGTTACTGTGGATGAGGTGGGGTCTCACTCTAAGGAAGGCAGCGTAACTGTGGCAACGAGAGCTAGAGGCCTGGGCAGCACCAGCATCCCTGGTCCTCAGGGTGATCTTCTGCTGATAATGAGCTTCTTAAGTTCCTGCCCTGGGTGAATTGTATTCCCTGACTGAAACTAGGCTGGGACCCAGGCTAGGGTAGGGCCGTGCCTGCGAAGTCAGGCTGAGGAACATCAGAAGCAGAGAGAGCAACACTCAGGCCAGAGATCCAAGAAGCACCTTCAAAGCAGTGTGAGGACTTAAGGTGACATCCGGCCCCAGACCAAACTGAAAAGGGGTTGCAGGACTGGCAACCTTTTTAAAGTCTTGAGACATAGTTTAGAGCAGTGGTTCCCAAGCCCCGAGCTGCGAACTGGTACTGGTCTGTGGCCTGTTTGGAACCAGGCCACACAGCAGGAGGGGAGCAGCAGGCCAGAGATCAAAGCTTCACCTGTATTGGCAGGTGCTCCCCAGTGCTAGCATCACTGCCTCAGCTCCACCTCGGATCATCAGACATTGGATTCTCATAGGAGCACTGGTCCCTGGTGCTGTAAAGGTTGGGGAACGCTAGTTTAGAGTCCTTCTGATGTGTTGAGGCTTGGTGGGGAAATGATTATAGGCATACTCCTAACTCCTGAATTGCAGGAGGTGGCTGCAGTGGCTTACTTGCTTCTGAAAGGTGGTCATGTATCCTGAAGTTACCAACTCCTACTCGATCAAGCATAGCTTCTTAAGGATGTGCTGAAAAAAATGAGTTAAGGTGTGTATGCCACGTTGTTCCCTTCAGCGCCCATGACTGCCTGGAGTGTTGGCCTGGGTTGTCTGTGGTGGCTGGCAGCCTCGGCATGCCATGTGTGAACTGGTATTCTGTGTAAGTGCTATGACATGGAAAAGATTGAGAAATGTCACTGGAGCCCCATTCCTTCTTGGCCTTTTCTTCAGCACTGCACTATTGTGTCCACTTCCATCAGTATAGCACCAGAGTGATGGTATTCATTGTTTTTCTTGCCCTGGACCTTTGAGAACCCCTCTAAAAGGTGAAGGTGCCTTACCATAGCTCTAGGGAAAGGCCAAGAGGGAAAGGCCAAGAGGGAAAGGCCATGTTCCAGATCTTCTCAGAGCTGGGTATGGTTTGAGAAAGCCCCCTATATGACTGAAATATCTTCCTCAAGGAGGGAGCCATGTTCCTATCCCTTGAGAATCACTACTTCCCAGAGAGAAGAGCATTTTCACTCCTATGGTTTCCTCGCTTCCTCTGATCTAGCAGCATTGCCATCTCTAAATTCTAGATAAGGAAGCTGAGAGGCCTGAGCTGCCTGGTTTTCTCAGTTAGAAAGTAGGGGAACCAGTGGTAACTCCTGGGACTTCTGACTCCAAGTCCAGTGCTTCTTTCTGTGGCACTGTGCCGTCATCCTCAATGTTAAGATGAGCACCTAAGAAGAGCATGATAAGGTAAAAAATCAGGCACATGGACATGCTGGCAGACCTGTATGAGGTAGCATTCAAGACATGGTGGGTACGATGCAAACAAGTGGAGGGGATAGGTGGGAGCTGGGTGTGGTCAGCTGGAATGAAGGAGGTAAGAAGAGGAAGGAAGACCCAATGGCCTGGGATGTGATTTAACCAACAGACTCCCAGATAAGCTGTGCTCAGAGATGGAAATAGCCTTTAGGCCTCTAGGTCTGGTGGGTGAACCTCCTTTGCAAACCACAGGAGCAGGTTTTATAGTCTTGCTGATGTCTCTTCAGGCACACCTATCTGCTGCAGGACAGCTTCCTCAAGCAGTCATTATTTTCGATGAAGGGCCATGACTGTGACTTCAGTCAGTGCTGCGGGGATTGTTGAGTGGTGGGTGGTGTACCCTTGTTTGACAGTACAAATATAGACAGCCAGGCACATTCATCCTAGCAGGATTTATTTAGTACCATATCCAGGTCAAGCTCTGTGTACTGGGTGTTCAGGATCCATAGATGAATGAGCCACAGTCTCAGAGAGGCCACACTGTCTTGGGTTTCTGGCAGATAATTCCAACCTAGTTTGATTAGTGCTTCATTAAGGGCATGAATTGAGTGCAAAATGACGGTGGGGTGCATATAAGAAGAAGGTTCAAATTCCCCTGGAGTACTGACAGGGGAAAAAGATCTGGGAAGATTTCCTGGACGAGAGGACTCGAGCTGAATTCTAAAAGATAAATGAGACTTATCCAAGTAGGAGATAAAGGGGAGGGTATTCTAAGGCAGGGATCAACAAACTTTTTCTGTAAAGGGCCAGATAGTAAATATGTTAGGCTTTGTGGGCCATACAGTCTCTATCCCAACTACTGAACTCTGCCAGTTAGTGCAAAAAGCTGCCATGGCTGACTGCCCAAGTATGCCCTACCACATAAGGTATAGGTACACAATTGTCCGTTTTTGAGGTGTGTGGAAACAGAGGGTCATGGGGTGAAGTGACTTGCTCAAGGCTAACTGGTTGCCTGAGTGTTAAGTACCGCAAGTGAACAGACAAGGGCCCAGGCACAAGGGGTCCAGTTACTAGTAGCTGGGGCCAGAGGTGCACATGGGATATGGCATGTGGATGAGCTGGAGGAGGTGGGCTCGGATTGGAGCTGGGGCTGATGCTAGCACTCAGACCTATTGTTACCCTGTACCCTTGTCCTTTCTACCTGCTGGACTACCCATTTCAAAGACCTTGATTCTGCAGCAACTGTTGGCCTGTCAGACATACATTTTCATTGAAATTGTCTAACTCTAACACAGGACCTGGCACTGAACAAGTACCCAGCCCACATTTGCTTGATGGATTTACCTAGGTTTCAGTTAACAGCTATGGATCATTTAAAGCACTGTTTGTAATACAACTGGAATCAAATTCTTTTGTTTTAATTGATGTAACTTACTGCTCCTAAAAACTAAGATATTCAGCTCTATGGAATCATATCATAAACATAGGAACTTTTCCAGATTATATTGGAGCTTCCCCAAAGAGAAAAAAATAGTTTTCATTCTTAACTAATTATTTTTGAAATGAATGGCAGGTGGAACGCTACAAAATCCTTAATTCTGCAAGCTGAATAAAGAACTAAACATCTTTTTCTTGCCAAAAAAAAATTTACTGGTGTTAATGACAAGAGTGTTTTTTTCTGGATCAGATTGAAGATGTTTATGAAATAATCAGTCTTAAAAATGAATATTAGGGAGGGTATTTCTAAGGAGACTTAAAACTATCCCTAAAATCAGATGTGTAGCAATTTCTATTTCCATGACTTTCCCCCCTTGCTTCTTTAATGAATTTCGGTTGATTAGGTCCTTATTCCATGTCATGACAATATTGCCCTCATAATTTTGGGGGTAAAAGGATTTTTTTTCTGTTTCACAGACAGAAGCATAAAACCTGTATTATGTGATTTTGGTCATTGGATTCTTATTTTGGAGCCCGAGAATGTGTCCAGTGGCCATGCAGCTGGGGTGGCACTTAGCAGTAAGTGGCACCCTCTCCCAAGAGTTCCATTTGGAAGCCTGGTTGACTGCGCTTATTGCTAGCTCACTGTCAGCCGGCCCCCCACAGCCCTGGTGCACTCTCGTGTACCATTTATCTTTTCTGACTTGATTCTGATAATAATAGCAAATGCTTCATGAGCACTAACTCTGGACCCAGCTCCATAACAAACATGCTATGAATGGAGCTTCAAGAAAACCTTGTGAGAGGCTTGCTGTTGTTCCCATTTGCCAGGTGAGGAAACTGAGACACCAGAAGGTGAGGAGAACTGGCCAGGGTGACTTGGAGCAGAAGCTGCAGAGTTCTGATTAGATCTCAGAATTTTTGTCTAATTCTGGGACTTTTGCTGCTTTAATTTCTGTGGTTAGCTCACTTGTGGAAGGAAGTGCCTTTGCTTAGTTGTAGGCCTTGTACTACAAGGTTCACATGATCTGGACATCTAGAATGGTGTAAGAGGATAGGGAGACTGCGGGTCAAAGCCTATAAGGGCAATGAAGGGGCTGGGTGATGTTTATCCTGGGGAATAATAAACTCAGAGGGAAGTAATAGCTAAATTCTCATGTGATGGGTTTTATCTATAAAAAGATTTCTGTGTTCATTCATACATCGTTATTTTTCTTTTTAGTTTGTTAAATTTATTTAAATTAGTTTCAAGTATATAGTATATTGGTTAGACATTTATATAGTTGATAAAACTATCCCCCTAATTGCTCCTTTTCATTCATACATTTTTTTAATCGCCTCCGATTTCCCTTTTGGTGAGGGAGGGATTTGTGCCCTAAGGTTATGGAGATGGCCCAGCACACAACGTCTGCCACTGGACAGATAAGATTGACAGTCACAAAAACTCACAGCTCAGGTCGGTAGAACACCATACTCTATGCAGGGCTGTACTTGTGGGCAGAGTGAATAGCTGGGAGCTGTGGAACACAGGCTTTGTTATATCAAGAGAATGTGGTGCCCTGATTCCCTGGGAGGATGCTATTGGCTTCTTTGAATGATTCCCTGAGTTGGCAGGGAACTGAAACTCACGATTCACATATAAATAAGAACTGGGCCTGGTTCTCTTGATAAGGGGGGTCGGTTGGCCAGAGGACCTTATGTGCAGGAGCAGAGTGGGGAACAGAGCTTTTGTAGCCATTCAAGGCCCTCTCAATTTACCATATGTCAAAGAAGCCTATGATATTGGGACTTAATCTTGAGCCTTAGACCACATGCATTCAACACATTTTTATTCAACACCCACTCTGTGCTGAATAACATTCATAGTGCTGGGGAAGCTATGGTAGACAAGACAGAGTGCCTGGCCTCATGGAACTGATGTTCTAATAGAGAAGACAGACAATAAACAAGTGTCTAATATCGGATGGTGATAAATGCCTTGAAGGCAAAAAAGAAAAGGTATAGTGGCAAGTGCTGTTTTAGCTAGGAAAGGCCTCCCCAAGGAGATAACATTTAAGTTCAGACCTCCATATAGTGAGTGAACCATCTGAACAACTGGAGAAGAGCATGCCTGAAAAGAGAGGGTCAGTGTTCAGGATCTGCTTGTTGTGCTTGAGGACCAGCGAGGGGCTATCATGAGGTGAGCAAAGGATAAACTGACAGGAGGTAAGGTTTGAGAGGTGGGCAGGGGCCAGATCATATATGGCCTTGTAAGACATGAGAAACATACCAGGATTTTAAAAAAATGTGATAGGAAGCCATAAGAAGATTTTGAGCAGGGAAGTGACATGAATTGACTTAATTTTGAAAAGTTTCATGGCTTCTCTTTTGGGAGTTTACCTTAGAAGGCAGAGAATGGTGTTCTTTGTCTAAGTGAAAGCTGATGGTGGCTTGGATTTAGGTAGAGGGGATGAATAGTGATTTGTTTAGGGCAGCGGTTCTCATTTGGGACAATTCCTGTCCCCTGCTTTCTGGAACATTTGGCAATGTCTGGGACACAGTTTTGATTGCTACAACTTTTGGGGGGTGTTGCTACTGGCATCTAATGGGTAAAGGCCAGGGATGCTGCTAAGCATCCTGCAATGCTTAGAGTACCCACCAAGACAAAGAATGATCAGGCTCAAAATATCAATAGTGTCAAGGCTGAGAAACCCTACTCTAGAGATATATATTTTTGAAGATGGAGCTGACAGAATTTGCTGATGGGTTGGATATGGGTGTGAGAGAAAGAGAAGAGTTGAGGATTTTAGTCTGAGTGACTGAGTGAATGGTGGTCCTCTTTAATAAGATGAAGAAGCCTAGGAGAAGAAAGGTTTGGATGGGTATAATCAACAATTGAATTTGAACATGTTAATTTAGAGAAAAAGCCTGTTATTTATCTAAAGTTTCTTTAGAGGAGTCTGAGGAGTAGCCAAAGAGGAAGACTGGGAATGAAGAATGTATTGGTCTTAGAGGTCATGTACAGCAGTGTCTCAAGTGTCACTGAGAATTGCCTTTTGGATATGACCGTGTGGAGATCATTGGTAATCATGATAAACATGGTGCCAATGGAGTGGTAGAGAAGATAACATGCTTGGAGCAGGTTCCAGAATCAGAATCTGTCTCCCTGTGATTTCTACCCAGCAGCTCTACTTCTATGTGGCTTTGGAAGATCACAGAGAAGCTTGCACTTACCAGTGTGGTATTTACTCCTCACAGCAACTCCACACAATTGCTATCGCCTGTTATAGAGAAGGGGACTGAGGCCTTGGATTAACCATGCCTTTCATTGTCTGTATTCTGATGCTTTGACATCTTGGGGCCTTGCTGACTCTGGAGAGACTGCCCCTCCCAGTAGCCACTTCCTAGAGATAATAGAATTGCCTTGTAGTTTGCCCTTCCAATACAGACCAACCAATCTAGAGCCCACAGCCCCAGCCACCTCATTTATGGGGCTCTCACACTCTCGGCCATTATCCACTTGTCTCAATCACCCCAGGGCCAGGTACCAGACAGCTAGAGGCAGGCTTTAGGCTCTAGAACCTGCCAAAATGTGATTATAACTAGCCAATCCTAAACCTGCTTACCTTGGGTCACTTGTTTCCTCCCATGGAAACCACACACAAAAAGGCTCTTTTCATATTTTTCTCTCACTCCCTCTGCTGCTGACTGGCCCCAGTGCTTCCCCATGTGGCCCTGCATGACGTGGTGTACCTGCTGCTTCTAGGGGACTGTGAATAATACAGTAAACTTTTTTTTTCATGATATTCACTTCTGTGTCTTTATGTTTTGCTATACTTGATTAAAACAGGTACCATTAAAACAGGCCTAGAGTGGTAACTGCCTTGCTTATGATCACACAGGTAGTGATGGAGCCACTTCCGGAATTAAAATCTCCCCAAATATAGACATATACTCTTTCTTTTACGTCATGTCATTGCTTAATTTATAAATGGCGCAGAGATATTGCTCTCGAGAAAACACCCTAAATATTTAAAATCCTGTCTGATATTTTCTTGGAAGATGACAATTGGTAACTCATTCTTTGACAGGCTTTATGGCTGAGAACTAGAAAGAAATGCAATAAATTATAGTGATGTCACAATTGTAATTTTAGAAGCCCTTATGGGAAATAAAAACAACAATAAATGATTATATGCTTCTCTCCACTCTACTTGCTGCTGTGAAATGGTACTATGGCATGCAAAGAGTCATCCTTACTTGTCAGGAGAGTGCCACCTGAAATTATTAGTGAGTAAGGTTATAATTGTACGTTTGTGGTTTAAAAATGAATAATACGCTTGTCATTTTCCCTTGCCTCCTCTGCCTTCATTAGTCATCTGTATTTCAGTAGTGAACTTGGTTGTCACTTTGGGCCTGACTTCAGTCTGGGGCCCTGGAGATTGGGGCTTAGGTCTTCTGGCTAGCCCACAGCTTACAGGGCCTGGAGAGCTGGGAGGCATAGGCTGTGCACCCGCCCTTGAAACAAGCTCTGTAGTAACGGAGGTCAGTGTCCAAGTAGACCTTCTGGAAGGAAACCTCCTGGGGGCCTATACCCATGTATCTTGAAAACCACAAACACTTTTTCTTTGCCTATAATCTTCTGGTTTAGGTTGGTGGTATATGGTAAAGAGTAGAGCTGTGGAGATCTAAGAGAGCTCATTGTTTAGTAGGGGTTACAGTGTGGAGGTTAAGGACATGGACTCTGAAGTCAGACTGCTTGCATTCCAATCTCAGATCCTCTTCTCCTGGGCTGTGTGACATTGGGCAAGTTACTTAACATTTCTGATCCTCTATTTCTTATCTATAAAAACAGAGAGGTATATAAGAGGTAGTACAATACAATAACTAGAAAGACAACATGGGAGCCAGACTGCCTAAATTCAAACCCTAGCTAGACCACTTACTAGCTGTGGGGCCTTGGCAAGTGTCTTCACCTCTTTGTGCTTCACTTGCCTGATCTGTAAATTGTGTATCACAATGACAGTAGGATTGTTGGCAGAATTAAATGAGCTGACCTACATCAAACAATTAAAAGAGTTCCTGCCACATGGAAGGACTATTGAAATATCTGCTATTATTACTATTGCTAATTTCTATCAGTGGCCAAAGGCAGTATGGACTACAAGAGTGGCAGACCCTATGTGCTTCAGAGTTCCAAAGAACAAGGGAGTTTGGAGAGCTGAGGGCTCAAAGAAAGCATCACAGAGCAGGTAGGCCCTAGGGACGCTGCATAGGTGGGTGGAGAGCAGCTTGGCTGAGGGGCCTTTTGGAAATAGGTTTGAATCCCTGCTCAGCTACTTGTTAGCTGAGTGACCTTCGTCAACTGACGTTACATCTCTCTGTGCCTCCATTTCTCTAACTGCAAAATGGGAATTATAATAGTGCACTCTGGGGAGGATTAAGTAAAATAAAAATGTAAAGTGCCAGGCCCATGGTCAGTACTCAGTAAAAGAAGATGTTGTTTAGTAATTACTACTCATGCTGTTAGTTTCAGTGAATATAAAGAGTAACTCCTTATTCTCAGGCGGAATGAGGGCTGCCAGTGTGAAAGGTAGGCAAGGACCTGGGTGCTCTGAGGGGAAGGTTTAGATACTGGCAAAGGCTGGGAGAGGAGAAATTCCCCAGGGAGTTCTGGTAGTGATGGGCAGACCAGTTTGGATTCCCTTGGCAGTGTCTTGTAGTGGGAGATATGGTTTACCAGGGAGTGAAGGGCACTGGATACCAGGTAGGGAATTTGGTTTTTATTTTGCTGGGAATATAGGCTATAAATCATTGAGTAAGGGGTCCAGGAAGATTCTGTTGTTTTGCCTAAATTTCAGAAGCTCAAAAACTAGAGAAGGTCTGTGTCCTCCTTTATGGATTCTCCCCATTTTCCAGTACATATACTTCTGTAAAGGGAAAATATGCTGCTTGCCTCTGGCGATGTGGGATGCTGGTCACCTCCTCCAGGAAGTCTTCTCTGATTCTTCCAGCGTTGTATGTACTCCTTTCCTCCTGTGGCCTCCCATAGCACTGTGTAGCCTTCAGAGACTAATCTCAGCTTACCTGGTGGAAAATTATTCATGCCCTCCTCATCCCTTACCAGTCTGAGGAGCCCATAGAGGACCTGGATAGACTGTGTCTTATTTTTCTCTAGACTTCCTTGATCTCCTACTCCCAGCCCCAGCTTAATGACTTGTAGGAGATAAGAGGATTGGATGCATGAAGAAGCAGGAGAGGGGATGCTCCATTGAGCAAATGGGTGGGTAGTGATTGAAGGGGGGGGGTAGAGAGCTTATTGTCTGGGTCCCGAGCAGCAGGGAGGTACCACCTCAGGCATCCATGGGATGTAATGTATGTGTGGGGGGATGGTGTGGGGTGGCTGTCTCCCCTATGCTTATGGCTGTGCTTCTCATCTAAAAAATAATAGTAAGAGGACTTAACTCAGACAGTTGTCTACCTTTCTGGACAGTAATGGGTTTCTATGGAAAGGGAAGAAGCACTTACTTTAGTTTCTCTGATAATACTTGGGAGTTGGAGCAGTGGTATTCACATTTTTTAAAGTAGCAGAACCTTTTATTCAAATGAAAATTTAACCTATGGCTAATTGATAGATGGATAGGATAGTTACATAGATGATAAATATATAAGAATGGCTTTGGACAACATACATTCCTTCTGGACCTTGATCTCTGTACCATAGATATAGAGCTTAATCGGAATTTTTCAACCATTGACATTTTGGACTGGATAATTCCTTGCTGAGTGGGATTGTGTTGTGCATTACAGGATATTCAGTGGCATCCTTCTGCCCCCCACCCCAAGTTTTTGCCTTCAGACACTGGCAAATGTCCTCAGGGGGCCAAAACAATCCCCAGTTAAGAACCACTGGGCTAAATGATGTTTGATGCCCACTTTTTCATTTTTTATGTTCTAAACGGTTACTCCTACCTGGTCCTTAGCACAGTGTCAGATACATCTTAAGTTCTCAGTTAATGGTAGCTGTTGTTATTATGCACTTCGCTTTATTAATCCTTCTAGCTTGGCTATTCCTTGTCTAATACTGTGGCTGATATTTTCAATGTCCAATTTGGTAGCATATCTCATCTTGGGAAGCAAAGTGGTCTGCCTTGCTTCCTCATTAGCAGTCCCCAGGGAGGTCTAGCCATCAGTAATCAGGTGGTTGCCATGGCGGAGATAGGACCGTGGTCACTATGTTCTGTTCTCCCTCCTGCTGTATGTTCTTCAATTTGGCCTTTCCTGTCCTCAGTAACATTCCCCCTGGTGTGCTTTTCTCTCTTCCTGGTTAACTAGACACACTGCAAAATGGAACTTTTTTTCTGCTCCCTCTTTTTCTTTCTTTACTAACTGTAAGCAATACCATTCAACCTCCAGAACAATTTCCTGTATTACTTTAGTTTGCTTCTATTGAAGGAACATTAAAATCAGCTTTTAGGTTTGCGATGAGAAAGGGCATGTGCAATTTTTATATTAATACTCATATTCATTTTTAAGAGGAAAGAAAACGCCAAAACAATATTCATGAGAAGAATTCAACTATCAGAATAGAGAAATCTACATTAGAATTATGATGGTCTGTCATATATTAATTACTAAAACAAGCTGCTTTTTGGGATAAATGAGAAATATTCATTTCTGTATTTTCTTGATCTAGGGGGAAAAATACCAGGAATGAGCAAAACAAATTAAAGATATTAATCTTAATGCCATAATATGAGCATCCCACTATTTTGGAACTTGTACATTTTTAATGAAAATTAGCAATGATCTCATCATATATTCCTTGTTAAGATTTCAAAGTAACCCACAATCAGAGTCTCACTTATTTGTTAACTTGTTATTGAAATAGAGAGTTTTTTTTATAAAGTGCTATGAAGTGAACATTTGAGAACACTTCTCTTTAGTCCCTGGCATATAGGGCCTAATACCTAGTAGGTACTCAATCAACTTTTGCCGAACTGTATTAATAGAAGTGATCCTGGAGATCTGTGCATTTTTGCCTGTTGAGTTAAAGGGCCATTCATTATTTTTTAAAATGGGAGTGATCTGGTGTACCCACTATATATCATACCATATTCTAAGTACTTGAATCATTATTTGAAAAGTATTTATTAAGCTCCATGCACATACTAGGAGATGGTACACCAAACAGACACAGTCTCTTGTTATACAGTTGACACTCTAATTGGAAAGACAGACAAGCAACAACAACAAAACTACAGAGAAATAACTTAATAAAAACCTTTAAGGAATGCTATGAAGGAAACAAATATTTGAACAGAGACCTTATATGTATCAGAAAAGTCATTCACCTCCAGATAACAGAAACTTCTCAAAGGTATAGCTTAAACATGTTCTCTCGCATGAAATCTGGAGATGATCATTCCAGGATAGATATAGTGGTTGCATGATGTCATCAGGACACAGGTACCGTCTAGCTTTCTGCTTCTGCAGGTCCTCTGGATTTAGAATGGGGCTTCTGCTTCTTAAGGTCACTTCTTGCTCTAAGATGCCTGCTGGGTTTTCAGTCAGGAAGGAGGAAGAAGGAGGCAGAGGAGGCAAAAGGGCCTGCCTTTCAGTTAATTCAGTCTCTTTGAAGAGCAGTCATGGAATCTCCACCCAACAATTGTCATTTACATGCCAGTTACCAAGGAAGCTGGGAATGCTATCTCTGAGCTGGATACATGGCCACACAGGATAAAATGAGGGTTTTGTTAGTAAGAAAGATTGAGAGAATAGATTTTAGGTAATCAACTAGCAGATTTTTATGGAATATACTAAAAAGAGCAAACTTTTTAAAACTTCCTTCCTTCCTTCCTTCCTTCCTTCCTTCCTTCCTTCCTTCCTTCCTTCCTTCCTTCCTTCCTCCCTCCCTCCCTCCCTCTCTCCCTTCCTTTCTTATTCTTCCTTCCTTCCTTCCTTCCTTCCTTCCTTCCTTCCTTCTTTTTCCTTCTTTCCTTCTTTCCTCCCTCCTTTTCTTTCCTAGCTAATAAGCACTTATTTTAAGTAAAACACTCTTCTAGGTATAGGTGATATATATTAAGAACAAAGCAAAGATCCCTCTTGTCATGTAGGACATTCTAGTAGAGTAAGACAGAAAAGAAATAACATAAAAATAAGTAGATTATATAGGTCAAACTTTAATAGGATTGAGAAAACATCATGGGCACTATGATTACGGATTTTTATTGTGTTCAGTTTCTCTATCAGTTGTCTCATTGAACTCTCACATCAGTTATGTGAGGCAGACTTCATTTTCCCCGTTGAACAGATGAGGAAACAACAGAGGCTCAGAGAGTTTGGGTAAGCAAGTTCAAACCCGTGCTCAGGTGTCACCTCCTCTAGTTTAAGTGTCTGTCTCACCCATGAGATCCTCATGGGTAGGGACTGACTGTACTGAGTTTGATAGCCCTATCCCCTGACCCAGGACGTGGCATTTAGTCAGTGCCCAATAAATGTCCAGTTGTTGAACAGAACTGGCTCGAGCTCACATTCCTAGCATTTCAGTGTCAGAGCCAAGATTCAATCCATCCAGGTTTGTTGGACTACAACAAGCCCATGTCCTGTTGTAGTACGTGAACAGTTGCCCCTGATGCATCTATTTTGTACATCTAGATTTCATTTCATTTTTTTCCCACACTGCCCTGGAGTGTTAATAAAACACCACTGTACATCTAGATTTTAGATCACAGTGTTTTCTCAAGTAGACCCAGTTCTCTTTTTTGCTTAATGGAGTTTGTTTACTTCAAGGTAAAACAATCCAGATCCTCTAAGGCAAATCGTTCTACACAAAGGGCATTCTTTTTAGTACCCATGCATTTTCTCTCATTCCCTTTAGTAAGACAGTTTTTGGTTATCTGAGCTCTGAGGCCAACTTGGGTGGAGAATAGGGGCCTGAGCTCTGTGCTCTTTTGTGAGTTCATGATTAAGTCACTTGATGACTTGCCATCCTAGGCTGCAAAGACATTAATTATTTAAATTAAGTGGGTGTTAAGAGAATCCAAAGTCAGTTTTGCTTTGCCTAGAGACATCAGAGAATCTGAGAATATTAGAGGCGGAAGTGCTTTTAGTCATCATCAGTACAGTCCCCCTCACTCAGTGGTTACTGGCTCCAGGGCCCCCCATCTTTTCCTAGGAAGAGGAAATGGAGATTCAAAGCAGCGGAGGCACTTGGCCAAGGCAAACAAGCAGCAGCCCTGCCCACCTGATTCCCACTCCGGTGTTCTTTCTGCTCCATCATGCTGTCACTTATACAGAACATAAAAGGGATTCTCACTGAGTATAAGGAATTGTGAATAGACTCTTACTCTAGAGTCAAGAGGTGTTCTGTTATAATTTAACTATTTATTTCAAATAATAAGCCTAGTATATTCAACCCCAACCGGGTTTGAAATAGCAACATCTGCTAATGAGAGGTTATATTTTTTAGAAGGGTTTTTTCTACTTTGTTACCTGTCACCATTGCAGAATGCTTGAGGAGGCAAGTATACTTTTTTTTTTTGATTCCTGAGAAAACATTAAGATTCTATAAGGCAGCAGTGTGATGTAGCCAAGAGAACACAGGCTGTGGAGTCAGATTGCTTGGCTTCGAATCATGGCTTTGCAGCCTACTAGCTTTGTGAGCCTTTGGTAAGAACCTTCTCAGAGCTACTGAAGAATCTGGCCAGGTGTAGGTTCATACACTTGAAGGATGTGAGAAAGGCTGGTGGAGAGGGAGATGACCACTTGGTGTGGAGCACTAGAATGTGACTGAATTCCACTAGGTCTCTGTGGCAGAATTTAGACAGTGATGATGATAATTTGGATCAGTGTTGATAGACACAGTGCTTAGATAAACTTGCCTGTATTTGGCATTAGATGTGAACATTTCCTTTTGCTTTCATAATGTTTTACTACTGTTCAAGAAGCCATTTTAATTTTCTTTTTCTGAAATAGAACCTGGTCTAAATAAAAAGTACATGTACACATGCTTGTGTGTGTCTGTGCAATGCGCACACACAATCACTACATAATTAAGTACAGCAGTTCTTGAATAACGACATTTCATTATTATGTTGATGAGAAAATAAAATCAGTTCTCAGCCAGGTTCACAATCTTTGTTGGGTTTACACATTCTTCTTACACCTAGGTGGGTTTTCTCCGGATCCTTCGGTGTCCTACCACATCTCAAAGATGTGCACATGAGGTGAATTAACGTGTCGACATTGTCCCAGTCTAAGTGAGTGTGGATATGTGTGTGATGCACCCTGAGATGGAAGGGCGTCCTGTCCTGGGTGAGTTCCCACCTTGTGCCCTGAGCTGCTAGAAGAGGCCAGCTGTGACCCTGAACTGGAAGAAGCAGTTTGGAAAATCATGATCTGACTTGTTTTTATTCATTTTTCTTAAATGTGTATAAAACTCATGTTTATTTTAATGTTTAATATTGAAAATATTTTAGGCCTTTCTTTAGAAGTTTGGTGATGTCTTTGTTACCGGAAATATGCTATAGTAATTTAACTCTTGTTTATGTCAATTAGCCCATAGCAAAATCGGTTTCATTATGTCTGGTTTCCCTTAAAAACGCAGTTTCCAAGAACTTATCAATGAAATTAAGTGAAGGCTTACTGTAACTAGTTTTTGAAAAATACATGGTGTGTACTATGTACAAGGTACTATTGTGGACCCTGGGGATGTGTTTTCTGGAATGATAATGAAAGATAGGAGAAGTGGGAAGAGGAAAATAAGCAGAATGAATGAAAAGGAGGAGGATTGCGATGACTATGGCTGCCATTTACCTGGTGCCTACTACGGGCTTGCCATTGGCAAGTGCTATATATACATTTCTTGCCACATCCTCACGGCTGGCCTACAGGATAGGTACTATTATCACCTTCCTCTTACAGTGAAGAAACTAAGGCCCAGTAAGATTGAGCAACTTTCTGAGGATCACACAGCTAGCCAATAGTAGTACTTGGACTTAAACTCAGTTGTGACCGGCTCCAGGGTCTAGGTTTTTAGGAATCTTTCGTAGTGATTAAAAAGGCAGTAGTGATTAAAAAGACTGCTGCTGAGTTAAAGTCTTCTTTTTGGGGTGACCAAAGTATTTTCAAATTAGACTATGGTGATAGTTGCCCAATTCTTTGAATTAATAGAAAAAATTAATTGAGTTGTATAGTTTAAATAGGTGAATTTTATGTTATGTATATTATGTCTCAAAGCTGTCATAACTTGGTGGTTTATGCTAATTGAGAGCTTACTGTATATTGTGCACTATGCTAAGAGTTTTACAAATATTATTTTATTCAATTTCACAATAGATCTGTGAAGTAGATGTACTATAATCTCCATTTTACAGATCAATAAATCAAGGCTAAGAGAGACTGACATTTGCCTGACATCACGTACCTAATAAGCATTGGAGCCAGGACTCAAATCCATGTCTATTTGATTCTAAAGTCTGAGCTTTTTCTGTCTCACTAAAACAAGGTAGAGATTGGTTTTCTTTTCAGTATCGAAGAAACATGGCCCGAGTTTTTATAGGTTTTAGAATTTATAACCATTTCTACTACTAAATGTTCATGGAATGAAACTTTGCAATGTTTCTGCCACATCACAACTCACTTGTTTTGATTGTTTATGTAGAAGAAGCTGGGTGGGGTGGGGATGGGCTTATTCATTCAGCAATTTAATGATTAAATTTTAATATGTCAGGTATAAACTGGAGATTGAAAAAAATGTTTCATGTCTAAGGAATTTAGAATAGAGAAAATGTTTTAGCTATTTGTTATGCTCATTTTTGGCAGTACTGAAGCATTTTATTTTAAATGTACTGTTCATTTTGGGTGCTCTGTTTTGTTTCTCTTATGTAAACTTCCTCCATTTATGACAGCTCATGCTTTTTTTTTTTTCTTCCTAGAAATAGATAGCATTCATAAACTGAAACAGTTTCATTGGGGAAATTTTCTGTGGCACTGCAACAGAACTGTATTGGCAGAAATACTGGAATTCTATAAAATAGAGTTAATATTGATATACTTTAATCAAAATTTTCTGTTTGGAAGCAATAAAGTCGTTCATTGTTAGGCAGCCTTGGTTCTATCCTTATCCTGCCTGTGAAAAAAACTTCTATCTTTGGAGTATGATGCCATAACTATATATCTCCAAATTTTTGTTCCTAAAAGAGAACTTTTCTTTTAATTTTATTGAGGCATAATTGACAAATATAATTGTATGTGTTTAAAGCGTGCAATATAATGATTTGATATACAGCTACACTGTAGGATGATTACCAAGATCAAGATAATTAACACATCCATCACCTCACATGATTAATATACATAACTTATTTTGTATGGTGAGAATGCTTAAGATGTACTCTTAGAAACTTTCAAGTATACGATAACCTATTATCAACTATAGTCACCATGCTATATATTAGATCTTCAGAACTTATTCTTCTTATACCTTGAACTTTGTACCCTTTGGCCTACATCACTTCATTTTCACATTTCAGCATTTGGCAACCACAATTCTATTCTCTGTTTCTATGAAATCAGCTTTTTTTTTTTCTTTTAAAGAATACTCTTAAGGGTTTTAATGTACTGAGAATCCCCTAGCCTTGCCTGACTGGGATGGTATAGTTATTCCTAGTCCTCTCTGAGGTCTGATAACATGATCACAGGGTTAATTTTGGTGCATCACTCCCCAGAGCAATCCTTTGCCAGACTAGCTGTGATTGCTCTGACAGGAGTCCCCTTCTCATGGTCACTTGACTGCATCCTGCACATCCCTGCTCTGCGCCTTTGCTCAGGCTGTCCCCACTAACTGGGGTGTGTTTACTCTCTCTCCACTCCATCTCTGCTTTTTGAGATCTTACTCATTTGTTGCAGTCAACATTCATCTGTAGGCATCAAAAACTACTCTTGCTATTTGAAGTAGTTGAGTATTTCAGTGCTGTTTAATTAAGTACTTATGAAATCACTGGGATGGGTGGAAGTAGGGTCATTCATCTGGGTCTCCAGGAATGACACCCACAACACCAGCGCTGAACTGGCCCTCCAAAGGGAGCCACTCCTGTTATCACATCCAGAGAGGTGGGGAATAAGGAGGCTACTGCTGAAGTACTGGCCTTTAAGACACAGCTATGGCTATAGTCCAGGGGGAAGAGGCCACCACCACAGCCACAGTAGTTGTCTCTCAACACCCACACAGCCAATGACTGGATACTGGAACACTGCTGCAGAGTACTCCATGTCTTCACAATATTGCTTCTCAGGAGTGAGAAACAAAACAGATGAAGATGTAGGAATATGGCCTTGGCCTCACTCTAGTCTTCCAAATACATGAGCATGTAAAATTAAATAAATAAATGAATAAACAAACAAACAAATAAATAAACAAAGTGTGTGCACCTATATTCCAAAAAGAAACATAAAATATATCAGTATTAAAATGTAAATACATATATATATATATTTATATTTATATACAGCTTGCTATGTTTCACGTAGTGTTCTCAGGTCTTTACATGTATTTTTTCAATTAACCCATGAGATAGGTACAATGATCTCCCCCATCTTTTAGATACGGAAACAGAGGCACAAAGAGATTAAATAAATACCTTGCACTGATTTTAAGCATCTTCACCTACAAGATACATTTTATTACCTACACCCCCAACACACTCCTAGAATAAGTGTTTTGCCCAGATGCTCAATAAATGTTTACTGAATTAATTGAAAATAGATACATGTCATTGGGAACTATCTTTCTCTCTTTAGGCTTCAGTGTTCTTTGTGAAGAAATAAAGGGCTTGGACCCCCCTGTCTCTAAATTCCTTCCAACTTATATACCTGAGGATTCCTTAGATTGAGTTGCAAGGGCAGCCACAAGAAGAGCTACTATTATAGTTCTGCAACTGGGTGCCAGGCTCTATTCTAAGCACTTAACGTGCATTGTTTCCTTTGACCTTCTTAGCAGCCCTGTGAGGAAGTTATGTTGGTTATCCATTCCTACTTTATGTGGGAGGAAGTCAGTGCTCACAAAGGAGAAGAGACTGATCCATACTCATACCAGTAGTGAGTGGCTGAGCTCAAATGCCAAATCTTCCCTACCTGACTCCAAAGCCTGTGCTCTTAATCACCAAGAAAGCCCTAGTTTTCTCAAAGAGGATGCCTTCTGAGATATGATTTTGACTATCTTTCTTCTTTCTCCATGTCCCATGTATTTTTTTTTTTTTAATTTTCATCATCATTCAAAAGTACAGCAGCTCCCCTGGACTATATCTTGTTATTCTCACCCCTTTTCTTGATATTGAAACAAAGAATATTTTTCCTGGTATTGAACACATGTGACATGTATTGACAGCCAAGAGCCTTTTTTGTTGCCGGATTGATTGTTAATAAACACTAAAGAGCTGGTCTCATCTCCCTTAGCAGGGACAGGTACCTCAGGACCTGGTCTTGATAGCTGTCAAGAGAATAAAAACTGGAAAATACCATTTTGTTCAATTTCATCTTTGTATTTTTTGTCTTTTATTGTTCTTTTTATAAGACACCCTTATTTTTGTAATAAAATATTTTTACTTTTAAAAAGATCTCTATATATCATTTTAGCTTTAAAATCCATTTTTATATGTGTAGAATGAGATCTGAAAATACATACTAAAAGATATTAACCATGGTTATATGTAAGTAGTACAGTTATGACTTTTTTAGTTGATTCTGTTTTATTACATGTATATTCTTATTTTTTTCCATCATGAGTTTGTATGACTTTTGTAAGAACAGAAGAATGATAAAGCAATTCAGAGCATGGTCAAAATGTTGACCACGCTCTGAATTGGCATGTTGTTAAAGCTGAATTTGTCATATGCCTGTCCTCTGTGCCCGTCTCTAAGTCAGTGAGATACAACACTCTTCTATGTCACCTGCCCAGGCAGAGTAGGATTTATGAGGTGTTACTGTCTCAGCAGACACTGAGTAGAGAATTTACAAGTCTATCCACAGATTAGAACTTCCAGTGACCAGATTTCTCTAGGTTTGTGACTCTTGACCTTCAGAATGAATTTTCGTACATTATTTTATGTGCCTTATTTGATGAGAAAACAACAAAGCTGTACCTTACTCAGATCTGTAGCTCACCAGGGACTTGAGAAGGCACATTATTTTATGTCAAAGTCAAGTAGCGTTCCATACTAGGGAAATGAAATTATTTCAAAATATTCACTAACATTTGTACAATATTTTAGAGTTTACATTGCCTATTCACTTCTGTCATCTCATTTGGTCTTCACAGTCTTCTAGATGGTTAAGAGATGTATTGTTATTTAATTTTAAAGATGAGAAAACTGATGCCCGGAGTGTCCATCTAGGAAGAGGCACAGCCAAGACTTACAGAATCCACATCCCTTCACTCTGACCACTTCACTACGATGTTTTCATTGTTTAAATGAGACAATACTAGGTAATCAATAAAATGATAGCTACTGCTACTCCTTGTCCTCCTCCTCCTCCCATTCAGTATACTTATGGCAATTTATATTTTATATTTCAAGAGACTGAATATTTGTTCATGAATGTGGTAAGAAACCCCAGAAGAGGAGGGGTGACATCAAAGGCACAAAAAAACATCCTTGTTGCATTTCTTCCCTTTTCTCTTTCCCCCTTCCTCTTTCTATCTTTCTCTAATTCTTTAGTTAATTCTATAAATATTTATTTTTAAACTCTCCTTCTGAAGATTCACTGGAGACTTAGACTTAGCCCTGGCAGATGGCCTGAGAGGCCAGCTTTCATAACTGGATTCTTCTCTTTTCAGCAGTGAAAGATAAATAGTTTATGAACAGCATATTTTATTGGTGACCTCAGGCTTTCTGATTACTTTCCATCTGCGGGGCCTAGTTTATTTTGTTGTCTTGGTTTTTAAAGAGGTTTCTTGTATGTTATGTATTCATGACAAATAACCAGTTGCTTTCATTTTAAGGAGCAATTTACAATATGCTTCCCCCACCATAATTTTAGATGTCATAAGATAACATCTACAAGCATTACTATAAGGGACCCTTATGATATAGTGCCTTGCATATGACTCTATTATATTTGTTGTACTTGTCAGTCTGCTTGTCCACACTCCCCTCCTCTTCACTCTATTGTCTGCTCTTTAAGGGTAGGTCTGCATCTTAATCACTTTTATATCCCCAGGGTCTGATACATATTAAAAATAGAATAACAATGAAAAAATAACATGGCCTGTGCACAAAGGATAATTTACAAGCTTCTGAAGCCTTCTGGAAATATCCTAAAGCTTGAGTTCCTCATCTGTTCAGCGAGTGCAGTAGTGATTTTACATAGTGGCTACACAGGGTCTTTTTCTTCCCTCCTCCCTCCCTCCTTCTTAGTCGTCTTGGTCTCCTCCCTGTCCTTCAGGGCCATGCTTACATCAGCAAATCTTGGCTCCTTCACACTTGGCAATGATGAGCTTACAATCTGTTTATAGAGAATGTCAAATCTCCGTTTTCATTCTATGTAGCAGCTCTCACATATTTTCATTAGTAAATTTGGAGTCATAACTAGATCCTAGAAGCTTCTCTCTCTGCTCACATATCCTGAGTCTGAGCCAAATAAAATGAATCATTAAAATATTTAAATCACCTAGCAGAAACAATAACGAGAGGATAAACATCTCGGAGCCTAACATCGATTATCCTGTGCTCCCATTGCATCTGTGAAAGCTGGTTCTCCACCCAGCCCTAAAAGATTTTGTAAGTGCAAGGGCCATAAGACCATAGCCAACATGAAATTATAAACTCTGGGCTCCTAAAAGCGAAGCCCCAAACTTTGCTTTAGAAGTTTATGGCATTGGAATTGAATAAATTCACATTGAAGGAATGCTTGACAAGCTGGATGGCCCAGGATAAGTCACCAAACTTCTCTGTGGCTCTGTTGAGCCATCTGACAAGTAAAGAGCACTTAATCTCAAGTGTCTCTGTGGAGTTACTGAGCACTGTAAGGGCATTTCTGTGCATGGAACGTGCTCCATCAGCTGAAAGGTGTTGACACACACACAGAGGGGGATTCTTCTCAGGATGGCTACTCAGTCACAGATCTTGAATTGGAGGCACAAGTTTGCTTTAGCTCCAGTTTACAAACATACAAGATTAGCATTCCCATGTAGTGTCACTCAAATTACTTCTGGAATCCTGCTATTGCCAACAGAAGTCAGCAGTGCTTCCCTTTGATGTGTACCAAGCATGCTGTACTTTTTCACGCAGTGGAAATGTTCTTGAAGAATTGAATGAAAATCACATAGTTGTATAAAAACTCATATTTACTTGAGGGAAATTTACTTTTTGCAAGAAACCTGTGATGATTTATTTGGTCAAGGAAAAAGACCTTTTGCCATAGAAATGATTATCTTCTATCTCTTCTGTAAGTTTAGATCCTTATATATCATTTTTTCTTAGTCATGTCAGCCTACAATGTATTCTAAAGTATTGTAATGTAAAATAATGTGCTCTAACATGGTCTAAAAATATGATGTCATTTAAGTATTTAGTAAATAAAAAGCAAATATTTAATAATGGTGATAGTAATTACACCTGTTTATTGAGTGCTTACTATGTGTCCCATGCTGTGCTAACTGCTTTATATGCTCTTATTGGAGCCTTACTATTTGATAGATGTTGTGAAGGTAGAGTATAGTAGTATATATTGTAGAGTATGGAGCCTGTGTCACGGAGCTGGGAGGGAACATAGAGGGTCTTAGGTTCAGAGGAGGACCCTGTGGTCTAGGAAGGGAAAGCATTTCCCTTGAGTCACTCAGCAAGTTAATGGAAAGGCTGGGATTAGAATGTAGGCTTACCATCTCCCAGCCCAGTGCCTGTTCCCCACACCCTGTCTCTACTGCATACTACACCTCATGATCTATGGACACCAGATCATGGCAGTTGCATGTTAAGGAATGATGAATCGTCAACAGGTTTTATTTTTTAAAGTATCCAGCAGCCCTAAATCCAGTGATTTTTGTACCTGAGATGTGTTTAGTCTGGTGGCAGTTGGCCAGATAGTGAATCATATTGAAAAACAATGTGATATTAATAATGGCCTTGGTAAAATATAGTAAAGAAGAATAGAATTTAAAAATGGAAAAAAAAGTTGAAAGAAATAATCACACAGGACACAGTAGTGGGCTCAATATAATTTAAACCAGGGTGGGGCAAACTTTATTTTTAAAGAGCCAGATATTAGTAAATATTTGAGGCTTTGTAGTCCATATGGTCCCTGCTGCAGCTACTGAATTCTGCCCTTATAGCAGGAAGACAAGCTATAGATGTACAGAAACACGTGGTCATGTCTGTGTTCCAGTAAAACTTTATTTACAAAACAAGTGGCAGGCCGGACTTGGTTTATGAGCCATAGTTTGCTGACCTCTGACTTCCACAATCCTGGTCCTATAACAAGGAGTGTGAACTGCTGTGCTTCTGACTGCTTTGGGGTACGTATTCTCCTTTTGTCAGGCAGGCAGGAAATGCCTAAGCCCAAGTTAAGGTAGAGCAGTCCAATGTTACCTAATGTCCGTGGTTACCTTTGAGTGTGCCAAAGGCCACATTTCTCAGAGAGTATTCCTTACTGATAGACAGACTATCAAGTTTCACTGTTCTTTTTGGAAACAGCTTAAGAGGTATTTTGAGCAATGAAGTCATATCAGCTAATATGTCTCTCAATGGTAATGACAAGAAGCCCCAGCCTTGGCCTCACAAAATACCAGGCCCTACAAACTGCTCCTCTGAAGTTATCCCAACTCCTACCATTGTTCTCCTTGTTTAGTCAAAAATATTTCTGAATAATGATAATCATGCTGGTTAATATTTATTGAGGACCTTCTATATGTGTCAGGCAATTCATGTGACATTAATACATTTTCATCATTGAATTCTTTTAACGACTCTATGAGGCAGATGTTATCATTTCTCCCATTTTGCACATGAGATAATTGAGGCTCGAAGAGTCTGAGTGACTTGATCAAGGTCAAAAAGCAACTAAGTGGCTGAGGCAGATCTAAAGCCCAGGCTGGGTGATGATAAAGTCTACACTTTTTACCATGCTATCGCACTTCCATCTCTGTACAGGTTCTTGAGGGCACAGTGAGCCTGCCTTTCAAAGTAGTCATCTCCATCTTCCTCTGAATCTAGGTGTGAGATATTTGCTTATTTCTTCCTCTCCCACGTTGCTCTGATCCATCCTTGATTCCTAATCTCAGGCTTCTAACATTTCACACTCAGACTGCTACAGAGGCTCTTGATGGGCCTCTTCTTAAACCGGCTCTATTGAGATATAATTCACATACCATACAATTTACCTGCAGTCAATTTTAGAAAATCTTCTGCCATTAAAAGGAAGCCCCAAACCCTTTAGCTATCACACCACTATCCTCTTGTACTTCCTCCCTCCAGCCCTAAGCAACCACTAATGTATTTTCTGTCTCTGTGGATTTCCTTTATGTGGACTTTTCATATAAATGGAATCACAGAGTATGTGGACTTTGTGATTGACATCTTTTGCTTTGCATAATGTTTTCAAGGTTCATCATGTTTTCGAGGTGTATCTGTGTTAGAGCATATATCAGTACTTCGTTTTTTTTTATGGCCAGATACTATTCCATTATATGGATAGACCATATTTGTTTATCATTTCATCCATTGATAGGCATTTGGGTTATTTCTACCTTTTGTATATTATGAGCTAATTGACCTCTTAAATGTATTCCGCACAGCATTGTCAGGTTAGTTTTCCTAAAGTGCAGCTCTCGCCATGTCACCTCTTTGATTGAAAGTCATCTCTGATTTTTCATTGCCTCTAGGACATCGTTTAAACTTCTGAGTTTAGATATTGGGGGAAACTGTTTGGCACGAAGTGGACACTTATGCTGGGGAAGGAATGGCGAGGGAACAGTGCTTTACTGAGCATGGAGCCCTCCCACGTTGATGGAGTCTTCCCGCATTGCTGCAGCTTCCTGCAAGCTCTTCTTTCCTTTTCATCATCTAAGGCTCTCCAATCTGTACTGCTCACATGGCCCTCAGCATGTGCTGCTGTACCTTGGGAGGAAGATGCTTCTCCATGTGTCTCATTTCTTTTGCTGTTCTGGGAATCCCTTGAGGTCAGGGATCAAGTATGACTCATAATGATGCTCAAAAGTATAATAATAATTTGAGGCATTGTTATGTGTCAGGCCCTCTACTAGGTTCTTTCATTTGTTAACTAACAAGACAAGTAATCAGTGTAGGTACTTTTATCCAATTTCACAGTTGAGGAAACAGACTCTGAAGTCTAAGTAACTTGTATTTGGTGACTCAGTAGATTAATGGTCGAGCTCAGGTCCATCTGACTCAAAGTTTGTACTTCCACAATGTCGTAGTGACAAGGACTTCTTTTTTTCTGCCCCTCTTCTTCTTCCTCCTTTTTTGTCATCATGTATCATGACTCCCGCTTTGCAGATGAGGAAATTAAGGCACAGGCAAGTTAGATGTCTTCTCTAGGATCACAGCCTTAGTAAATGATGAAGCAGGGACTTTAAAATTATAACTTCTGTCTGTAAGCACATTTTTAATTTCCCCAACTGTACTATGGCATTAGTGTATGTTGGGGCCTCAGTGAGCTCTTCGATGATGATACTTATGTTATAAAACAGTAGGGAGAAGATGCACATACAAAAAGAACAAGAGGAACTGTTAAGATACTCTTATGATGAGGATTATAAATGCTATAGAAATTTGAGAAAAGTTATGATAGCTTTGGCGATGAGGGAATCCCAATGCTAGACCTTGAAAGAGGGTTGAGTTTAGTGAGACAAAGAGGAGAGAGAGAGAGAGAGACAAAAAGAAGGAGACAAAGGAAGAGATTAAAATCTCCCTGTGAGGCCATTCTTGCAGTTCAATTTTCCACTTTGACCCGAATTCTCTAACAGTCTCGTCACTGGTCTTACCATCATTGGAACAGCTGTTAAGAAAAAATCAGTTGCATAATATGGACATGAGCATGTGGCTTTGTAATATGCTTATATTTCTCAAAGGGACAGTCAAGGACATTATACATTTGGATGATGTCTATCAGAATTACTTGGCAATTCTATTTTAAATAAACTTGTTTTGGTGAATATATCGACACCATTTTTAATGACTGGTATTTGTGAGAGAGTTCACAAAAGCAACCATCTATGCATCATGCACAGATGTAATTACAGCATGCTATGACTATGACGAGTCAGCCCTTCTCATGAGGGCATCAGTTCTAAGCAAAGGCCATGGCCTGTGTAGGTTCTCCTCTATCCTTGTTTTGGTTGTCTTGTGAAATATAGAAGCAGACAGCATAAGCCTAAACTATTGAATCAATCCAAGTTTCTAAATTCTTTTAAGAGCCCAGTGTGATAAGAAAGCATAGTAGACCAGAGGTCTCCAACCTTTTTGGCATCAGGGACCCGTGCTCCTATGAGAATCCAGTGCCTGATGATCTGAGGTGGAGCTGAGGGGGTGATGCTGGTGCTGGGGAGTGGCTGCAAATACCGATGAAGCTTTGCTCTTTTGCCTCCTGCTATGTAGCCCGGTTCCTAATAAGCCACGGGCTAGGACCAGTCTGCGGCTGGGGAGTTGGGGACCCCTGCTTTAGAATGCCTTGGCTCCATTCTCCCAGGAAGTGCCCAGGAGACCACAAGAACTGAAGACAGCCCATGTTAGGTGCCTGGGTCTCACAGAGGAAGCCTGGTCTGGGTTGGAAACCTACTGTTGCTTTGGATTCTGCTTTGCATTTCTCTCAAAAGCCTTCTGTTCTCTGTCCTCGGAGCAATCCAGTTGTAAACTCTACTTGAAATTCTAAAGATTTATCCTTTTCTATACAGTTCACTTGCATTTCCAGAGTACTGTTTTCTCCTCATCTTCTGAAATTGTTGTGTAGTATAGTATCACAGAGGTGTTTCAGGAAGCACATCTAGTGGTCTGCTGAGCTATTACACTGGTTTTTAAAATCTACATTTCATTTCATTTACTACAGTTTTAAAGGGAATATATTGGAGCCTTAATGTACTTCCTTTTATAGCCAAAGTATTTTATATTTATTCTGAAGATTTTATATTTCCTCAAATTCTATTTTTTATCCCACAAGTGTAGTAATAGCTCTTTCAATTCTCTTGAAAGGCAAAGTAATACCCAATCCTTTGAATATTCTTTTTTAAAATTGTAAACCTGTTTCTCACTTAAAAATGTACCATGTCGGATTAAAAACCATAAATAAATAGAACGTGTTCAAAACAAATGCTGTAGTTGGAATAGCAATAAAATAAATCGCACTGTTCTTTTAGGTATTTGCAGCAGACTATTCAATAGGTTTTGGCTTCAAGGATGATTAAAAAGTACATTTATTAATTTCTAACCAAACCACAATATTAATAATTTTTGGAGGCATAGTGGACTATTGGCTTCTTGTCAGAATGGCTTTGAGGAGAATATGGCCTTTGGTTCTAATGCCAGCTTCTCAGTAGAGGTCAGAGTTGGGCAGTGCACTTATGGTTTAGCAGCAAAGTTTCCCCAATCTTGATGGACTTGTTCAGTTTGAAGGCACATGCAACATGTTTGGGAACTGGAGAAACTCAGAGCATCTCATCCTTACAAAAGATTGCTCCTCTTGCTCGATCTCTTCTTTGTGTCTTGCAAAGATGCTAAGCCATAGCAACTACTTTTCTTGGCTTCTGGTATTGAGAGAAAAGATCAGAGGATGGATGGTAGTATATCCATCTCTTCTACTTGGGCCAGGGAACATGGCTCACATGTGAAGTTCGTAATGCCCATTACCGTTTTGGCATATGAGAGATCACATCCCCACACCGAGGCTTGGTGTCTGAGCTTTTACTTTTCAAGGAAGTGGGAATTATTATGAAGCTTTTCATCTTTCTTGGCTAGTGGATGAATCCTATTGTTTGCAGGTGTTGATAGTTTTCAAAGGGAAAGAAAACCTTCTTCCTTGTATTATAGCTCCCCCGAAGGGGCCTCTGCTGGGCCCTTTAAGTGCCAAGTTCCTACGTGATGGCCTGCCTTTCCTGAGTTGGCTGCTTTTTGAACTTTGGTTTTCTGATAAAATTTCTGGTGTTGTTTACTGTCAGTGATGCTCAGAGCCTCCCACTTTTCTTTTTATCTGTCTGTTACCTTCCCTTGTACCCTCCCTCGCTGTCTCATTCTCTTGCTCTCTCCCTTCCTTCTTCTGTTGTTTACTCTCACTCCCTTCTTTCATCCCTCCATCCCTCTCATTTGCAGGTGCTAGTGTCTCCTGAGTGAGGCACCTGTTTACTAGCTTTTCTTCACCCTCATAATCTTCTACATGTGTGTCCGTAGTTCGTGATCTATTGATTGTGTAAAGCTGCATTCCAAGCTGGGGCCATCTGCTCTGCAAACTCTGCTCATACCCAGTCCTTTCATGCCACACCATGATGAGTTCCAGTCCCAAAGAAGTTGTTTTGTCTCCCTAGTGGTTGCTGTGTGTGTGTGTGTGTGTGTGTGTGAGTGTGTGAATTTGCTTTCCTCAGTAAGGGGCAGGATGGCCCACATGGCTATTGAATTATTCTGGGGGTATGGATGGGCCCTCCTCACATTCAAATCTGCCTCAGTTGCTGCCAGCACTTTGGGTTATGGTTCTGGGCTTTGTGGACTTAACTGATCGAGGAGTAAGTTGTCATTTTTATGACCAGAGCTCTTCTAACATAGCATTTTCTCACATTTTTGGTTTATTTATTTTGCTTTGTATTATTTTAACAGTGTTTTTTTTACAAATCCTCTCTGAAATCTTAGGCTAAGTTCAATATTTCCAACAGGTCAAATTGGAGGTGCTTTGCTTGAAGTTTTGATGGGAAATTCAGTGCTTGCCTTCTCCTTCCCCTACTTCGGGGGCCCACTGAGGGATTCCGTGAAGAGTGCTATATGATTCTTCAGAGCAGAGTTTGATATGCCCCTGGGCTTGTCCCTCTTTTATTTCATAGGTGAGATCCAGAGGTAGGGGCAGGGGAAAGGACGTGGTACAGAAAGGCTCAAGGGCGGAAAATTGAAGTATCGTGAGACCAGGAACCAGTCTTTGGTCCTGAATGAACCACAGGGGCAACCTTTGATTCTTTAGTTGTATCAGTATTCTGACAGTTGTCTGGCCATTCTCGGTGCTTAGAATATAGTAGAATCATTGTTCTTTTTGAAATAGAAAAAGTCCTCTCCACCATTATTCCTTTTATCCAAAAACCCCAGGCAGAATTGGCTACAGATAGCCTTTGGTAGAGATTATTTAAGTGAGTAAGAATTGTTCTTATCTTATAACAAGGTTGTTATTTCTAACTTTTAGTCTAAGAAGAGAGGCTGGGTCAGTCAGACCCAGAAAATACATATTTCCTTGATTCATTTGGCTATGTCATTCAGAGGCTGGAGCTAAGATGGGCTGTGCTTGCAGAGACAGAGTTGCCAGAGGAAGCAAGGCAGGGAGCTGAGACAGGATCACCAGTTGTAGCCATGGTCGGGGCAAAAAGAGAGCAGTTCCATTGTCTACCGCTAAGAGGGACAGGGTCAGGCTGTCAGAAAGAGGGCTCTGGGCAAAAGTTGCTCACAGAGGGGAGGCTGCATTGACAGAGAGGTGAAGGGTAGTTCTGTGCGCCATTTAGACTCCTCTTAGTCTCACCTCCTCCTCTGAGCTTTGGAGTTACAGAGTGGGCTTCCTCTAACAGCCCTCAGCTGGCCATTCTTACCATCATTGTTACTGCCCCTTGTCAAGCCCTCTTTTCTCCAACTTGGACTATCAGGAGAGCACGGCACTGATCTTTTTGCCTCCTTACTTTCTGGTTGTTTGTTTTTTAAATGTTTATGGTGAAACGTACATTCAGAAGAGTGCATATAACATATGTATGAAGATTAAAAGTAATTATAATGAAAAAATAAAATGAACCCCCATGGGTCCACCATATAGCCTGGGAAATAGAAAAATACTACCTGTACTTTACAAGCCTCAATCTGACAACCTTGCTAAATTCTCTTAATAAAATTCTAATAATATATAAGATTTTTTATTCTATGTAGTCAGTCATATAAGCCGCAAATAATGACAAGTTTTATTTCTTCCTCTCTAGTCTTTATGCTGTCTTTTCCATTGTTTTGCCTTACTTTTGGTGCAACGTTGAATCAAAGTAGTAAAAGTGGACATTTTCCTTTTGTTCCTGGTTTTAAATGGAATACTTATAACATTTCACTGTTGAGTTATGATGCCTCCAAAATATTTTGTATGGATAGATTTTTCTCAGGTTGGAGAAATAACCACCTCTGTCTAGCTAATAAATTGTATTGCGAATGGATGTTGATTTTTATTAAATGTATTTTCTGTATCTTTTGAGATGATTATATTGCATACTTTTTTCTTCCTCCTTTAATCCTCTAAAGCAATGCAGTACTTTACATTCATAGAATTTTTAATATTAAAACAAACTTACATTCTTGGAATTAATGCATCTTGGTCACAATTTATTTTCATTTTTTATACATCGCTAGATTTCACTTGCTAGTATTTTATTTAGTATTTTTATGTTTATGTTCACAAGTTAGACTAGTATATATTTTTCCTTACTCTATATTTATCCAATTGTCTATTTTTAGTGCGAAGGTGAAAGTTGCATAATGAAGCAAGTTGAGAAATTTCCCTTTCTTCTTTTCTCTGGAAATGTTTGTATAACATTGGAATTATCTGTTTCTTGAATATTTAGTAGAACTAGCCTATAAAAACCCCCTTGGGCCTGGCATTTGTTTAATGGATTGTTTAAAAAACTTAATGGTTATATAGGACCATTACTGTCAATTTTAAAATATATGTTTTTCTAGTAACTCATATTTCATTAAAATTTTCAAATTTATGGGTGTAAGGTTGTTCATAACATTATCTGACTTTTAAATTCTTTGCTGCATCTAGTTATTCCCGTTTTAATTCTTAATACTGTTTTTTTGTGCCTCTTCTTACATAGTACTCCCTTTTATTTCGAAGTCCATGTAATTACTAAAACAGTGTTATTACCACATGGTACTAGTCATAGAGTTATCTTTCATATTTACAAATCATAGGAGGACTTTCAAAGCCCTTTATGATCTAGTCCCAGCCTAGCTTTCCATTTTCTCAAAAAACTGTTTTCTTACTCATTACTTTGAATTCTAACCACACTGAACTACTGGGTTTCTCCTGATGTATTCTTTACTTCCCTTAGATAGTACCTTCATTTATACCCTTCCCACCATTTTGAACACCCTTTCCTACATCTCCATCCTTTGAAATACTTGTTGTTTCTCAAGGCTCATTTCGAATTTTACCAGTTCCATGGATCTTTCCTCTTTCCCCCGACCAACAAATAGATATCTCCTTCTCCTGTGTTCCCATCACATATTCCCCAAAACTTCTCCATAGCAAGATCATGTTCTGTTTTATGTCTAATGAGTTGCTGACATGTCTGCAAAGTCTGGTAGGTTGTAAGCCTCTTGAAGGCAACACCCTGTCTTACTGTTGCCTGCATTCTAAGCACCTAGCAGGGTATGACTCAGAGTCTGTTAAATTAAATTGAACTGAATTAAACTGAGTGCAACCGAACAGGCATTCATCCCTTGGCAAAGGGTAAAACTGAAAAAGTGGATTGTAGGTTACATGGTGCAATCTGGGGTAATGTGAAGATGTTCTTACCTCTGAAAATTTCTCCTTCATCAACTGATTTAAGTCTGAAAGTCCACCATTTGAGCTTCATTCATTTGTCTTAATGCATTTTCTCCTTGCTAAAAATGCTACCTGATTTGGGGAAGCAGAGGAGAACCCGCCCCTCACAATTTTCCCTGGTCCCTAACATGTGAGTGGTTTTGCTAGATTCTTTTCTGAGAGCAGATATATTGATGGACATGGACAAGGAACATCTCTTAAGGGGAACAAGAATGAAGGAAAGGATGGCTAGATATACTCATACGTGTTATCCTTCATTTAGTATCTACCGTATTCTAAGTATTGTGTTAAGTTGTATATAATCTTACTAACTCTAAGAAGTAGGTGGTGTAATTGTCTCCTGTTTAACAGATGAAAGAAATGGAGGTTCAGCGTTGTTAAACAGCTTAGCCAAGGCTACTTAGCTAGTAAATTCAAATAGAGCTGAAATTCAAATTGAAGTCTGGTGGACTCTCTTCTTCAACTACTCAACCTATTTCTTCTTCATGATCTCATCTCCAAACCTCTGCTATTTATTGAGCCCATGTTATGTGAGTAGCCTCTTCCTGGCTCTCCAGTATCCCACAGGCAGTTTTTCAGGTATTTCAGTGGTCAAAAGTGACCTTCTGTTTGCTGACTGAGCTTGGAAGCTTTTGGAATGATGTAAGAATGTGTACAACTGCATGAGCTGCTTCCTATTCCTACAGCATCTCTCTTTACTCCCTGAGTGGGGGCTTCTTAGTTTCAGAAGGGTCTGGAAATCCTTTAGAAATAAAAGTCTCTGCTTTGTCATGTCGTGCCCATCTCATCTACAGACCATTCCTGAAACCTTAGCATGTAGCATTGGCTTTTAGAAACAACAGCTTCCTTGATTAAAGGGGAGGGAGACAGCTGTTTCCAAGGAAGCTAGGAAATAGCTCAGAGGGCCAACCAGAGACCAGGAATGCTTGGGGACTGTGCATATTTGAGGGCAATAATAGCTTACTGTTTTCAGGCAGTTGTCTCACCCCACCAGTCTGCAGAGCCACTTTAGGACAGCCACATCAATAGTCTTACAGGCCATCTGGTCCAAACCCAATCATTGTGTACATGAAGAACCGGAGGTCAGAGAGAGGGCAGTATCTCACACAGAGTCACATAAAGTGGGAGGCGAGCCTGCACTGAGACCCAAGGTTTTTGATGGAATGACCCAGACTGGGAAACTTATTCGGCCCTCAGTGTAGATTACCCTTTCTTATCAGTTTATCTTTGCAAGGAACATGCTCTTTATTTTCAGTTAGGTTTTTAGTGCCTTGAAGACAGAGAACGCATTTTGTAATTGATTTTGGACTCCTTACCATGACTTACACATAGTTGGCTCCCAGTTGGGGACTAGTGGCCTTGATTGGGTTAGCCTTCTCCTTTTCTGACCCTTTTCAACAGGATTCCTAGTCTCTGTGTGGGGATTGCCCTTGGCAAGGTGTAGGCCTCCACCAGATGCAATTCCTCTCACTCGGAAGTGGCCCCTCAGTGCACTGAACCTTAGTACTTCCACTTCCAGCCCTTCCATTAGCTTTAGTTCCATATCCATTAGCTCCAGTTTCTTAAAGTCCATTCCATATTTGTGTCTAATTCATGCAGATTTGTTATAAAATCTTCTTGCATTGCATACAATTTGTGGATTTTTTAAAATTTAACTTTAGAGCTATATAGTAATTCTTCACACAGTACCATAGAGAAGGGTATGTAATTGTCTACCATCTCCATAAAATGCAAAATAGTTTGGTTATGAATCTTGGTTTTCTGGGTCTTGGCGTGTTAAGAAAGGAAGCCTCTCTTGATATGTTAATCTAACTATACACAAACAGGCACTGTAGAGGACCTGTAGGAAAGAAAACCTCATTTCTGAATGGTGTATCAGGCTTGCTCAATTTTCTTCATTGAAATTCCTGTATTAGGCTGAGGTGCTGCCCCTGGCATCCTCTACCAAGTACAAGTGACCTTAGTCAAGTCTTTCATCTTTCTCAGCTTCAATCTCTTCATCGATTGACAAAAATAAAAATATTGGGAGGATCCGATGAAGTAATGTCTATCAAAGCACTTGAACATGTTGTATACAGCCATCTGGGCAGTAGCAGTGTGATTGTTCATTATCGGAGGGCTCAGAAAATAGTAAAATTCAGTCGTAGTGGATGTTGGAAGAATAGAGATACTGTCGTGCTCCTGTGTAGGTCCCCTAAGACACTAAGCCGGGTGTCCTGAGTGTTACCAAGCATGCACATCTTGGCTCCATGGACATTTGGCAGGCTGGAGCCACTGACACCTCTGGCAGTCTGAGGGAATTCATGGAGATCATACCTTCCTTTAACATCCAAAATAATAGCTGACCAAATACTGTAGGAAATCCAGAGCCCTCTTCAATATCTTTGAGATCGACCCCCACTCCCCCGCTCTCTGGCAGAGGTTGGGGCTTTATCTTTTTCTCTTAGATAGTTCCAGCTGCTACTTGCTTCTCCACTGTCCCCTGGCTCTCCTAGTGAGAGCAGATGGTTGAAAAGTATACATGAGCATCTCTGAAGGCAGCTGCCAAGGAGAAGCTGTTTGAAAGTTGTACGTACATGTGGGGTAGTAAGTTGGAATTTAGCAAGGGACAACTCCGAAGGCAAGAAATCACATGGATTTGTAAGCTGGGGTGTGATTGTGATAACAATTATATCCAGTCCACTGGAGCCATGCCTTCTACCTGGTGTGTTGCAGGAGGCTGACTGGCCCATTACTTTTATAGTTCTTTTCATAGGGATGACTTTGCTTGCTGTTGGTTCTGGTAAATAGTACTCCACAGGTGTTTGTAGCATGCCCCAGTACTCGTCCCTGGAGGACTTTATTATTCATGTCCCTACCGATCACTGCAAGCTCTCTAGCTTTCTTGTGGTTGTTCCACTTTTAATCTCGGTGAGAATTGTGAAACAGATTTTGTTATAGGAAGATTTGAGATGTGATCTACTGCTATAGCAAGGTTTTATTGAATTTTATTGCCTTATTCTAAGATCAGTAAGTAATCCTTGAGGAGAAAGCCAAATCTATCTAGTTAATATTCAGCAGCTATTGTCACTGAATGATGGGAAAATTGCTTACATTCCTCTAACTAGGTCAACCCTAAGCATGTAGTGCTGAGGATAGGTTTTTCTAAGGGCACTTTGGGGTTTCTTGGAATGTCTAGGAACATGGTGGATCTTTCTCTGTCCTATGCCTCCCAGCTACTTTCGCAGGGTTTCAGTTGGTAAATGCTGGATTCTGAATGGACATACCTAATTGCCAAGTAGCTCTGATCCTGGCAGGTAGGTGCCTTTTGTCGCATGAGGATTAATACAGCAAAAAGCCCCAGCTAGGAGCCAAGACCCAGAAAAGTGGTGATCATAGACAATGGGATACAGTTGCTGATGTGATCACAGCAAAGACTGTTGTCTGGAACTTACTGGCTTCTGCCTGTACATCCCGCCCCAAAACTCCCCCCTAAAAAAAGGCAATTGGTGAAGTGTTTTGGTGAGGCCATAAGATTTAGGATTTGAGGATGTAAAAAGGTGCTCGATTATGCCAGTTTGGCCAAACATAACTGAGGGTAGAGGGACTGAATATTCAGAAGCTATTTAGTCATGTCCCTTCAGAATACAAGAGTCTCTAAGGAGTCAGGTATGTGTGATCTGGGACTACTTACCACTTCAGATCACTTAAGTGTCACTTAGCAATTAAGTGGAGACTTAGTGGAAGAGAAGGAAAAGTATACCAAGCAGCCACCTCTCTATACTTCCTAGGCTACTGCTCTCTTTCAGGGAGGTTGTCATTAACTCTTGTCTGTGCTATTGCAACAAACAGCCCCCTAACTGTTTTCCACCTTCCTGTATCTCTCCTCTCTGGCTTATCCTCTCTCCAATATTTACTGTAACACAGTGCCAGGTACATCCTTCTAAGGCCCAGTTCCAGTCACTTTTGCCTTGTACTCAGACTTCAGCAGCTAAAGAATTGTCTACTCTCCTCAGCTTCCTATTCATATGCTTCCCAACCAACTGTACAACCCTGTGGTCTCCTTCACCTGTGATGATTTCCAGCCACACTGGACCTGTCAGTGCTTTCTGAAAACACTCTAAAGTTTTCTGCCTCTGCTATAATTGGTTACTTAACTGTATTTCTCCTCCTCATAATTTTACCTCCTGTCATTTGTCAATATCATTTACTTTACTAAATAAGCTTTCCTTGACTCCCTGTCCCAATGGGACAGGATTTTTCTTCCTCTGAACTCACATAGCCTGGGTATTGAATTTGCTTCTTGGCTGGAATTCATGTCGTTTGTGACTCGTCTGTCTCCCTCAGTAGACAGTGAGCTTCTTGAGGGTCAGGACCTGTTCTGGATTCATTGTCACATTGTCACGTGGGGGCCTAACAGAGCCTTTGGTAAATGTTGGGTGGCCTCATCTGTCACTCTGAAAAGCTCACAAAAAATTGGAGATTCTGTGGGAGGTGATTTAAACACATTGCTCCATTCTCAAGGCTTCAGATTTCTGGTCTACCAATCAGGGGGGTTATTCAAGATCCTGGTCTAATATTCTATGAGCTAACTTTCCAAGAAGTGTTTATGTAACTGGGTTTTCTACTTAGGGCCCAAATGGTTCCCTTTGCAGCATGGGCTTGTACAATATTTTGCTATTATGGGACAAGAATGGAGACCAAAGGATAGCCTCCGCTTTTTTTGCTTTCTGAACCCCAAATCTCCCAGTATTTCTAGTGACTTTCTGATTTGTGAGCCTGGAAACCAAGGCACTATTTTATAGTCATGCAGAATCTACCTAATACAGTTGTATTGCAGGTTTAACATTGGGTACAATGCCTGCTACATAGTAAGCATGCAATAAAGCTTTGCTATTTTCATTATCATTATTAATAGGCATATTTCAGTAAGACACACCTGTGTGCAAATACTGGTTTTGTCACTTACTAGTGATGTGTCTAGCAATGTCGCTTTCTTGATTTATAGGAACCTCTTCTGGGGACTTACTTTATAAATGCATTGTTAGTATTAAGTTACTTCATGTCAAACTAGCATGGTCATGGTACTTGAAAGATGTACATCACAGCTCAAAAATGTAGTTATTGTGATGCTGCTGCTGCTGCTGCTGCTGCTGCTGATGATGATGATAATGAGTATTATACGGCTTCACTGGTGGGGTGTGTGCTGTGTAAACATTTGGAGGCTGGGATCAAGATTAAATTTAGACTATTGTCTCCAAATGTGTCCAAAGTCCTCAGAATGCTAGAGGTGCCCAGAATGTTTTTAAAATATGCCATTTTGCAGGAATGGGCACACTTTAGCTCAGATTCCAAATGGCTGCATGAAAGTGTCACAAAACTGCAAATGGGTGACACGTAACTTAACAAAATGCCCAGAAGATCTTTGCTGACTCTATCATATCAGTGCTTCTTTGATTCCAAATAGCAGATCACTGACAACCATATAGTCCAACTATGGAGAGACACAGTCGAGAAGCATTTGTTAGTAGGCCTTCTCTTAGGAATTAATCCATACAAGTACCAGGAAGGTATAATTTTCTTGGCTGTGAATGGAATGATTTTTTTGCTCCTCCAATAAACAATCTAGCTGGGTTATGGAGTCAGGGCAGTGTGAGAGGTGCAGACACAGAAACTGCTGTGTTAATGACAGTGTTTGTGAGGCTCAGATGAAACCCAGATCTTCAGCTTTCCTAGGGATGAGTTGGTAGGGCTAAGAAGGGATGGAGCATTACTGAGTTAATCCACAACCCATCACGTGCTTCTCACCAGTGAAGTAACTGTATTAAAGAAGGATGAGTTTGCTCAGTACAACTATCAAACCAGAAGGCCAAAGTACAGTATATCAAAGGATTTCGGATGTACAAAGCAAGTTCTAGCAAGTGGTATGAGGTGGAGAATTTGATTAAATGGTAAATATTTATTTAAAAATAATTTTAAAGAGGCCCAGAAAATTAAATGAAGAAAGGAATGGTAGTGGCTTATTGTGGAAAGAACACTGGACAACAATACTTGAATTCTAAATTCTATTTCATTAATTATTGTGTATTCGTCTTCACTTCTCTAGTATCAGTTACCTATTCTGTAGAATGAAGTGGCTGAGTGGTCTTTCAGTTCTAAAACCCTGTGACTATGATAATGATATGAAAACTGCACGTCGGTTAACAATATACGTGTCCCTGAAACAAAGAGAAAAGGCTTTTAAAAAAGTTTTTGATCTAGTTGTGTGGAGTATTTACATGTTGGACACACAAAACTAAAGAGGCAAGTTTTCCACATCTGTAATGAGGTGTTCATAGCTTAATTTTTATTTTTATTTTATTGAGGTGAAATTCACACAATGCACAGTTAGCCATTTAAAAATGTACAAATCAGTAGCATTTAGTGCATTTACAGTGTTGTGCAACCATCACCAGTGTAGTTCTAAAACATTTTCATCACCCCAAAGGAAACCTCGTACCCATTAAGCAGTCACTCTCCATTCCCTCTCCCCCCACCCAGAATGGCATAGTTTAAAAAATGTGCCTACAAAGTGATTTCAAAGGTGGATTGGGCATTTAAGCTCCTGCAGCAGGGAAAGCAACAGATACACCTGCCTTTATCTCTCTGGCAGCAAATTTTGGAGGGCAGCATGTAGGTGCCTATCTGATTCTTGGGAGGTGCAGGGCTTCCAGAAACCTGTGTATCAGCCTTGGAAACCAAGTTTTGGCTACTTTGAGAGACTTATGGTTAGGACTTTATTTGCTATGGTGTTGAACAAATACAAGTTTATTGTTGAAAAAAATTATTAAGAAAAACCTCAAAGTTTAGCTAAATCCAAAGAAAAAGTAAAAATCAACTAAATTTTTATTATACAGAAAGAATTACTTTTTAGGGTAAAGTTATTGAGAATTTTTCTATGCATTTTAACATATATACTATATATTTGCAAAAGTGAGATCATATGGTACAAACTTTTTATTTCCAAGGTAAGACATGTTTGTTAAAATTCATACAAGATAAGTTTTTAAAGTATAAGAGAGAACATCTGTTTCCTAACTTCCCTTTTGTCCATCCGACAGTATTATTTTGGCCATATTTTTCCTGTCAATAAATATACTTCCAGAACATCATTTTAATTGTCGCTTAGTGGTCAATTTTATGTACATATCATAATTTCTTTAACTAGGCTACGTTTTCAGACACTGGGGTGGTTTTAAGTTGTCAGCTATCATAATGATGCTACAGCCTGTGTCTAAATTTGTACTCACATCTGTTATTAGTTCCTGTGGACAAATGTGAAAACTTGCTTTTTGTTCACGATGATGATGAGGATTAGGATCCAATGAAAAGGCAAAAATCTATTCGCTCACATTGGAGTCACTTTGGGTGGTTCTTTTTATTTTCTGCAGTGCACTCATAGCCATTATTTCATTTAACACTAACAATGGCAAATAGCTAATATTTATTGTATACGTATGTATCAGACACTGTGCTTTAGACAAAGGTATCTTATTCAACCTTATTTATGTGCCATTATCATCTCTATTTTAGAGATGCGGAGAGTCAGGAGGCTCAGAGAAATTACATAAATTTTCCCAACTGCGATAAGTAGTAGAGCCAAAATTTTACTTTGGTCTTTTAGAGTCTAGCTTCAGTATTCTTTCTTGTATACCACAAGGCCTCTTTGAATGATCAGATATTCCAAGGCTATATATGAACAAGCAACTTAGATTTCACATCACTTAACTTGGAAAGATTTAAGAATAAGAAAACAACATGGTGTTCACAAACTGTCCCCTCCCTTCCCGCACGAGCTTGCTCCTCTGGAGATGCCTGCCTCTGGTTGATTTCATGATGTGGTCCATAAGAACTGTAAGTGTGGTGCCTGCCACGCTGGATCCTTTCCTAAAGTAAGACTTGAGTGACCATGCCCAAGTGGTCAGATGTGATTTATGAAAGTTCAAAAGAGTCCAGGAACGGAGATTATGAGAGGTCTCATTTATATTAAGAGTCATTGTGAATTAGGTTCTGGGGCCAAGTGCTCAAGTGAATTCATCATTAAAGAGCCAAAAAAAAAAACAACAAAACAAAAGAATATTAAAGGATAAATTGGCTGAACTTCATTGGACTGTTTCATTCTATGCTGAGGAACAAATGGTAGTTTGTGCTGTTTATTTCTCAGGAAAAAGCTGTAAAATGAGACCTATACATCAGTAGGCCCCCAGGGAGAATGTCTCTAGGGAAGAAAGCAGGGAACTATGGAAAAGCAGCTAAGACTCCATTCAGGGACCAAAATAATTTTGGCACTGGGAGTCTCTGCCTGTTTTCAAGGACATCTGCTAAAGCTCCAAACTGTGTCCTGCTTGGCCTAGGTGCTTAGTGACTCCACTGACCCAGATCGTGAAGCCAAGCTGGTAACTGCAAAGATTATGGAATTGCAGAGATTAAAGCTGCAAGGGTCCTTGGAGATCATCTGAGATGCTAACTTCCTACATCGACTGATGAGGAAATGAAGGCCCAGACAAGGAAAGGGACTTGTCCAAGGTGCCCAAACTGTTGATTTCCAGTGTCATATTTCAGTAGTCACATTTGCAGTCTTCAGTAAAAGTTATATCTTTATTATAGACATGTAGAACTAAGTTATTTCTCTTCCTTCTCTTTTTTCCTTCTCCTCTTCCTCTTCTTTACTCCCCTTCCCTTACCCTATTTTCCCTTTTTCTTCTTCCTCTTCCTCTTTTATATTCATCTTCTACATTCTCATATTTTTCACAAACATTATGTTGTCTATCGTGCCTACTGTCTAATTAACAAGCCACTTTACATCTATTATCTCATTTGATCCTTCATTCATCTTGGCCACAGTGCTCAGAAACTAAGTATCCTATGCATAGACAAAAAGTGCTAACCAGAGGCCCCTCCCCATTCAGGCTGGCTGGCCTCTTGAGCATTGTGCAGATGGTATATACAAGCCACAGACTTCCTCCCTGGGATACTTTCTGTAGGTGTTTGGGGCTTGGATTTTCCCTGGCACAGCCTCGGGCTTGGTGGCAAGGAAGGAAGAAAGTTAAGAAGCTTTCCTGTCATTGGATCTGTATCCTAAATAGACTTTTGCTTGGCAAGCATGCTTT
>NW_006443567.1:3143753-3163045 GCF_000325575.1 Pteropus alecto
TTCCCTACTCCCTGGCTGGCCACTCTGTGGTAGGGCCTCACTCATGGGCACTCTTTAGCCAAGAACAGGTTCTATGCAGGCTTCCTAACTCATATGGATGCCCAGGGTATGCCTTTCTGAGAAGCATCACTTTTTAATAGCGTAGCTTCTTGCGACATTAGAGTTCTATCCAAAGGATGAGAGATGAAGAAAGGGAGAGGCATGGGGGGTAGAGAGGGAGAGAACTATAAGCATGCAAAAGGGAATTTCACACAGTGAGAACTTCATGTTTTTCTTTTCTTAATCCATTTTTTTGTTCATTCCATGGATATTCATTGAGTACCTAATAAATGCCTGGCACTATTTTTGGCTGAAGGATACAACATTGTCCTCAAGGAGTTTATATTCTAATGGGAGAGAGTAGACGATAAACAAATAGACCTGTATTATACTATCAGTAATTGCTATAATGTCATAATAATATGAAGAAAAGCAGTCATATTAGTTTCCTAGTAGTGGTGGAGGATTGCCCTTAGGAGTAGGGACACCTCTTCCACAGTTAACAGAGAGCAGGCAGAGTCTGTGGCTGCAGATGCTGGTAGGTGGGAAGATGTGGAATTTCTCATAATTGCTTCTTTTTTCACTGAAATCAGAAGCTAGGTGATCAGTGGAGAGCGAGGAGGAAGAAAGAGTTAGAGGTGTGAGCAGAGAGGAGACAGTATGAAATAATCTCAAGGAGAGTAGACAAATGAATGGGCTGGAGGAAGAGAGTACAATGGCAGACAGCACCGAAGGGCCTCCACTTGAGGTTTGCGATTATCAGTTTAAAGAACAGACGATATGGTTGTGTGTCTTTCTAACCACATTAAGCTGCCTGGGAGCAGGCATGGAGTCATTAAAGAGTTGGATTAACTCATGATAGGGCTTTGTCAAGGGTGCATGATGGAGGGAGAGAGGGGGAATTGAGGCAGTATACCTACCTCTTCCTGAATTTGTCTCTCTCAGCCTCCTTAATGTTGTCTCATTACCATTACCTTCGTGCATCTTCTCTTGACTTGGCAGCTAACACTTGCAGGTATGAAATATGTCCTTCCTAGCTCCAAATAGGTATGGAGGACAGTGAGAGAATGGCAGGACTCCAGAAGAAGCACATGAATGTAAGCAAGAGAAATTGGCACCGAGTTTGTGGAATATTCAATTTTAAGAAACTTCGAAATAGATAGTTTGGGGAAAAAAATCGCTATGATTCTGCTTTTATTATATTTTGAGGTAGCAGTGTTTCAATTTTGGTCAACATAAAAGCTATCTGGTCATTTGTTAATAATATCTTCAACTACTAACACTTATTGAGTACTTACCCTGATGAAGGCATTTCTCTAAATGCTTTAGATGCATTAAGTCATTTAAGGCTCATAACAGTCAGAGGAGTTAAGTACCATTACCCCTATTTTTAGATAAGGTTAGGTAATTTGTCCACTATGACAGAGCTAGCAAGCTTCAGAGCTAGGTTTTGAATCCAGAAACTTGTGATTACATAGTACACGCTCTTAACCACTCCTGCATTGCCCTTCAGTGCCCAAGAATTTGCATCTTAGTCTATACACTCATCCATGTCTCTGTCCATTCAGTGGAACTCTCCCAATGCCCACTATGTTGTAATTGTGTTAGTTGCTGGGTGGGGCAAGGCTGTGGGTGGGGTTCAGCTCCAAATTCTTCATTCTTTTTGTGCTCAGAGATTCCAAAAGAAGCTAAAATGGGAGTTGCCTTTGTCCTGGGAAGCTGTTCTGGAGACTTGTCTTCTGGGCTCATCTTATATATTCTGATGACTAAGCCTTTGAGACCGATACTGTGCCTCTGCCTCCTTCATCTCTGAGACCTTGTTATATCTTCAGTTTTTGCTGGTTCTGTTGGTATTAGGCTTCCATCTTGTTCATCTCCTTTTTCTGAGCTCTTAATTCTTGTAGGAGAGTCTGAGACCTGTTCCTGGATAACCTCTATAGGCTTGACATGACAAATTGTCTTTCTATCATACTTAATGCTGGCATATAAAATAGAATATGCTTTCTGCTCACATACTACTATCTTCTCTTATATCCATCTAGATCCATGAAGCCTGTATCATCAGCATAGAACGCATAGAAGCAATGCATGCTGGGAACTGGTCCTCCATATCATAGCTGATCATGATGGATCAGTAAATTCTGTAGATCGCATCTGTCCTAAATAGAAAATTAGCTATGCTTGACTTAAACTACCATATTTTGCCTGCTGTGAGTCTGCTCTACCCTTCTATGAAATGTGTTTTGTAACAGTGCAGAAGAAATACCCAAGATTGATTAGAGTTGGCACGATTTGTGCATACTTCTGCAGTTATTATTATAGTAGCTGCTGTGAAAGACTAAAAAAATCCTTTAGCCAATTTTTTTCCTCTATAAAATTTCATTCAAATTTTAGTGGGTATATTTATGTGTAAATCAGATCAACTTCCAATGATGGCTCCTTATTGTTAGCATTTGATGTTCTGTTTGCCTGAGCAGATTGATTTGCCATTATGGGAAAACATTTGAACTGAAAAAGTCCTCTGAACTTTGTTCATTAATCTTACAAAAGAAAATAGAAGCAGAACATGTAGACAGAAACCTGTAAATTAAATTTACTTTTCCAATTCAAATGTATTTGATCTGCATTCGTTATGGAACTGGGGCAGTCATTGCTTCTTGATTCTGTAATAACAGTGAGGTTTAGACTATTTTCCAAAGTCTTTAAAGATTCAATGGGGGAGAAGAATCGGCAATGTTAACTGCTCTTAACATATACTCTTTGATATTAAGTTAGGATACTTCATAGATTATGTCATCGTTCTTACAGTCAATCCCATCTGTCAGTCTTGATGAGTACCGTGCAATGGTGCCATTTCAGGAAACAACCAGGCCAGCCTTACTATGTGGTGACGGACTGTCTAGAGCAAACCAATAGCAACGGAAGTGTTAGAAAATTTGCAAAGACATTTTGCAGCCATGCAAAGGTCCAATTTCTTCTGCTTGACTCACAGGGATGGGTTATTTCTCAAAGCTTTATTTAGATTTTGGAGAACTGGGCTAATGGCTGAGCTGTTTGCTTCCCTTCTTTGTCTCTCACATATTTTTAATCATTCCTTAATTTACTGTCTCTTAACTATGCATATGAATCAGAAGCACTATGGAAAGAAAAAAGGAAAAAAAATACACAAGCTTAAGGCCTACAGATGTTCAAGTAGCTCAAGTAAATAGAAAATAGTAGGAAAGAAGAGTTAACATGGACTTTGGTTTGAATCCCAATTCCATCACTCGCTAGTCATGTGCCCTTGGACAAATCATTTACCTCTTCCAAGTCTCCTCACTTTCTTTACTTGTCAAGTGGGTAGAACGTTTGTACCATTTCCATAAGGTTGTCAGAGGGGTGAATGAGATAATGGACAGTGGATAGTACATAGGTAAAAAATACACCTAGTATTTGAGTGCTTACAATTATTAGCTCTTAGGTGGTGATAGGCTTCTGCATTTTAAGACGTTTACAGGGTATTTGGAGTTCTAGCCCCATTGAGAATCACTACTCCTAAAAAGCATTTTCCTTCAAACTGTGCTCAGTAGCTGATTCAGATTCCATCCTATGACGTCACTTCATAAAAGTATATGTATGTATGTATGTGTCTCTGTGTGTGTGTGTGTATGTATGTATGTATGTATGTATGTATGTATGTATGTATTGGGTATTTATGCTGTGCCTGGCACAGTGCAAGATTTTGGGGACACAGAGACCATGAAACATGGTCCCTAGTATTGAAAAGCCTAATACTGCATTCTGCTTTGTGATGAAATGGCATAGTATTTCCAAATACAATGTAACAGAAATTCCCCAAGGCATTCAAAGGTGGGTTTTATTTCTAATAAACCTAAGCCGCTCCAAACACGATCATTTTATAAACTAATTTGTAACAAATGTTCCATTGATAATCTCTATTTTAATTATCTTTCAGTGGCTTTTTAAAAAGAGGTACATTTTATTAAGGCTCAATTGGCGTTTATTGAGAACTGTCATATGTCAGGCATGCTCTCCCTTTCCATTCTCATGACAATCTGTGAAGTAGTCCTCATAACAATTTATGAGGAACTGAAGGTTCTGAGAAGTTTAGTAGCTTGCTCAAGGTCATATAGCTAGTAAAAGGCAAAGACAGGATTTGAATCCAGACTTTTCTGGCACTAAGTCACATTTTCTGTCCATCCTTTCCCAATCATGTAGGAGTTAAAGATGGGAGCTAATTCCTGAGCAATGTATAAGGGCTCCCTTGGCTGATATTTTTACAGAAGGCTAAATAGATGAATGTGATAAATGCATGTAAGTACTCAAGAAATATTAGCTGTATTGGGGTTACAGATCGCTTTTAACATGAAGAATGGTCTGTGTTCTCTCAAGTTCCTTTTCCACTGAGTGGATTAGCATTTTTTAAAGTTGAGCTTGTTTATTAGAATGATGAATTGAATTAATAATTTATGGTTATCAACTGTGCGATCCTCAATACTATTAGTTTATCTGTCCTTCAGCTCAACTAAGTCATCTCTAGACTTCTACTTGAATATATGTGAGATTGTTCACAGAGTTTACATCTGAATTGAATCAAATACTAAAAACAACAATAGCAAAGCAATGAGTTTTACCTTTAGGTACTGAATTGTTCTGTTAAAGTGATATTAAAATTTCAGAGGTGGCTCCTTCTCTTTAAATAACGACCGCCAAGGGGTCTGGGGAGTGGACAGCTGCAGCCGACTAGAAAACAGTGTCATCAATGTTGAATCAATGCACTTGGACTGAAACTGTGCCCTCAGTGCCAGTTGGCATTACACTATCCTGTTCTTTTGCAGCAGAGTGAATTGATCCTAAGTTCAGGTGCGGTGATGCAGGAAAAACAGCCCGGTAGTTCTGTTCAAATCTGGACATTTCAGAGAAAACATTCTTTCTCCTCTTCCGTGCCATCAAATAAACATACCTGTACCATGGGCTGTAACTGGAAGTACCTCCTATGATTCATTTGGGCAAACCTCATAGGTACAGTTTGTTACCTGTGCTAAGTGGCCTCACCACCTTCAAGGCATGAGTTCTCAGAGTTGCCAAAAGATCAAGAGAGAGCACTGAGAAAAAAAATGGGACTTTTTCTTCTGTCCAATTCCCAGGTAAGAATCAGATTCCAGCCTCAGTTAAGTGATTCTTTTTCACCTTTTCTGTGTTTAGATTTGTGTGCAATCAAAACTCATTAGAAAGGTTATGATAGCATAGAGTTGCATTTTATTTATATTTCTACTTAATATTCTTATTTCACTGGTCAGAGATGACAGGGAGAATACTTCAGATCATTAAAATAAGGAAAATAAAAGATATTACTCATTAATGTCCATTGCTTTAAAGCTGATTTATCTTAGTACTTGCAGAAAGTGTTATGGCTCCTCCCTTCCCTTTACTTTTTCTTTTTAGGTTCTGGTGAACATGAAAAAACTTTGTTTCAAGTAAATAGTTAGATATCCAAATGAGTTCAAATTATGATTCCATACTGGTGCATTTATTCCAATGATTGCACTGATTGTATTTGACCATGTGATAATTAGGCCCCATTCAGATCACAAATTCCCATTTTACACCTTTTGGGTTTTCTAATCCAAAATGTACTAATGGCCTAAAGAGTGCTTTGGTGTTAGGTAACCAGAGAAGCCATTTGTATGATGTTCTTGCTAATGGGGAGGTTTAAATATAGAGAAGGCTATCTCCACACACTGAGGCTCTAAAATGATTAGAATAGGGTACCAGTATAATCATCGGAGGGGAGTTTTTCTAATGGGTAGTGGTGGCTGACTGTTATAGATTTAAGCTATATAAATGAAAGTAATTGGAGAAATACACACACATGCCATTTGCCATTGGTTTGGAATGGGTAATTTAATATACAAGTATAAACAGGTTTAACATTTATAATCCTTCCAAACTAATGGAAAAGCAGACTGGAATAGAAAGATTTAGCCTGTGGCCAAATAGAGAGCCTTTTGTTTCTCTTCCATTCCTCTGATTTCAGTTCTTTCTTCGATTTAATTAATTGAGCACCTCGGCCAACTCTGAACCAGGTGAAGGATATGGACTCAAACATGTTGACCCAGGGTTGGGTAAGGCAAGTGTTACATTTCCCATAATAGGCTTAGAGTCATTTTGAAAGAGGGCTACATGGAGACAGCCATCCTTAACAGGAAGGAACAATACCTTGATGGCGACATTTTAGATGTTAGCAAGTAACTGCTTCTACCTATGACAAAGCCTGTCTCTAGATGACGAGCAGTTGCCAGTGAGGATCTAGGGGGAACTGGGAATAGCCCCCACTGAGCCACCATTGGAAATAGGCAATAACTATTGTGATGAGGCCACTGGAATGGCAGGTAGGGGACAAAGGAACAGAGGAGTGGAGAAAGGCAGAGTGGGAAGGTAGGTAGAGTCTGGGGAACAGGAGGGAGTAGGGAGAGATTGAATCCTTGGTTTAAATCCTGGATCTGCTACTTATTCATTTAACAAATAACACTGGCAATCCTCTTGGAGCTTATCATCTATACAAAAAGAGGGACATTAATCAAATGATTCATGCACTCACCAAAGAGTTTTTGAACTCACTGTTATAAACATAGTAGGTGCTATGAAGAAAAAGTGATTATGTGAGACCTGACCTCTTCTCAGGCATTAGTGAACCTAACTAACTGACAGACTTCACCACCCAAAGAAGTAAAACTTGAGGCAAGATAACAAGAATGAAGAGTTGTTTAGGCAAGGGTGTGTAAAGAGAACATCCCTGAAAGAGAGAAGAAAGGGCCTAAGGAGAGTGTACAATATGTTTTAATGCATCTCATGAAGGCAAACATGTGTGGAATATAGCCAATGTAGGAGAAAGTAGTAAAAGCTGAGGCTAAGATCAGAAGGGGACAGAACCTTCAAGGCCTACCTGTCCATGGTAAAGTGTTTGAACATTTTTATAAGAACAATGAGAAGCCATTCTTGGGTTTTATGTAAGATAATGTTTTAATTAGATGACTCTGGTTGTAAGGAGGTAGAGAATGGAATAAAGCAGAAGCCATACTGGAGGCAAGGAGACTATTTAGGAGGCCGTTGCAGAAGACTGGACAAGGCATGGTGGTGGCTTAGACTGGGATGGAAGCAGTGGAAGAGAAAACTGGATGGACTATGTGACCTTGAGCAAGTCGCTTGACCTCTCTGAGCCTAATTAGGCTTATTATCTTTCATGTTTGGTCTATCACATCTTTCGATTTAAGAGCGGGCTTCACTGCTCAGATCAGCTGCTATGGGTAACCTCTCCTTAGATTTCAAGTATTCAACAAAAACATTCTGTCCACACTTGATACATGAGGGAAAGACAGAGCTAGCTTGAAAGTCTTTCAGATTGTATTTATTACAATTTCTTGAGGCCGGTGGTCTAACTTAGTTATATACTTTTGTGATAAAAACTGGCTTTGAAATGAATGAAGGAGCATTGATATAACACCACATCTGTTATTCCTCTCATCCTAAAGTACTAAACAAAAGATCCAACTGAGGTCTCCTTGCATTCAGCAGTAATTGAATACAACTATGGTTCGTTAGGAAACTGTTAATAGTAAAAAGAACTTTAGTTCCAGCTACTCCTGAAGTGGCAGTCCAAGGACTATCTTTTGTTTTTAGAATCACACGGACTTCAAAACAAGATAAAAGGAAAGTGCTTTTCAGGGTCATAGTGTCTTTCCTCAAACCTTGGAAACTGGGCAAACGTTTCTTGCCAGCTCATCACACTAAGCTCTGTAATAATTTTACACTGTGTCTAATAGGCAACAAATGACTCTGTGAGTGACTATTTTGATTCTAGGTATTCAAATAACATTCCCAGTGAGGGTAGGCAAATACTGAACCTATATGCCTAAGCCTGTCAAATGGTCCAGTTCCATTTGATTGATATTTGTTGTGGTGCAGGTTCTCTGGGCAATGCTTTGTGCTAGACATCTTCAGGGAAGGCAATGATGGGGATCTAGCAAGCAAATATTGTTTGACATATGGAAGGTTTGAAAAACAAAATAGTAAAACGTAGAGCACCCTGCATGCAGTGATTAGAGAATAAAAATTATTTTATAACGAATAGGGCACATGTAGAAAAATCAACTGTGTATTAGGCCTTAAAGGAAATCTGTAATACTAAAAAGCCAGTATATATAGATCATATTATTTGACAAAAATCCAATACTGTGTGACATCTGCAACTATAAAATAGATTAAAGGAGAAAAAACCTATTGCCATCTCAGTAGTTATAGAAATCATTCAATAAACTTCAATAAACATGTATGATTAATAACGAAAACCCACCTAACTAGAAATAGATCCTTCATCTGATGAAAGCTATTTATGAAAACCCTATGGCAAACATTATGCTTAATGGTAAAATATTAGATGTCCATATGTCTCTTTCAAGTCAAGAACAACAAGATAACCTCTCACCACCATTTTTATTGAACATTGTAAATGAGGTTCTAATGGCTCATTGGGAAAAGAAAAATAAAAGCGTTGAAAACATATTGTTGTTATCACAGATGGCACGATTGTCTACACATATAATGTAAGAGAACATGTAGACGAACTAGTAAAACTAATACAGAGTTCCACAAGTTTTCTGGGCATAGGCTCAATATATAAAAATCAATAGTGGTCTTGTTTAATAGTAAGAATCAGGGAAAAAATATAAAAGACAAATTCTGACAGCCAACATGGCATCCAAAATTGTGTGTTTGTACCTCTTCTCCCTTTCTTCTGGGTCTTAAGTTGGTTTTACAAGATTTGCCCCTTTCCCCCAATATACTTAGGCCATGAGTTTTTTTTTTCCAGGTCCTATAAAGAGAAATTAATTTAAAACAAAGCAAAATGAGGATACAATATTGTTGGTAAGAACTTAGAGAATATTCTTTTGTAATACTTCCTCTTCCAGGTCTGTAGTGACTTTGAGTTAGCTACTACTATGGAAATTGAAAACCAAAGTGATAAGGCTGATTCTTCTGGTACCAGCTTATTCAAAATTCAATTCACTCCTATCTCACATAAGTGATGGAGTCAATGCCCCATCAGAGAATATATTCCCTTACTTGACTGTTTTCAAGTAAGAAGTTTATCAAGTTACTTCCCTTTTAAAACAACCCCATTGACTTTTAAAAGCCTGTTTGTTGAAGTTTAAAGAAAAGAAGTATAAGAAGGAAAGGGAAGATCAAAAGGAAATATAAATACTTTATGACTTTTACAAATAAATAAGAAACTATTTAAAGGCAAAAGCCCTGGGTTCCTGTGGTTATATTCATAGAATAGAAGGAAACCATTTCTCTGAAAAATAGTTTAATCTTTGAGTAAATCAACAGGATTTTAAAATTGTCTTGAAAAACCAAAGTGTGATATCACCTCAAAGAATCCTTGAAATTTATGGATGTTGCTGAAGATTTAGTAAAAGAAGATTTAATGATTATAGATCTGATCGTTTAGATAGCTATGGATCCATTTCACCTATTGGTGAGTCCATTACAGAAGATACAAGTTACCTTTAATATGCAAACAAATGTGATATCAAGTTGGTAGAAGATAGTTTTTTTCATAGTAAGTACTGAATAACTAAGGAATATGAACCTATATATATATATAACAATAGAAATATAGTGAGGAAGCTGCTTCATCTATAAAGAAGAGATCTTCAAAGATGAAAAAATAATGATTAAAACAAGGACAGAATTACTAGAAATAGAGAACAGTTAGGAATATAAGTGCAGCACAAGGAAAACAGTATCGAGAAGAAATAATTTATATATTTTAAAAAACAGATGTAGTGTGTTTGCATGTATACCCGTGTGTGTGTACATATGTTCTCTAAACTCAGAAACTTCTAAGGAGAAAGAAACATGACTTTGAACAAGTATGTCCATTAAATGCAAATAAAGGACCAACACATTTTTAAAGAATAAGAAGAAAAAACTTTGCATTTAGAACTAGGACAAGAAAGTGAGTCCCATGTAGGAAAAGTAGAAGCTTTCATAAGAAAATGTATCATTTCTAAAATATAGAAACAATGTCATGCTAACTAAAAAGCAGTGTCTGAACATCATAAGAATTGTCCTATTTTGTTAATGAAAGGCCAAAATTGATTCTAATTTGGTGTGCTCAGAATGTCGGCTACTTTCAAGCACGTAAGGTATTTATTTATGTGCTAAGCTATTTATGTAATTTATGAATATGTACTAGAATTAGAGTTAATTTGCAAAATAAATTGAAAAGGAAAATAGGTCCCATTCACGTAGTACTAAAACCCATAATAACTGTAGAGATATATCTAACAATAAATCTTTTGAGGAAGTATTATGAAATTTTGTTGAAGAACATAAACAATGACCTGAATACAAATAATAAGATATATACCATTTTAATTGTTTAGAAGACTCTATCATGAAGAAGTCAATTCTTCTCAATTTAATTGTAGTTCGGTATGATTTCGATCAAACCCCCCTGAATTTTTTTCATGGAACTTGACAAACTTATCTTAAAATTTGTATGGAAAAAGAAAGGGAAAAGATTAGCCAGGATTCTCAGAAAAGAAAAATAAGATGAAGAGACCAACTCTATCAGGTATTAAGAATTGTTAATAAGCTATATTAATAAAAAATGTAACACTGATACAGGGATAGATAAATATACTAATAGAACAAAATTGAAATTCCAGAAACAAATTATTGAGAAATAAGTAAAATTCCCTCCCCCAATCCATATAGAAATGTAAGTTCAAGATTGTTTGAAGACTTAAATGTTAAAAACAAAAATTATTTGCTCCTCAAAGATTTGAAGAATATCTTAATGATCTCAAAGCAGGAAAGGATTTCTTAAACCATAGAAGGGAAACCATAAAAAGAAAAGATTGATAAATTTGACTTCATTAAAAATAAAAACTCTGATAAAATATACTACAAAGAAAATTTAAAGTAATGAGCCACTGGCTGGTAGAAGGTATTTTTAGCTCTTACAAAATAAGGAAGGATTAATATCCAGAAGCTATAAAGTACTCTAAAAATCATTATGAAAAAGTTAATTAGGAAAATGTGCAAAGGATATGACCAGGCAATTTATAGAAACCTGATTCACCTATAAACATGTGAAAAAAGGTACTCATTAGTAATAAAGAAAATGTAAATTAAAATCAAAACAAGACAATCCTTCACAACCCTCAAATTGGCAAACATTAAGAAGTGTGATAATGCCACATGGTCATGCCAAGGGAAGATGCAAGGAACTAAGAGTTCTGGTAGGAGTATAAATTCAAACACCTGCTCTGGAGAGCACTGTGGCAGTATCTAGCCAGTCAAAGATGTGCATACCTTATTATGATCCTGAAGTCACTCTTCTAGATATTTACCATGGAGAAATCCTTGCCTACGTAAGGAGACACACATAAGAATGTTTATTGCCATATAAAAATTCACATCCAATGATGTGGGAATGGATTAATATTATAAATAGCAACATAGTTCAAGAATGGAAGGCTATATGGCAATTTAAATGAATGAACTATATCCATATGCATCCATACAGATGAAACTGGAAGATATTGTTGGGTGTACAAAGCAATTTGTAAAAGGATATGTGGTGCACATTTGTGCAAAAGAACAGAAAAATAGAGTTTGCTATGCCAAGAGGGTCTCTTGGCGCCCTGGTGTAGTGAGCCACACATCCCCCATAAGGTTACCCTGAGGGTACATTTGAAAAAGTTTAGTCCTATCTTCTCATGCCTGACAAACCTGAAACTGTAAAGCAGACCTTCCTGGACATTTTTACTTAGAGAATATTCTTCTCTTTACCCTTGAAGAAAAGCCTAGTGTAACACCATCTATTATTATGGCAGTGACTCAGGTACATTGTGTGGTGGCTCTCTGCCTGGGAGAGTTGAAGGGTCAAATGACTCAGGATTTTAGATTAAAAAGCTGAGTTACAAGCCGAAACAGAGGAACTTAAATTGTGTTTTTTTTTTCCCCCTCTCTTTTATGCATCATAGAAAACTTTTTGACAGAAAAAGGGCCAGTGGTTATTTTTTTAGTCAGTTAACTTTTAGTTCTTTCTTGTTGAAGATTAGGAACCATTTCTCAAAAATTCAGCAAAATTTTTCAGACTTTTGGCCATATTAATAGTGAAAGTGATGCTCAATTTTTTTTCTGTCTTCCCACGTTCCCCTCCCCCTCCCTTTTGGAATCTCAGAACATGAAAGATGAAAGCAATTATGAAGAGTAAATTTTTGGTTCATTAATCCCCTTGAACTCAGTGTAACTTTGAAAAAGAGAAGGGGAGGCCAACCACAGCTCAAATCAGGACCTTATCTCACCCAGGCTCCTGCCACGATATTTTTGGTGGTAGGTTTCATGGGTCTTGGTGTTTGATCTGAAATCCTCTTTACAAATGTGAAAGAATGTGGCTGAATTATGTTTTTATTTGGAACTTCTTCTGTTCATTCTAAGAGCCTGCAATTATTATACACAGTTGTCGATGTGCAGCTTTGTGCTAATGATAGAAACCATTGTGATATTATTGATTTATGGACTTTTTTTCTCATTTTGGCACACTTTTCACAACATTTCATTATGAATCAGTGTGTATGGACACTGTTTTAATGGCACTGAATGAATGGTCAAATCAGCAGGTAATATGGGAAATGGGGCCCAGTCCTCTGTCTAAGAAAAGGCATTTTAGTCATTTATATGACTAGATCTATATGGCTGTGGAGGTTTAAATGTCTCTATGAGCTTCAAAAAGATTTTTGATCTTAGATGCAATTTTAGAATTCTCAATCACCTTGGAGTGGTTTTTTGGTAAACCCCGTGAGTGCATGTGTTTGTTTGTCTTGTTCACTATGGTAATGACTAGGCACATGGTAGGACCTCAGTAAATGAATGGGTAGATGGATAGATGAATGCACGGAATAAGGAAGGAAGAACGGAAGGGAGGAAGGAGGGTGAGAGAAATGTGCTTTGAAAAGGGCTTCCATGAAGAAGGTGTTCACTTTGCAGGAACATTGCCTTTTATGTTTCAAATCTCTGCCCTCTTACTTTGGATTACCCAGAGTGCCAGCCACAGGATACTTGCTATTTATGATCTTAAAAATGTTTGAAGCCCATTGCAGGGACTAAGGGAAGAAAATCACATCAGAGCTACACTGTTCCTTTTCTGGTTTTGAGTTCAAACATAGCATTCAAAATGATGCAGGTATTTGATTGTATAGAGTTAATATTTCCCCAGAAGATAGAAACAGCTGAATTATAAATAGCCTCTTTAGACTTTTCAGTAAATTACTTTAGATGGATCACATTCATACAGAAAAGTGCACAAATTCTAAGTGTACAGCTCATTAAATTGAACAAATCATTGTAACTAGCTCCCAGATCAGTTAAGGTGACATTAACAGCACCCCAGAAGTCCTTTTTATGTCCTTGTCCAGAACTTACTCCTCACCACAAGGGTAACCATAGATTGGAGGTTCCTATTCTGGACATGTTATATAAATGAATTTGTATAATATGTGGCTTTTGTAACTGGCTTCTTTCACTTAGCGTGACATTTTTTCATGTTCATCCACGTTGTAGCATGTATCCAGACTCAGTCATTCTCATTGTCAAATAATATTCCATTATATGGATATAGTACCAATAGAGATTTGGGTTGTTTCCACTTTTTGGCTATTATGAGTATTGTTGCTATGAACATTTATGTACAAGTTTTCGTGTGGACAAATATTTTCAATTCTCTTGGATAGCTATTCAGTAGTGGAATTGCTGGGCCATATGGTAACTCTAGTTTATTTTTTTGTTTGTTTTTAACTTTTTTTCAAACTGCCAAACTGTTTTCCAAAGTTATCACACCATTTTACATTTCTATCAGTAGCTTATAAGACTTCTAGTTGCTCCACATCCTGTCCATACTTGGTATGGTTAGTATGTTTTTAATTTTAGCCATTCTGGTAAGAAATCTGTGGTATTTTCCCCTATAGTATTTTTATGTCTTGTTGTAAGACTCAGAAAATAACTACAAACCTAACTTCTATAAATTAACTAATCTTAGCTCATTTCCTATCCAGGGCCTTCATTAGAACAACCAATACTTTTCTGTCTTTTATAAAATATGTGGAGAGAGCCTTAGAGATTTAGCTCAGATGCCACTTTTACTGGAAAGCTTCCCATAACTCTTCTTTACATAGTCTGCATGTGGTGGCTTCCCTCTGAAGGTCTCTCTCTTTCCTTTATGTGTCTTTCAGCACAGGTCCAACACAGAGTAGGTGCCCACATGTACCTTTGCTGAGTGAATAGATTTTACTGGTAGATTCTGTGTCCTACACCCAATTGTCTCAAAAAAATCTTTGTACCCAATTCCTGGGAGGGGCTAGAAGTTGTCTACCCAATCCCATCATTTTATTGATGAGAAAGTTGAAGCTCAGAGAAGAGAATGGGTAGAGCCAGAAAACCTGGACCTTGTGGGCAGGTCCCCTGATTCCTATTCCAGGGTTCTTTCTACAAACCCAGACAATTTCTTTCGCTCATCTTTGCTTCCCCTCTGCTGCTAATTTGTGGAGATTGAAACTAATCTTTGTCAGGAGAGAAAAAACTGTACATTTCCAGGGCTTAAATCGAAGGTCAAAGAAATGGCTTTGCTATCATTGAAAGTTGCACGCTTCAGCATTGAGAATCACCATCATATAAGCCACAGAAAGGGAACTTAAAGTGACTTTTCAGCAAATACAGTTTTTAATGATACACATATAATATCTTGTTCTGTTTTATACGCTGATCATGATTAAGAATTTCAAATAGCTCAGGAAGAATTAAGAAGATTTACACCCACATTATTACTCATAACCACTTAGAGCAAAGAAAGAAATCTTTTAAAAAGATGTTTATTGCTTTCATACCAAAATGAGAATCTGAATTAAAATGATTTCCAGGACAATCTTTTGAGTTGAAAGTACATTCAGCCATTTTCAGAATCCCTTGTAGTAATAACAACAATGCTCTGTAATTTCATGGAGTTTATATTTTTCAAAGGAGATTAGGAGAAATGCTATAAACATGAACTTCCTAACTCTCATTATGCAGTGACTGCCTTGGGTCAGTCGTGTATACCTGCTTCTCAGGTGGTACAGTCACATTCTGACTGGCTGTCCAGGCTTGAAGTTTGACCCCTTGGTCCACTGTTAACTAGCCCTTCAGTAATTATCTGACCTTCAGTTCCTAGGCTGTCAAATGTGATGATCTTATGTCCATTTCAGAGAAATATTTTATGTAAAGCACCTAGTGCTTAGAAGGTCTTCTTTGTATGGCAGCTACTGTAGGTTTTCTGCTAGAGAAGGCTGTGGACCTGGGAAACAGGGCTTTGCTGATTCTCCAAACCCACATAAATATCCCAAACTCATTCATTCATTCATTCATTCATTCTTTGAGAATAGGTTAATTGCTTCCTAATTCTGTAGGGGAGAGGGGAGATGTGATGTGATTTGTTTTCACATTCTATTTTGTATTATTTTTAAATTATGATTTTTATAAATAACCATACTCCCAATGCTAAGGTCTAGCATCCTAAAAACCAGGCTTATAAAATTAGAAAGAATGTTTTAATAGAAAAAACACTATAGCACATATCACATAAAGAGATGAACAGACGAATGAGGTGAAGCGACTCTCCCTATCTAAATAAATCTTAGAAAGCTTCAGGGACTTGTAATTTATACTAACTCCTAGATCTGGGATACCTCATTGTTGGATTAATGGCCTAAAACAAGTGAAAAATGTAGGTTTTTTTTTCCTTTTTTCTTTTTTCTTTTTTCTTTTTGCCAGGAGGAGTTTCCGAATATGGCTGAAATCACTCATAGGCTTAACATGGAACTCTCAGAAACCAGTGTTAATACCTCTTTTCTAGAGGAAATATAGGGCAAGAGAAACTGCAAGTGAGACTTTGAGGGGTGGAAAAATGCCCTTTGACTGGGAGTTAGAAGACTTGGCTTCTAGTTCCAGATCAGTCACTGCTTTATAGTGTGATCCTGAGCAAGCTGCTTCAGTTAGAGGCGTCGGTATCCTCATCCAAAAACTACCAACCTAGTCAAAACTCTTAATTATAAACTATATTCTGCAGGTTCATGGGTTCCACAGAGGTACCTCCGAGATCACTGAAGGGGGCACTCTGACCTCCAACCTCAATCTAAGTAGTTCCATTTTCCACTGATTTATACATATAAGTTCTCATGGTTTCATTTGAATGAAGAGTTCCAAGGCCTAAGTAAAATTGAAAACCACTAGGCTAAGTGATCCTCAAGGTTCTTTGGATTTTAAGGTTCTATGATATCTGAATAACCAAAGTGGATGTTTGTGCCATTTTTCAATGACTGATATGTTAGCCAACTCTTGGGCTAGAATGACAATGATAACAGGTATGCTTACTATACTTCCTAGGCACATCTTACAACTGGATTCAAGAGTGTCTGGGTCATCAAAGAAAGTTTGAATTTGACTTAATTTTGTTTTATTGTTGCACATTTCTATGTATAGTATATTTAGTGTGTGGGGGTGTCCAAGTATATTTGATGGGTCTCCAATAAATAAAATGCTTGATTAACTCATATATGCCATTCCCAAGCTATACCAGGTAGCAGAAAATTTATTGAATCAGATAGCAAACAATTTAAATTTGGGGCAGTGCTTCTCTTACTTATACAGAGGATTTCATGAGGAAGAGCCAGAGAAGAGGCGTGTGTATGAGTGTTGGTATGAGTGTTGGTCCATTTTTTAAAAGCATATAGTAAAGGCAGATTTATTTGAGGCATAGAGTTATTTTGGGTAATGTGAATTAACTATAACTGAAAATGGTTCTTCTGAGCTATTACATTTCCAAGCGACTAAAAAAAACATATGCATGAAAGCAGAAATCTAGATTTTGTCAGGATACACCCAGCATCTCCAAGAATGTAAACTTGGAAGCGTATTGCACATTACAGTTTAAAATGTAGTGACCTCCCTCTGAGTGACAGTGGTGCTATTAATGTCATTTTACATGGGGGGAGAACTTTGTGGCACTAGTGGTTTTTTTATGTGCATTTATTTTTAGCCTGTTTATCTATTTACTTATTTGTCCCTTCATTATTGCTTTACCCCCTTCCTCTATAAGCTCTAATGCTTTTGATAGTTTACTGCATTCATGCAGTCCCAAGCAGCGGGATGCCTGTTTATACAGAGCAAAGTTCTGTGATAGGCACTGCTGGGGATATATTGATGATGAGCTACTTACTCTTCTTAGTATGTTATTGCATTTTAGAAGGTAGCGTATTGAAGGATTATCACTCTAGGTGAGGATCTTGTTTAAGACTACTAAAAGAAAATTAATTGTTGTATCCAAGGTGGAAGTTGAGTCAGAAAGATTTGAGGGACATGGGTCCTATATGTCCTTCTTTAATCACAGCTTATCTCATTGTATCACATTGATTTGTTAACATATGTCTGTTCCTTACTAGACAGATTGCCTTGAGAGCAGGTTTTTGACTTACACAAAATATGGGATTCCCAGAGTCTTTCACACTGCCTATAGAGATAGCTATGCACATCATACTCAATGAAAGAGAGAAAGTGAGTTAGAGCCATAATTTTGGAGAGATCATTCTGGAAAAGTAAAATGTGGTAAAGATATGTTCCTGTGCATTGTTTGACACTTTTATTGATGTCAAGGATGAGGAAGATTTTAATTGACCGGGCTTTGAACTATGACAGGTAAAGATTGAGATCCATCACAAATGTTCATGCCAGTCTTATCTCAAAGGTAACCCAAATTGTTCTCCTTACTGCCTATTACACAAATGTACTGATCCCAGAAAGCAGAAGGAATGCCATGGGATTCCAAAACTTATTGCCATCTCTGCTATGTATGGCTGAATTCTGAGAAGTCATTCAGTCAGCAAGATAGAAATAACATCTGCATAGGCAGAAAACAAACTCAGACCAGCTTCCCTCTGAAGTCCAGCTGCCATTGTGAGTCATGGCAAGCTCTCAGCCTGAAAAAGCCACGAACTGCGGAGCAGAGGCACCCTACCCAGGGTGCAGACTAGAAAGAGTCAGGGCAGCAAGCAAACTAGTTTTGTGGCACTCCTGAACAAACAGGTTCCTATTAACTCATCCATCTCGTTAATTTTTATGGACTCAGGATGGCAGGTGTGCAGAGAAGAGGGACAGGTAGAGAGGATGAGTGACAAACACTTTATCAAGTTAGGTTTATTCCGGGACTGCAAGGCTGGTTCAACAATTGGAAATTAATAGTGTGATAGATTTGAAGCATAAAAACCTTATCATGAGTAGATAGAGAAAATAGAAATAATCAGGAACGAATGCTCAATTTTAAGTAAAAATAGGTACAGAGAAAGCTACTTCTTAAACATTATGAAACATATTTACTACAAACCGGTAGTAAACATCATAATAAATGGAGAAATACAAATGGCATTTCCATTAAAATTAGGAACAACACAGAGTTTTCCCCATCATCACTATTATTCAACATTGTTTTAGAAGTAATCATTAATGTTATATGTGAAGGAAAATAAATTAGTTTTATAAACAGGAAAAGTAACAAAATTATTTTGTATACAACATCAGTATGTAGCTATAAAACCCAAAAGATTCAACTATAAAATCCTAAGAATGAATGAATTGAATAAGATGGCTTTATGTAAAATAAACATAGAAAATCAATTGATTTTATTTATAGTAGCACTGACCAGTCAGAAATAGGAAAACAGTCTCATTCACAACAAGGTTTAACTAATAAAATCTCCCAGGAATAGAATTAATTAGAAAGATACAATCTGTATGAGAAACCATAACATTTTATATAAGGGCAGAAAATAAGAACTGTTCAGAGTCAGAGACATACCATGCCCCTGCATGGCAAGAATTATTATTTTAAACATTTATGATTTTTTTTAAACTTAAGGCCATGATTTTGAAGTTCATATGGAAGAATAAATATACTAGCATCTTGCCAGTAAATAAAATAAATAAGGGAATCTTGGAGAAGAAGAGTGAGGGAAAAGTTCCCCTGTCAGATATTAAATTGCCTTTGAACAAATGAGTATGATATTGATCCAACTGTGAACAAACAAATGAATAGATCAAAACTGAGAATATCAATCCAAGTATACATGGGAACCTGCTATATTTTAAAGGACTTA
>NW_006443567.1:3163133-3173003 GCF_000325575.1 Pteropus alecto
TATTTTCAATATGGTGTTAGAAGAAAATAAAAATAGAACCTCTTCTTCACAACATATGTAAAGATAAATTCTAGATGTATTAAAGGTGAAATGTAAAAATAAAACTCTTAAAGTATTAGAAAGCAGTGTAAGATGATATGTATATGACTTTAGGGTGACGGTCCTTAAGTAAGACATGGATCTAAATTCTTTAAAGAAAAAAAAATATTTTACAGATTTTATTACATAAAAATGATCAATTGGGATAAAATATTTGCATGATTCTGACAGATAAAATGTTGATATTTCTAACACAAAATACTCCTACAGGTTCATAAGAAAAGGGAACTACATGATGCTTATATGAGCAAAGGATTTGAACAGGCAATTTAAAGGAGAAAGTAGAAATTTGCTGATGTATTTATTTGGAATATTAAAAAACTAGAAGGAACTTGAACTAACATCCACAGGAAAATACACAGATGAACAGGTTCTCAATTTCACTAATCATCAGGTAACAACACATTAAAATGAGATATCATCACATTGGCCCCCCAAAAAACAGATCAGTAATATTTACATTTGTCAAGGGTGCAGAGCAACCTATTGGGATATTAATGTTGCATGTTTACTAGCATTTAAATGCATATACTCTTTGACCCAGCAATCCCATTTCTAGGAATGTATCTGTTGGAAAAAATAACATTCCATAAAGATGTATTCATAGGAAGTTTTTTGAAGCTTTTATTTGGAATATTAAAAAGCTGGAAGAACCCGAATGGCCATTCATAGGGAAATAGTCTAATAAATTGTGATAATTCTCTATTTTGGAGTAATATACAGCTAGAAAAAAAGTTGCTGTAGAGCTATCTAGCTGTGCATAAACTTGAAAGATTGTCTAGTATATATAATTAAATAAAACAAGCAAGTTTTACAATTGCATGTATAGTATGATCCCATTTTGTTAAAAAGCGAGGCTAACCTGGGCAAACATTTTTTTGTTTTATTTTGTTTTTATGGGAAGATAAACAAAAAACTGTTGACAGTGGTTAGATCCAAGGCCATTATTGGATGAGGAAGGGGAATGCTATCACTTTTATTTTAATTACTTCTTTATTGTCAGAAAGGTTACAATGAGCCATAAAGATGAAGACCAGTATAATTTTTGTTAAAACTAAAAAGCCCTTGAAATGTAAAGAATGCCTATTTAAAGGCAGAGGGAAGACCCCATGCAGAGGGAGTAAACTAACTGCAAGGAAGCACCCAGCGTGTGCTAGGTACTATGCAAAAATCTTTGAATACATTTCCTCATTCAAGCCTCCAACTAATCTTAGAGGTATATAATATTATTATCTCCATTTTACAGGTAAGAACATTGAGGCTCCATGAGACTAACTTGTCCTAGGTCATGCAGCCCATGAGTGTCAGAGCTGCAATATGAATCTAGTTCTGAGGGACTCTAAAATCAGCATTAAATCCTGTACTTTCCAGAACCTGGGAGGATATGTGAGATGGTGACATATATGGAATCTTAGATCATTAAGAAAATATACCCAGAGATTGCTGGCATAGTGATGATGTGCTTTATATGTTAAAGAGGACTTCGAGTAGATAAGGAATTCATTCTATTGATTCTATCTTGACCCACTAACTCACAGGGCAACCTTGGGCATGTCTCAGATCCTATGAGGTGAGTATTTGGGCGGCTTGAATGACCTAACTAGGAGAATGCTGAATGAAGTCTTTGTGTCTACACTGTCTCAGTATCTTGAGGGCGGGCAAGTTCTTTTTTTTTTTTTTATTGCTATATTTTCTGAACAGATGCTCAGCCATCCTTTGTAGACCCTGGAGGATGGACTGAAGTGAAAGGGTGCCTATATAGGCCCATCTCTATCTTTAACCCTCTACTGTTCAACATTGAAATCATTAAATTCTATGAAGCCACGGGAGCCATGCTTGTCAGGTTTTTCAGTTTTGTCGATGGGGCTGGGAGATGCTAATAAATAACATTTCATTCTTTCCTTTCCAAGTTAAAAGTTAGTTGAGAAATAAAATTCAGAAGGCAGACAAATGGAGACAGAATCCCGACATTATTATAAATAATTCTGATGGGAGAATTTGGCTTTAGATATGTAGCAAGAAGTGTTTGCTAACAATTGTATTCCACCCCATCCCCTAAGTGCCTTAAAGTCCAGTGGTTATCAATTTTGTTTATCTATTCATACACTTATGCACATTTGGGTTGTTTCCACTTTTTGACTATTGTGAACAGTGCTGCTATGAACTTTTGTGTTCAAGTATTTGAATACTTGCTTTCAATTCTTTGGGCAGGTATCTAGGAACAGAATCTCTGGTAATATGGTAATTTTATATTTAATTTGTTGAGAAACCACCAAACCGTGTCCCACACTCGTGGCCTTCTAATATAGATTAGCTCTGCCTGATCAAGAAGTGAATCCCAATAGATGTGCCCCATCAGTCCTCGTGGTAGGGTAAGTCACAGATGGGTAAGAAGTCAGGACTATAATTCCAGCTGTAGTTCTTTCATGTATATGCATGGGACAGGGAAATGGAGTACCTCTCCTCTTCCCAACAGTCTCCTCTTCCCAACAGATGACACAGAGCTGGGAGGACAAACTGACATCCACGTGTTAAACACAAACTTATTGAGGATCTATAACGTGCCATGGTGTGTTACAAGCATTGTGGAAACAGAAATGAGGAACCTTTTCTGTCCTGTATATGTTCAGATTCTAAAAGCTCAGCATGGATTTTTAAAAATGAAATAAATGCACTAATCAGAATTCATGATATATTTCAAAATCCAATTCTCTGAAATACAAATTTAACATTATATAGTGATATCTTTCATGATAAGTGAACTCAGTCTCATGTTATGTCAGTTCATAAAATATTTAAAGGGCCATGTCCAAAAAAATTATACATAACTCAGTTGAGATGAGCACTGCACAAAATTGAATACATTACAGTGGATTATCTGTCTTTTAAAAATAATATTTAAATTAAGAAACCAAATGGAATCATTAACTGTATTATTGAAATAAATTATTTTTACATAAATGGATGTTAATAGGTAGGCAACATATACTGCAGTCATAATACCTGTCAATTTTGATTTACAACTAAGAGAATTTACCATCATCATGTAATACATGACTCTGTTTCTAAAATCCTTCAGTGCAGGTATTACTAATGAGTAGATTACCTCTTCACCCACCTCACTAAACCATTGTTAGGCACTGCCTGGGGTATTATACTAGCACAACGCTCCATTCTCAGAATGACTGCTGATGCAAATGATTCATTTCTTATGGATCTGTTTCCACATACCACAAACCCATGTTCTGCACGACTGGGTAGCACATTAGCGTGAGTCGCAGAGAACACCCATCTTTTGCTCATAATAACACTATTCTATAGGTAGAATAGAGCTCAGGCTTTTCAAATGGAAATAGACACATGTAACAATGCCTCCTTTATTGCTCTGTGTAAATTTCATTTAAACTCTTAGGTAATGTAGACATACCCATTCATCTAATTAATAGCTAAATGCCCAGTATTGTTAAATACCATGATGGAATATTCTGACAGGTGAGCAGTTTTACTCATGGATTGAATGTTCAGAATATTTCCTCTCTATGACAGGCTACTAAACACCGCGAATAATTTTTGAGTGTTTTTGACACAAGAATGGGCATCATTTTTTTTTTCTAGAGAGAAAATGCCTTTGTGATTTGGTATTTAAAATTTGGACACATTCTACTCGTCCGTTTTCCATGTCGTTCTTTCACCCACAATCATTAAATGTTGCGATGTTTTGTTCAAATGCCTGCTTTTACATTAAATTAAAATCCAAGTAGTTGTGGTTAGTATAATTCAAAAATACCCATTAGAGTTACCTGAAAAAAGTTAGGAACCATGATTATAACTGGAACACAGAATCAAAATTATCCAAGCAACTGAATTCTATTTAAGTACCTGGATTTCTGTGGAAGAGCAAAGCTAAGATGTGGCCAAGCGCAGTGCTGAAAATAGAAAGTGCCTAGTAAATGCCAGTTAATGAATGAATGCATGTAATTAATAAAAAGGAAAGTTATCCAGAATATAATTTTGTCAGTGGGAGAAGTCCATTTTACAGAAGAAACTCAGACTGAAATTATTGTTTCAACAAGCTCAATGTATATGAACATCAGTGCTTTTATATACACATTATAATCCTAGCTAATCCTCTCAAGTGCTATCCCATTCATTTAAATGTGTTATAATAGAAAACATATCTGCCCATTCTATTCCACGTAATAGGAGATTTAAAAAAAAAAAACTTTGTTGTGTCATCTTACCTTTTATATTGGTCTGCTCAAGGTTGTGTGAGCTTCTGTTTTCTTGGGCAAGTCTGGATCCCCCTTTCCCCAATCCCTCCAAGGATTTCAGTTCTTAGTGTCCTTTGACATTGTCAATCTAGCCTACATTTTATTTCTAGCCATTGAGCATTTCTCTTGCCCTCCATCTCTCAACTACCCTCCCTCCACTCAAATAATGCTTCAGTGAAACCGAATTCTTTGTTCTGTGAGTCCCTTACTTGACCTGTATGACTGGAGAGTGTCTCTAACTTCCTTGGTAGGTTTAGCTACTACAGTGATGAGATGGGGGTCTAAATGGCCAGGCATTGGAGTCATACCAGGATAGGGTACTCAACTTCTCTGTGTCTCACTTCCCTCACTGGTGAAAAGAGAATAATGATGGTATTTACTATATAAGGCTATCATGAGGATTAAATGAGATAAAGCACTTGAAACACCTAGTGCAATCCATGTGCACAATAAATACTCAATTAACATATCAAAAGATAATGGTGAATACTAGGGTTCCTCATAGAAAAGCTCTCCCAAGCCCCCAGTTAAACAAATTGCTCTTGGAAAGTATCCCATTGATCTCATTTAATTTGTTTGAAAATGTAAATATTCAAAATTTTTGAAAATTGTTTGCCCATCTGTAGTCTTCTAACGCATCTCACATTCTTCACCTTTCCTCAAATTATATAGTGTCACTCAGAAATCTAATCTGCAGGTGCTCTCTTTGCCTGTGATGTCATCTAAATGGGTCAGGAGAGTTGATTAATTCATTCATAAAATACTGAGTGCCTGCTATGTGACAGTTGCTGTTCTAGAGTGAACAAATCAACATCCCTGCCTTTATGAAGCTTCTATGTCAAATGAGCTGAAATCAATTAGGATAGCCAGGGGTTCCTTTCCAGTCTCCTTGCTTAGCTTTGCCCTATCCCTACTATTATCCTCTTACAAATTACTTTAGTTCAGCTTTTTCCAATTGTTGGCTCACTACCTTTGATGTAGAATATTGGAACAAAGTAGGAGTTGAAAATCTATGCTTTCCCTCTCTTCTGGTTCCAACATGCTGTTGTTTCCAAGACCAAGCCTAGTCCTTCCTCTTTCATTGTCTTGGAAATGATAGACTAAGTCGTTTCTAGGTAAACCTTACCTTATTTTAAGCTTTGGTGTTTCTGACACTGTTCTAAGGGCTCTAGCACTTCTTGAGACAAAGGAAACGGCTTTGGAGTCAGACCCAACTGGACTCAAATCTCAACTTCATTGCTTTCTAACTATGTGACCTCTGGCAAGTCATTTCACCTCTCTGAGCCTTAGTTTCCTTGTTAATTAACAATAATAATAACCACTTTGTAGGATTGTAGTGAGCATTAAAATGAGAGACTGTCTATAAATCACTTAGTACAGGACTGGCGTAAAGTAAGTGTTCAATAAACATTAGTTTTTATTAGCAAGAGCCACAGGGTAAGAGATGCCTGGTTTTAAATCTTGGTTACAAGCTTACTAACTGATTAACATTCAGCAAATTACTTACTTTCATTGAGGGTTGGCTTTCTTTTCTGTAAAATGAAATTTAATATCTGTTTATCCACATGATTGTTTTAAGGATTAAATGAGGTAAAATATTTAATGACACTGTGCAGAACATAGTCCTTTCACTCTTATGTCTGTTGTTCGCTTATGTATATTTTTAAGGTCTTCTGTTCAGACCTGGAGGTGTAATGGAAAACAAGATAGACTTTATATCTCTTGCTCTCCTGGAGACATAAAAATTAATTAAGTAAGCGTAGATGGTGAAAATGTTATGAGGAAACAAGCACTGCTATTATAGAGAATAATAGTTGTTTACTTTAAATTAAAGGATCAAGGAGGGCTTCTTTTAAGAGAAGACATCTAAACTGAGATATAAATGAGGAGGAACTCACAATGGGAAAAGCATTTTAGCCAGAGGGAACAGCATATACAAAGGTCTCGACGTGGGAAGAGCTTGACCTATTCAAAGAGCTAAAAGAAGCCCGATGTCCTGATTATTTTGAAAGAATATACCTATTCTTTAGAAAAGAAAAGAAGCACTGTTTACATTGTCAAATATTATAAAGAGGTCAACGGAGTGAGGGCAGGCAAGAAGGTTTTAAGAAGGTGGCCATGGTAAGCTTTTTTTTTCCCCCCTGCCCTTCCACCCCTAACCTATGGATGTTGCAGTTTCCCCTTAGGAACTAGATCTCTGAAGGAGGGGCATCTCCTCCCACCTGCTTGGGGCATGCCCCCAGGGCCAGGTGCCTGTGCCTGTGCCTTCCTCGCCCCCCTGGGCCTGGCACCCCCCGGGGAGTGAACCCAGGACCTTCTGCGTGTAAAGCAGACGTGCTAACCGCTACACTATGGAGCCACCCCTGGCCATAGTAAGCTTAATAAAAAGCAATTTCAGTATTATCATCAGTTAATTTCCCAGCAGGAAACAAGTCATATGCCCAAAGGAATAGCTAGAGGATAATTTAATGAAGGGGCTATTTACCAAGCTATGGTCAGGATTTAAGATTAATGGTTAAAGGAAGCCAACAAGGGAGGGGGAAGCATTCCAGAGCAAGCAATATTAGGGAGCTGTTATCACCCCCTGTCCTGATACAGCTGGCGTAAGGGGTGCTTACAGAGCCTGGAAAGAGCAGCAGCTGTTAAGAGCAGCCGCTGTTAAGAGCAGCCTGCTGTCAGCACCATGGCCTTTGGTAGAGGAATACAAGTGGTATCGACCTGTAGCCCAGCCCCAAGGAATCTGGTGGTAGGGACATGTACATCATCCTTCATTTTTTTCTCTTGCCGGCCTCCTATGGGCCAAACTCAAATGTAAGCCAAAGCAGAAGGAAAGCTGGGTTGATGTAGTCCTTAGCAGTCAGCCATCTGGAGCACAGATTAGGGTAGAGAGGGATAGGGCATAGATCTGGAGAGACAAGTGGAGGCTATTCTGCACAATATCTAATATGTAATTGTGGTAGCCTGAATAGTGGCCCCCAAAACATGCCCAGCACCAAACCCTGGAACATTTGAACGTGCTACTTTACATGGTAAACAGGACTTTGCAGATGTGATTAAGATAAGGATTTTGAGATGGGGTGATCATCCTGGATAATCTGGGTTGCCCCGATGTAATCAGAAGGGCCTTTATAAGGGAATGAGGGAGGCAGGAGAGTCAGAAAAGGAGACGTGAAAACTGAAGCAAAGTTCAGAGTGATGTGCAGCTGTGAGCCAAGGAATGTGGGTGGCCTCTCTAGAAGCTGCAAAAGTGAAAGAAGAAAGTGGATTCTCCCCTAGAACTTCCAGAAGGAGCCCAGTCCGGCTGACACCTTGATTTTAGCCTAGTGAGACCTATTTTGGAATTTTGACCTCCAGAGCTCTAAGAAAATTAATTTGTATTGTTTTAGACACTAAGTCTGTGGTCATTTTTTACAGCAGCAATAGGAAACTAATCCAATCACCTTCTATTTCTATTGCGTTTTACAGTTCTACAAGTAGGTTCATGCACATTATCTTCTTCTATATAGCAACTCTTTGAAGAAGGAATTCTTTTGTTCATTGTATAGAGAGGGAAAGTGAAGGTCAGATTTGAACAGGCTCATGCACAGCTAGTAAAGGAGGCAACTTGAGAAGGAACCCAGCTCTCCTGACTCCTAAGTTCAGTGTCCTTTTCACTTGACACTGCACCTTCTACTCTTGAGAAGTTACTGAGGGAAGCCATATTGCAAGGAGTCATGGGACAAGTAGGTGGTGAAGAATAAAGTGACAAAGCTATCCGAATTGGTAGAAGAGCTATCTTTATCAGAGCTAGGAGAGTCTCCCGCTTGATCTGAGCCTATCTTCACTTTCAGGGCTTCAACCTTCCCCTAAACTTGTGCTTGCTGCAAGGCCGTGGTTTCATCATGAGCACCCCAGAGACTAGGGCTTTTCGGAAGTATGAGATGATGAGGAGGTGGCTTCAACCAGAGAAGCTCTATGCATATCTATTTTTTAAATATTTGATTTCCAGATCAGATTCCATTTTAAAAAATAGGATCCTGGGGCGAAAAAGATGTTCGAAAATACTGGTGATTATTCTTCAGATTGCCACTGTAGAAGATGAGAAGAAGCAGAAGCTCTAGAGTGATGGCTAATCAAACCCCAATGGATTCAGATAAAGTAGGAAAGGGCAGACTTTGTGGACACCTCCAGAGGCCTGGCCTTCCAGCTTCCACACAGAGGGTGGCTATAAGAAGCAGCAGAATGTCATGTATGTGACAGCATCTGGGCTGTTAATTTGATTTTGAAAGTGGATTGTAAAAATTGGAGTTCCATCGCTCATGAGGCTTAAACACATTTGTGATGCCAGGGTGTTACTGTTGCATTAGTCAAGGTCAAAGTCAATAGGTTTCTCAAATTTTCCCATATTTCATAGGTTACATGTGCTATATTATTCCATAGATCACTAGTGAATTTCTCCGTGATCCTTAAGTATTTGCTTGACATAAAAATGACTTTTAAGGTTTATTTACTGGTCCCTTGGCCAACGAAGGACTTTTATATCTCTAATACCTTAAATATATCATCTAGAATTACTGCACATTGAACTGTTCTTTGCCTGGCTGCTGAGAAATGTGCTGGAGTTTCAGAAGGCTTCTCCTTTGGGGACAGTGGGTGAAAAAAAAAAAACACTATATTTTTTTCTGTCTGCTCCTCTAGAAATGCTCTTTCTGAATGAAGTGAGCACATCAGAGAGCTCTGTCCCAATAATGCACCTCAAGCTTCCTAAGCTAACCTTCTCTGAAATGTATACTTCAGCACTACGCACTGGACTTCCAATGGACCACTCTATCAGAACTATTCATCAGAGACCTGTCATTCTGTTGGTGGTAGGGATTGTGTTAGGAGTACTGTCACCGTATCCCATTCTGTGCACTTTAGAACCCATGGAAAGAAATTCTTTTAATCCTCATTGCCAAGAAAAGCTCTCTTTCTCATGAGCAGCTAATAGGTTATCTAACTTATGAGTGCTTGGAATTTTGTTACTCAGTGGGTCTGGCCACTGAATAACAGAACCATAGCTACATTGTAAAAATATTAGGCTGTGGCCCCACTCTCAGGAATTTAATTTTTCTAGGGTGAGGATAATTTTTCAAAAGCCCTCCTCCCTTCCCTCTAGCGGTTCCAACAAGTAGCAAAAGTTGGGGATCACTGTTACAACTGATCGGGTCTCTTTGGTTACTGGAAAGCTCAAAGTCAAGTTCAGGGCATTTTCCAACAGCTATACAGAACTTGATGGCATGCAATTCTAAATGCATTTCTGATCTGGACTTGGTCTTAGTAATATACTCTAATGTACCCTTCCTCCTAATTTTTTTAACCTATTTTTAAAATCACATTGTCATTATATATTTATTGGGGCTGTTTCAAATGATCTTCAAAATAAGGCAAAAGATAGATTGTTGGGTGAAGAGATGATGTAGAGACATACCAGTGCTATACAGTGTTTATAATGGGTCTATTCACTGCCGTAAGATATTTC
>NW_006443567.1:3173016-3183337 GCF_000325575.1 Pteropus alecto
AGATAATAGAACATTGATCTTTGTGATGTTATAGAAACATTCCCATAGTTCTTTTGCTTTTTAATTGAAAAGAGGGATATTAGCATCTTTTTTCAAAGTTGAAAAAAGGAAATTTAAAAAATAATTTCTCATTCCATCCCCCCCATACACAAACACACGCAACAAAAACACTTCTATTTTGAGAAAACCAATCTGTCCTCTGAGAGCTTTTCTTTAAGCAAATAAATAGAAAAAGTAGAAAAATCAACAAAGTGTTTATGAAAATAAGCCCAGTCTTCAAGACACTCTAAATATGCATTTGCCTCCTGTGAATCATGGAGACTGAACACAAAGCCATTGACTGTAGTGGCTTTCCACTGCGCACCAGACACTGGCCTACAAGGCCCTCTAAAAATGGTCCCTGTTTACCTCTTCAATTCTCAAATCAATCACCACTTTCCCTTTTACTTTAGTTATAACATACTTTCTTTTTAGTTTCTAGAACATTCTCTTGCCCCTGGGCCTTCCAATATGCTGTTCCCTCTGTCAGAATCATATTCTCTTCCTCCTTACCCCATTCACACAGATAATTCCCCTTCATTTTTGCCATGTTTCAGCTTAGATGTCACTTTCTACTAGAACTTCTCCCTGCATTCCCAGACTTCTTGTTTCCTCGCTGTGGCTACTTTTCCCACTGGGCCACATCTTCCACTGAATGTTCATTACATAATTAATGTCTGTCTCCACTCCTAGACTGTAGGCCTCTAGGACTGCATTATTTGTGACTGGATTTCCAGCACTGACCACAGTGGCTATCACAGAGTGAGAACTCAGTAAATTGAATTTGCTATTGTGAATATAAAGTGTGTATTTCCATGTTTGGAAGACACTTGGTAAATGTTGGTGATGCTGATAGAAGCCATTTTTATAGCAGAACAGCCATAATCACTCAGTGAGTGAAGGCAGAAGCTCAAGCAGCATGTGGACTCTGTAGCTGGACATTACTTTTCCCTGTTCTTTCGTTATTAGTCAGAAGTAATAAGATATATGGCAACAGAGAGAAATCAACTCATCCCAAACTAATTTTCATTTTTAGTTTATTCTTGCTCAATGCAGCAGAAGGTCCTATTAGTTGGGAGCTCGAATGCTTCCAAGATGATTACCCATTTCAACAACTCGAAGGAGCTTCTAGGGCTTAGCCTTGTGCTGCAGTCATTTGGTTATGAAGTAGAGGGTGTTTGAAGTATGGCAGTTGGGGTGTAAGCACAGGGGGTGGGTGTTGTGAAATGCCATGCTTGTTTGCATGTTTTTTTTTTGCCACTAAAATTTTTGTCTATTTTCCTGTAAAAAAGCAACTGTGTATATTGGAAAGAGCTTTAACATGGAGTCAAAAATTCTTGCCTTTCTACTTCCTAACAGTGTTACTTTCGGTAAATTGACTGATCACTCTGAACCTTGATTTCCTCAACTCTAAAATGAAGATGATAATGTAAGCCTTGTGTCCATCTGGTGGAAATTATCTCATACCTAAGTTGGTGACTGATAAGGGTTTGTTAAATTTAAATGCCCCAAAAAGATATACCACACTGTGGTATAATAAGTGCGAATGTCTGGCTTTTCTCTTTTCGTTTGTGGATGAATTTAAACATTTTTATTGTTATTATTAACATTATTTATTTGCACAGTACCCTTCTGCAACAAAAAGATATAAAAAAGAACGTCACATAACTTACCTTTCCAAATAAAATTGATTTGTTTAAGAAAGCAATAGCTGCCAGAAACTCTAATTTTGCTCTGCTTTGATGTAATCCAAATACAAACTGGGAGTTTCCCTCACAGAGCTGAAAGGAAAAAGGAGCCCCCCCAAATCTCTCCAAATTAGTCCCTGAATTTCAGTCACATTTCTTTTAGAGTATAATCAGATACTCTGACCCTGGTCTTCTAATTATTTCACCAGGCTGAGAAAGGCAAGCTGACAAATAAACCCAATTCTTTCTTGGTACCACAAAATTCAAAGAAGAACAGAAAGTCCATTGAAGTCCTCTTTTCTTTTGAAATGTGTGTGATCTGCCTCTGAGACTGCAAGGTTATTAACTTGAAGTAAGAAAGTGGTAGACAAATGAGTAAAGAAACATCTATCCATCTCAGTTGTTGTGGCTCCTTTGTCATTCAGACCTTAGCAAAGCAGGAAGCAGTGAGCTGCCAAATGCAAACACGAGCTCCCACTTGCTGCTAGTGATGTATCAAAACTCCTTAGGTACTCAATAATGTGGCTGATGCCTTCCTTCCTACCTATGACTCCCCATGTCCAAGCCAAATCCTTCTTTGTCTATGGTGCTGAGGGTTCTTCTCTTTCTTTCTTTACTCATTCACTTGCAGTCCCTAACAACTTCTCTGTGCAACCTAATTGAGAACACATTATATGATCGTTTGGTACTTAGGTACAATACAGATGCTCCTTGGCTTACAATGGGGTTACCCCAATAAAGCCATCAGAAGTAAAAAAAATGCTTTTAATACACCTAATTTACCAAACATCATGGTTTAGCCTAGCCTACCTTAAATATGCTCAGAACATAATAGATAAAAAAAAATGCTGGTGAGACAGCATACTGTTGAGTATAGGTTGTTTACCCTGGTGATTTGGTGGCTAACTGGGAGCTGTGGCTCGCTGCTGCTGCCTAGCATCATGGGAGAGAATTGTGTCACATATTGCATATCACCAGCCCAGGAAAAGATCAAAATTCAAAATTCGAATTATGGTTTCTACTGAATGTGTATTGCTCTCACACCATTGTGAAGTCGAAAAAATTATAAGTTGAACCATCATAAGTCAGGATGTCTGTTTCAAAACAGAGCTACAGGGAAGTATAGATGTAAATGAATTCTCAGAGACCTTCCTAACAACTGAACTTGGTGGTTTTCAAACTGCTCCCAAGACCCTGTAGGTATACCCTGGAAGGGGTATTAGGCTTTCATAGGGAGGAAATTGGTGGCGGATAAGTACCAAAGAAAGGATGAATGGAAAAGGTTGTGGGCAGCCTTTGTGAATAGACACCTCGTCAGCTCCCATTGGGCATAGCTCTGTGTTCTTCACAGATTTGGTTGCTTGTAAACTTTTTCGAGTAAAAATTTTTTTTTTTTTTTTTTTTTGAGAATCTGATCAAAGTTGTAGACCTGTTGCCATGAAAAGTGCTTGTAAATAGTACAATTTACTTATTTTTTTTTTAGGAATTATGGTGCCATTGATATCCAGCCACACACTCTGAAATTAAGAGTCCCTACAGGAAGGGCTTCTCTTGATTGACCACACAAGTTGTTGGGGGTAAATATACACGAAGGGAGCATGTTATTTTTTTCTTGGTTATTAGAACTGCCCAGCATTAGAAAATATATTTCATGAGAGCATGAATACTTGGTTTCTTTACATGTATAGATACTGACTGGCCAGAGGGGCGGGGTGGCATACTTGAAAAAAGCACTGGACCTGGCATCACCCAGAAAGGACTTTAGACCTGAGTGTTGCCAATTCCTACATATGTTTCCTTGGACAAATCGTTTAACTTTTATCCGAGTCTCAGTTTCCTTATCTGTAAAATGGGAATAATGATATTGCATACTTTACAATGACCTCATAGGGTTGTTGTGAGGAGTTAACACACACAGACAATTTATCAGGGTATAGAGTAGTTGGTCAAAATGTCAGCTTCCTAAAACTTATTGAGGAAACGGCACCTGCTTTGTGTCACACATGAAGGTGGGCAGATACACACAGATATAAACAATGGTGAATTGTATGTAGCTGCCAGCAGGGTATTTGGTAGGATTGTTGGGAGACATGTGGCTTTCTAGTAAGAGGGATCACATTGGTTACCATTGACTCAAGTTGATGAAGCTTAACCAAAATAACACTTGTGATTAAGTTAAAACCACTGGGTCAAGAATATTGCTTATATCTTTCTTACTCAACTCCTTGATACCCAAGTTTATACCTTCTTTCTTATTTTTATGACAAGTTTTATAGAAGATTTTATATTATGTTGTCTTAAATTACTTGCCAGGCTGACCTCATGCAATTGTTCGAACAGTTGGCAAAGTAGAGCCTCTGCAGGCAGACCACCTATTTTTGTAAATAAAATTTCATTAGAACTTGTACATTTGTTTACATACGGCCTATCACTGGTTTTACACTACAATGGCAGAGTTGACTAATTGTAACAGATGGTATGGTGTACAAAGCCAGAAATAGTCACTATCTGAATTTTACAGAAAAAGTTTGCCCTGGTCTAAACCAATGAGCTAACCGGTTGATGATATTTTAGATTATGTGCAGTATTGAGCTTAAAGTGAATCTGATAACTTAGCTTTAGAATGATATTCTTCTAATTTCATCCTTTCTGGGGACCACTAAGAAGGTAAATTCAGCCTCAGGTAACATATTAAGTACCTACTGTACACTGGCTACCTCGTGTGTGGGTATGTGTTTTCTTATATATTACTCATTTCTGCATGTAATAATCCTGTGAGGTGAGTATACTGTCCCTATTTTATAGATAAGGAAATTTGAGACTTCAAGAGAAAACATGATTTTATTAACAACATATAGTTGCTGACATGATTGAACTAGGATGTGAACCTAGTATAGGCTCCAAGTACTAGATTTTTCTCCTACACCAGTGTTTTCCAAAATTTGATTTAATTTAATTTTATGTATGTATGTATGTATGTATGTATGTATGTATGTGTATATGTATGTATGTATGTATGCATTTAAATGTTTGGCAGCAGAACCTTCTTTTACTCAAAAAAATAATGCTGCCCATGAGCCCAATGTATTAAAGCAGAACTTCTTTGATCAAAGTGCTCCATGATCATACCCCTCCTCATTGCAGTGTGTGTGCGCACACACACACACACACACACACACACACACACACTTTAATTTCAGCCTTAACCTAAATATAGTGTGGACATTCTCAGGACCTGTAACAAAAGATGAAATGACATGAGGCTTGGGACATCATAATTTTCTCTGTTTTTTCTATAGCACAAATGTCTGATTGTTCTTTTGCTTCAATGCCAGTGATTCACAAGGCATTCTATAAAATTACAAAAATAAAAAAAGTCAAGGACTGCTATATTTGTGTGACTGGTGACATCACTCCCAAGCTTCAAATTTCCCTATCCAAATCTAAAGTAATCTGAATACTAAAAATGCTATTTTTAATTTAGTAAATCCATGTGATGGAGTTTTATATATAAAGATTAAAAATTATGTTTATAAAGGTATTTAGTGATATGAGAAAACATTTATAGTGTAATGCTGATAAACAAGAGCTCTATATACATTGTGGTATCAGCTTTACATGATGTCATTTGGATAGAAATGTGTGCATTAACTCATTTACCCCTAAACAAATAAAATTGGGGAGAACTGTGCTTAAATATTGACAGTCATCTCTGGGTGGAAGAGTTCTCTGTGCTTTTTATTATCTGCCTTAGATCTTTGTGTATTGTCCATTCTTTTGAAAGCATGTAGAGACAGTCAACTTTCCAAAAATAAGTATCTGTATGTACTGTATTGTGACACTTTCTGATGTTTGAAAAATTTGAGACAAAATGGCTGGCCTGGAAGAATAGAGGAATGTTGGTTCCTGAATTCTTCCTCTCTGAGTCTCACGTTGTCCTTTCATTCCTTGCCAGCCTGCATTTTTATGCCTCTTTATTTACAGTGACATTAAACAAAGGATGCAAAAGGCCCTTGGCCTTTTATTTAGCATGTTTAAAGATATATTTCTATTTATGGCCTATCAGTATTGAGTAAAAACTTGAAATAAACCTGTCTATGTTTTGAACAAAAGAAGCACAGATGTTAATTGGCATTGTATGTTTTAAATGTCACCATCAGTGTGTTCCTTTGGATGCAAACTGAATCCATGGAGTAATTGCAAAGGAAGAATGAGATTATATTTAGGCAGATAAATGCCTTAAGAAATTTAAAGACTTACAAATGAGTGTTTAGGACTCATGAAAGATAATGCGTGATGTGTTCTATTGCTTTAGATGAAATGTTTCCTACATCAAAAAGTGTATTTACTGTGTAAGTGAGTTTTTAAATATTTATATTTTTAAGGAAATGTGAAAAAAACCTATATCCTATTATGGAAAAGTGTTATACATTAATGCCTCTCTTGAATTCAAAAAGATCAGTGTCACGTTATATAAACGTCTCTGTATCTGTTAGATTGTAAGTGACAGTACATTTTATAAGGTCTAAGGAAGCTTACATAAGAACAAATATTTTCCCAATACAATCAGATGCCACTTTGAATAAGGGGCACAGTAGAAGAGATGCAATGGATATGTGTAATGTGTGCTAAATTCGTGATTGCCTTGGGCACTACTAAAGCCACACTGGGTAATTTCACTTGACAGCCAAAAAAGAGGAGCTAAAGAAATGTGGCAGTTTCACCTCCTGCGTCTATTTACAAACTCCCATGGTGACCTCATTAATCTTGGGGAGGAGAAGCACTCAAAGACTGGCTGCATAATGCCAAAATGACTGCTTGCAAAAATCAAGATCCAGCCCATCTGCCTCTGGTTTTCTTTATGCTGGTGTTGGCTGCTTTATGAAGGGGTATGCCAAAGTGCGCCGGGTCATAGTTGCGGAGGAGAATGTTGCCTCAACACCGGTTAGAACAGCAGCAAATGTTTCCCAAGCCTGCTATCCCTGCCAGCCAGCCTTAGAAGTTCAGGCTCCAGCTCTCCCACCTCTTTGCTGTCAGTGGTTGTCACCATGCTGCTGGCAGGAATGGTGGAGAGAAGAATGGAGGCTGCCACTGGGCCTCCCACCAGAAACAATGGATTGCCATGTCATCATTTGCATGTACCAAGGGATACTAACCTTTGGCCTTAATCTGAGTACATGAGACAATTTGTTGGATTAATAATACTTTACTTGCCTTGACTCATTTTGTGTTTTTCCAACTGACCAAATTGTTTAATGGCCAAAGAGACTCAATAGCTGTAGTTTTAGATCCAACGAATATTTATCATGCGACTTACTTTGTGCCAGGCACTGTTCTGGTCACTCTGGCACTTTTATTTCATTTAATCATCATAATATTTTGAGGGTAATCTTGTTATTTCCATTTTTAATGATTAAACTAAGGCCCTTTCTACTAACCCATGCTATGGCTCTCCTTATTTTAGGGAGAAACATATTAATATTTTCATAAATAAAATTATGTCATATATGTGACATAAAATAAGACTATCATTTTTTAAAAGATATATGTCATTGTTATAAATTTTAATTAAGTATCAAAAATTATACCAAGGACATTTCACTGGTGAAGTGGTGTGAGAGCAGAGAAGCTGAGATAATGGGAATTGGAATACAATGAGTAACATTGAGCATGTCAAGGCCATTCCTGAGTCCTTTGGCAGGATTACAAGAGAAGCTGAGTCAGTTGGGTGCAAGTATAACCAGGAGAATGCATTGCCATGGACACCAAGGGAGGAGGAAGTTTCATGACAGAGCAGGTGCTCAGCATTGTGTGACATAGAACAGAGGTCCAGAATGATAAAACTTAAAAGAATTTTGCATTTGGGAAGTCAATGCTGACCTTACCAAGAGCCTTTCCTCCTTCTATGAAGTGGAAAAGGTGAGAAGCAGATATTGAGAATGAGGGGTGAGTAAGAAGTGAAGGAGAAGAAGACCATTAGTAATTAGCCTAGTACTTCCAATGGTTTTGCTGGGGCAGACAGGGGAGAAAAATGTGGCTTCTAGGGGACATGCCGTTAAGGGAGGAGTGTTTTTTTTTTTTTTTTAAATAAGGCAATGAAGAGACTCCACCATAACTGTAATTTGAAAGAAAAGGGCCTGGATAGAGACAATAGCTTGAGGTATAGGAGGGGATTTGAGGGCCAGTGTCCAAGAGGTGACAGGAGGGAATGTGGGCTATAGCACAGGAGAAGGATTGCCCTTGAACTGGATGAAGAACCTCTCGATTCTGAAGAAGGATGTGATTTGTAAAAGTTTATGATGGAGATTTGGAAAGTTAAGAAAATCACAGCAGAAATCCTGTCATGTTAACAAAGCATGGCGACAAGCCAAATGTTGCAATTGGAAGGGGCAAGGTTGAGTAAGGGGCTTTTGAGCAAGGTAGTAAAGGCTTAACAAGGTCATTTGGGAGAATGGAGAATGGACTGATGAAAAGTGTAAATGGGTGTTGCCGAGACTCCAGTAAAGGTTGGAGATCATGAATTCATAATGATGCTAAACTGACTAGTTTGCATGACTTTCTCTTGCTGGGGAAAGTAGAAAGGGTAGATTTTAGTATTGGAGCAGGGTTTGGGATTTGGGGTTTTGGCAGAGGAACAGTGGTGGAAGGATGCTGTGGAGGTAGAGAGCAACTAACTTGGGTTTGTAGCCATCAGCTCCAGGCAGGGTAGGGACAGAAGTGAAGACAAAAGTCTGGTAGAATGGAATGTAATACAGAGATCAATGGACTGAAGGACTCTCGGAGGGTGATGGCAGAGCTTAGGATAGAGAAAATAATCCTAAATAAGTTATTAGGAGGCATAGCTAATATATATCTGGGAGGGAAACATTTCTGAGAGACCAGAGGTTTTTACATAAGGATTCAGGAATATTGATTATGAAGTCGGGCTATTATTGAACAATAGGACCGTATCCCTAATATTTTTTTTTAATATTGAGAGATGAAGTATAGATGAAAGAATAACTAGGTTGGTGCTTGAGGTCAGTGGGAAAGTTTATGGCATTTATTTGCAGTCATGTGAGTTCTAGAGAAGTGATTCATGAGTGAGAAGTCTTGGATTCCAAAGTTTGAGTGTAGATAAGGACCCCAGACTTCGGGGCTTAGTACTTTGTCACTATTTCTTATCAGGCTAACAATTTGTTTGGATACAGCTTCATCTGTGACCAGTGATATCTTGAGGACACTATGCATTCCTTAATATTCTATCTTTTTGGTTGCTTTTGATATCTTTTATTCATTTATTTGTGCCCTCTCATTATTTAAAGGAAGATTTAAGGCAGGTATTCAATATTGTGAGATTCCTGGTATGAAGGAAGCATCAATAGAATTGACTGGAAATGTATTGTTAGTTAATTTGGGAAAGTTTTTGAGTGGTTGTATCTGGCCTTTTCCCCACCGTTTTTGGATATTCTGTGACCCAAAAATATCCCCATAGGATTATAAAGTAAATGTAATTTTCAAATTATTTACTTTGCAACAGTCTTTAAAAATGAATTCTAGGGAAACTTCTGATCAAAATGATGTTTGGGGCACTATGTATGGATTTAATTGATTACTGCTTTTCTACTGCTTAGTGGCATGGCTGTATGCATTTGATGATCTTCTGTGGGTTCACTGATGAACAGAAGAACCAGCTCATCAGGGGAAAAAAATGTTTTTTCATGTACCTAAGCCAAAAATGATTAAAAGCAGGAGAAACTTTGATAAATTCTTCAGATGTTTTATAGCATTACTTGGCTGGGATGGAGGCAGGTTGAAGATTTTTCCTGGTTATGAAAGTAAGACATTAGCATTGTAAAAAATATTTAAACAAATAAAGAAAAACAAGGGGAAAAAAAGCACTTTTAATTTCACCAACTAGAGATAATCATTGTTAATATTAGTCAAAAAATTTTGTCTATATGCTTTCTAGCAAAAGTGAGACCATAATAACATATTTTTATTTTTTTCCTGATTGTCTTATGAACATCATCCAATGTCATTAATACTCTTACATAAAATAATGTTCAGTGTAGTATTCCATTGATTTACTACATTTATTTAACTAGTCTCCTCACGCTATTTTATTGTTTTTTTTTTTTCGTCTTTTTGGAAATATAAATCATGCTGGTATGAACATCCTTGAAAAGAAATTAATCTTGCACACATTCATGTTATGTACATAAATTCTTAGAAATATAACAGGTGGATCAAAGTGTGTTCTCTCCTCCCTCGTCACTCCTTCTCATCTTCCCTCTCCCTCTTTTCTCTTTCTCTCTTTTTCTCTTTCTTCCTGCCTTTCTGTTGGCCTTTCTTTCTGCCATTTTCTTTTTCTTTCCTTCCTTCCTTCCTTCCTTCTCTCTCTCTCTCTCTCTCTCTCTCTCTCTCTCTCTCTCTCTCTCTCTCTCTCTCTCTCTCCTTCTTTCTTTCTTTCTTTCTTTCTTTCTTTCTTTCTTTCTTTCTTTCTTTCTTTCTTTGTTTCTTTCTTTCTTTCTTTCTTTCTTTCTTTCTTTCTTTCTCTCTCTCTCTCTCTCTCTTTCTTTCTTTCTTTCTTTCTTTCTTTCTTTCTTTCTTTC
>NW_006443567.1:3183747-3194346 GCF_000325575.1 Pteropus alecto
AAATCACTTGTATCCTTGTGATTACAGTGCTGTGGATTTATATCAGATGTGTTCTTGATAACACGAGGGGTTAAGAAACTCCAGCCCATGGGCCAAGCCTGCCTTTGGCTTTGTATGGCCCATAAGCTAAGAACTTTTTTATATTTTTAAATGATTAAAAATAATCTAAAGAGCAATGATATTCTGTGATATGTGGAAATTATCTGAAATTTAAATTTCATTGTTCATTAATAAGGTATAGAGTAAAGTCACTCCTATTTGTTTATAGATTGCCTATGGCTCCTTTTATGCTCCTATGGCTGAGTTGAATAGTTGCAACATAGCCTGTAGCAAAACATTTACTGTTTTGCTCTTTATGGGAAAAGATTGATTTTCCCTGCTTTAGACCACAGGACTTTAGAAAGTAAATACAACTAATACCCCAATCCTTTATTTTGATTTTAGAATAATTTGCTTTTATGCCCCAATCTATCTATATTGTAAATCTGTTTCTTCATCTGTAGAGAATAATAATAATGATAATCTCACATTTTTTTTGTGAAGAGTGAATAATGTATTTGAAGTGCTTGGAATGATGCCTGCCTTAAACTGATAAGTACTGTCACTGGAGTGCATACAGCTACTAGCAAAGTATTTCATTGGGAGTGTGTGCTATTTATTTTAAAACAGGAAAGTCCAAGCTTTCTTGTTTTGGTGAACCTCATTTATGCTGTACTTGTATCTGCCTTTTAAGACCATAGAAGATGCTCCCTCATGTGGCTGGGGTGGGAATTATTCTCTCTGATCAAGTAGCATCTTTGGGTTGGGGACTTGGAAGATAGATATATTTTGGGTGCTCCTGGTGGTTGAATGTGGTTGAATACGTTACACTTCTGGTGTAAAGTCACCATCAGCAGCACATGGACTACAAATGCTCAAAAAATCAAGAATTCATAGAAAATGAAGACAGTGAAGTAAAGATAAGAACTGTGTTGGATTAAGAGTATATAAAGAAAGAGAAGAGGAACATGACAGAGCATAGGGAAACAGACAGAAGGGAAAACATTGGAATATGATGATTAAAAAAAAAAAAAACAACTTTAACTAGATTTAGGAGAGGCATTTAAAAAATGGCCGAGTATTGGGTACCCAAAGAAGAATACAGGAAAAAAATATCCAGAAAACATAGGCTTTTAGGTACATTACTAGAAATGACTTCAGAACCCAGAAGTTGGTTATTGATCTTTTTAAATAACTGAAGTTCTTTCTGCGCTTCTTTCCACATCCATCATTTTTTTCCTTCTCTCTCATCTTAGAAGAAAAGAGGCCCTTCCTTCCTACCAAGACTAATCCATTGGTTCTGCTTGCCCTTCCTCCTGTTGCTCCTGTCTCATCCCTGCCTGGTTGATCACCTATTTTCTTCATCAATTATGCCTTCTGTGTCTCCTAATCTTCAAACATTCTGAGTGACATTTTCTACAGAAATTTTATCACAGAGTCCTCTTTGGTATTTGGAGGAACACAAGGCAGGACATCTAATGTGGATGAAAGAGACCACTTACTGATGTCTCCTAACAGTTCTCAGTCATCCAGATCAATGGAATGCAAAAGTTGATATGGCAGCTATTTTTAAAGCATTTACCTTTTAAGTGCTTACTCTATTCAAAATATTTTAAATCCCTTTACATTATTTTCTTTGACTTATGAATTACTTAGATTACTATTTCAGTTTCCAAACACACAGACTGGTACATATTTATCCCTCCTTCTTTCCCTCTCTCCCCCTCGCCTCCTTTGTTATTTGTTATTGGATCTTGGGATTTTGGAGAGAGATGGTGTTCTTTTTTAAAGCGTTTCTTTGGAAGTTTTGAGAATTCCTTTATAAACAATATGTGATCCAATATCCTTAATGTCCTATGTGTGAGTTAAAGGAATGTGTATTCTCTAATAATTGGGTGCAAAGTTCTATACATTTCAATTAGATTAAGTGTGTTAATTATGTAGTTCAAATCTATGACCGTATTAATTTTTTGCATGATTGATTTGTTGCTTTCTGAGAGATGTTGGTTAAAATTCTTCTACTATAATTGTGGATTTATCGATTTTTCCCTGTAAATATGCTATTATTGTGTCACTTATTTTTAGGCTATATTGCTGTGTTAAAGATACATTTTACATGTAACCATATAATAAACTTCTTTATTTCTAATAAAATTAGTTAAAAATTAAACCTTAGATAATGACTTACCATTTAGAAGTATTATAATATTTAGGGAATGGAGGCCTAATATTTACCTCTTGAAGTATATCATAATTTTTTAAACTTATAAATGTAGTTCTTGGTCATTGTGGGAATTAGAATTATTATCGATTAATTTTATCTATCATTTTAGTCACAATTTCATCACCTAGTCATAATCACCGCTAACATTTCACCATACAGTCTTTCATTCTTTGTATATTTTTTCTAGTTGAGATCATATATAAAATACAATGTTATATCTTGATTTGTTTTAACTTCACTGTACCATAAACATTTTCTCATGTCATTACACGTTCTTTTTGGACATCATACTTTCATACCCCTAACCACCAAGAGAATTAGACTGGACTTTGGCATACAATTAAATATGCTTAAAATAGTAAATAGAACAGTATCAAAATGTGGGTTATAGAAATTAAAGAATATGACATCAATCGCATTATTTATACCACATTTTGGAAAATTTGAATTACAAAATATTTTAAATTATTTTTTATTTTTCAATTATAGTTGACATGCGATATTAGATTAGTTTCAGGTGTACAGCATAGTGACTAGACATTTATATAACTTAAGAAATGATCACCACAATAAATAGTGCCCATCTGACACCATACATAGTTATTAGTATATTATCGACTTATATTCTTATATTTTATATCCCCATGACTATTTGGGAACTACCAGTTTCTACTTCTTAATTCCTTCCCTTTTTTCACACATTTTATGCAACCCCTCTTCTGTCTAGCAACCACCAAAATGTTGTCTGTATCTATGCCCCTTATGCTAGGCTTGGAGGTTCCTGGGAGAGGCTAAGCTGTGAACCGAAGCCAGCTGCTGCTAGTGCTGGGCTTGGGGCTGCTTAGCAAGAGGTATGCAGTATGCTGGGACCAGATATTGCTTGTTTGGCATTTGTGATCCTTTGAGAGATTTTAGGAAAGTCCGCAGCATGAACCAAGACAGGCTATTTGTATGGAAAAGCCACTGGAAGTGGCTTTGGTGGGCAGGGTCTCAGGGCACCACCAGTGATGAAGACTCAGATATGGCACCTGCAGGCTGGGTCGGGGAGGGCTCAACAAAGAAACAATGGATTCTACCAGCACTTCTGTCCGGGATAAAGTCATCCCTCCAGCCCTCACACTGAAGCCAGACAATAAGTTGTTCCTCATATGTCCCTGGTGTCTTTGGAGCTGCTGCCCCAGTGCTAGAGCCTCAGAGCGAGTAAGTCTGTCAGCAAGGAGGTTCATGTGTGAGCCTTTTAAGAGGAATGCCTGAGACTTCAGCCAATGTTCGTTTTACTCAGCCATAATCTCCGTTGGTTTTCACAGACAAGTTGTAGTGATTTCTCTCCCCAGCACTGGAACCCTGGGCTGGAGAACCTGGTGCGGGGCTGGGACCCTTCGCTCTTCAGGTGGACCTCCGCAGCCATGATATCCCTCTTGATTTTTAACCACCACATGTGGCTGTGGGACCAACTCATTCCATGTCTCTGCCCCACCCACCAGTCTCAAGATGGCTTCTTCTGTATGTCTTTAGTTATAGAACTTCTGTTCAACTAGACTTCAGGTGAGTCTCAATGATGCTTATTCTGTAGTTGTAATTTTGAAGTTGTTGTGGGAGGAGGCCAGCACATTGTCTATCTATTACGCCACCTTGACCAGAACCCTGAATTATAGAATTTCAATGATGGCTGCAGTCCTCGGGAAAATCTTCATAGCAGAGGTGGAATTTAAGCTTTCTTAACATTGCTCTTTTCCTCAATGCTCAACCAACTCCATTTAACAAAGATACTAGGGAGGGCATGATCCAGGCCCCACTAAATGGAATGGGTGATTGAAAATAGATCAAGTATCAATAATGTATAGGAAGACTGGTCAGCTTTACTCTGGTGAGGGAGTGTGGTATGATTCATTAAGCAGGATTGGATCAAGTTCTAGAGAACCTAGACTGTCAAGAGAGTTGTTACTTTCTGTGCAAAAGGGAGATGTTTATAGCTATGTTATTGTCCCAATGAAAAGAGAAAGAAGGAAGGAATTTTTATGTCTCCTTGGGTCGCGCTGTCTCAACTACAAATCTCCGCTGAGAAGGAAAGAACAGAGCACAATCACTTTAAGAAAGGAAAGTGAAAACCATTATGCTGATTCTACAAGTGAATCTGTAATTCTAAGTAAGTAAAAAGCATCACATTTTATCTTTCTTACAAAGTCTTGAGAAAGTTTTTTTTTTTTTAATTACACTCTTATGAGATAGGAAGGAGCCAAGCCTTAAGGAGGTCGACTAATTTCATATGACCACACTACTAGCCAGATCTTAGAGCCCCTAGTTTGATGGTTTTTCAATTACTCTGTGCTGCTTCTCCAGGATAAACATGATAGTTTTTAACGATGTAACAATGGTTGCTAGTCCTTTTATTCCATAACTCTGTGGCCATTAAGGTGTTAGTTTTTTTCTAAAAAAAATTATGCAGTACTAAATATCAGAAGGTAAAAAAACAAACATCCCCAGAGAAAGCCAATAGTTGTTTTATAACTGACCTTTTTTTCTAGACTGGATTATTACAGGGTTTTACACAGACACACATATGTGCATGTGCTTGTGTGCATGCATATACACCTTGTGTTTATCTAGGTGTGGATCTATTTTCAGTGGTTTTGCTTGAAGTTTGTGAAACTCATTTTAGAAATTTGCTCAATTTTTTCTTCGGCTTAGGAAAGTTATCCTTTTAAATTATTGTTATATTTTTAATTATTGTTTGTCTTTTAGTTATTCTGGTTTCTTCCTTAGGAATGCCTATAATAAATAAGTTAATTCTGTCCTTCATATCTATTATCTTTTTTATTTTTGCCATGTTTTAATCTTTATTGCACTGTGGAGATCCTCATAATGTGAATATTTTTTTTTCCTGTAGTATTACTTTGGCTTTTTACTTAACGTGTCTCTCTTGACCTATCTTTCCTTTACTTTTTACACATTTCAGTAAATGGAACCTTCATCCACCCAATTACTCAATCTAGAAGCTCTCTGTCTCTGAACACCTGTAAATATACTATCACCAAGTCTTTTCTACCAATCATCCAAAGTATGTGTCGAATCATTCCATTTCACAAAACAAAACAGTGGCTAAGGCAGGGCTAGAATCCAGGTCTTTTGGAAAGTTTAGAAGGGAAAGATAAGAATAGCATTGGCTTTAGGTTACTTTCCTTCTTGGCTTCAGCAGTTTCCACCTGTGTGACCATGGGGAAAGTTGTAAATTTCTTTAAGCCCCCATTTCCATCTTTATAAGAAGTTAAAATGACTTCTTTTCAGAGTTCCGTTATTTTGAAAATTATTGTATGATTCCATTTATTTGACATGTCTAGAATAAACAAATCTATAGAGACAGAAAATACATTAGGAGTTGCCCAAGGATGTGTTGGGGGAAATGGTGACGGGGGTCTACTGCTAAAGAGTATGGAGTTTCTTTTGGGGTTGATGAAAAATGTTCCAAAATTGATTGTAGTAACGGTTGCACAATTCTGTGAATATACTGAAACCATTGAATTGTCCACTTTAAAGGGTGAATTATATGGTATGTGAATTATATCTCAACGAAGATGTTTTAAAATGTTTAGAAAATAGTAAATAAAAGAATGGAAAATCCTTGATGATGGACAATAGAGTCCCTTCGGGCTCAAAGGTCCACTCCAACCTTTTTGTCTATGCAAGGTTGGCTATCCATCTAAAGAATTTGATTTACTTGTCTTCACTGCAAACTTCCCTGGCCTGGGAGTGCTGGTAATTCCAATGCTGAATTACTTGAGACATTTGATAGAGTTGAGGTCATATGTTTTACAGAGTTCAATTTACTACTCATTTTCACTGAGAAAAGTCCTCCAAAGTGGATTTACTTTTATGCAGCTTTACTAGAGACATTTGATACATTCTGGAAGATTTAAGGGTTGGGAACATACTTTGGGCCTCTATTTTGTAAGGGGTTCCATCCACTGGTCTCCACAGCAAAACATGATCAGGGAGGCTGAAAAGAAATGATATATCTTGGCCCTTGATTTTGTAATGAGTTCTTTCTACTTACTTGTCTCTACTTCGAACCATCCTGAATTAACACAATGCAAGTGAAGTCACTTTATACAGAATTACTGAAAACATTCTCTGTGATTGGGGGAAACTCGAGGTGTGAAAACCTCTAAAGCAGTCCCCAACCTTTATGGCACTAGGGACCAGTGCTCCCATGAGAATCTAATGCCTGATGATCTGAGGTGGAGCTGAGGCGGTGATGCTAGTGCTGGGGAGTGGCTACAAATACAGATGAAGCTTTCTTCCCCCACCACTCACCTCCTGCTGTGCGGCCCTGTTCCTATTTAAAGGGTTACTTCAAAGGTTAAATGAGATAATATAATTATAGCACCTAGCATATAGTATAGTCTCTGAATGAATGCTACTTCCTTCCTCCCTACCTTTATTCATAGTGCCTTTATTCATACAGCCAAATGGCTGTTGATTTCCTGTGTGTGTTTATGTATACACACATATATATATTTACATATACACATAACATATTCTCTTTTTATAACATATCTGTATATCTATCATCTATCTTCTAGATTAAAATGAGTAGTTATTGAACATTAAGTCATTTGACAGACTGCTGAATTATTTACCACAGAGGTCAGTTCTTAGTATTTGGTATGAGGGAAGGAAATTAATATATTTAGAAAGATGTTAAACAAAATGTGACTTTGACTGAAAGGAATTAGTGCATTTTCACCTTTCTTAAAAACACAAAACCTAAAATTAAGAAATGAGCATATTTGTACGGTGTAGGAGAAAGCAACTGTCCCTTGAGTGCCCCATTTCTTTTTGGATCTCCACGCAAAAGGCAAACTGGAGACACGCTGGGACCAGGGAGGCTGGAGCAACCTAGATAGGACATCGGTAGGGAAGCCATGTGATTGGCCCTGAGGCACCTCACAGACTGTCATCTCAAGTACTGTTGTGGAGCCAAATGCTGAAGCGAATAAAATATGTTCTAGTTATGCTTGGGAGACCTCCCAAGCCCAGCTGCCTTACTTTCCTCCTCCCTCTGCTTTTTTTTTTTTTTGCCAAGATAATGCTAGAAGGGAAAGACATGAGGAGAGGAGAGGGCTAGGCCAACTCCATAACTGAATTATATATGTTGCTTTTTTAGTTGCATTTGGAAAAGCTTAGATTGTTTACCAGCTCTGTGTTTACTTGGCAACTTCAGGATGGGAAGGGACTGGGAACAATGCTGGAAGTCCTGATCTCTTGCTGACCTTGGGAAATTGCTTGGACTCTCTGAACATCAACTTCTTTATTTACAAAAATAGAGATAGGGATAATCATACTTTTGCTACCCTTTTTGCATATTGCTTGTTATCAATTATAAAGCACCAAACTTACTTATCATCACTTAGATGATGTTTTTCAAATCCCCTCACAAGTTCATGTAATTCACATTTAAAATGAGACTAAAATGTTTAGCTCAACTAAAAGAAAAAAAATTGACACAAGTGAAATATTTTTTATATACTAAAAGAGAGGAGATTAAAAAATATAATGGTGTATGTTAGAAGGGAGCACTTTCATAGCTTCCTAGTCAGGGATTGAAATAATATACCCTTTTTGAGGACAACTTGGCATTATGTATCAAAACCTTAAAAAGTTGTGAAGGTTTTGATCCAGCAATTCTACTTTGAAGAATTCATTTGAAATAAAGAATAATGATGTGCATTAGGCTATTTTTTCAAGGAAGTTTGTTGCGGAGGTATTTCTCATAGCCAAATGTTAGATACAACCTTTGTCTAATAATAGAAAGTTAGTTAAGAAAATAGAACACATGATGAAATGTAATGCAATTGTTAAAAAGCATTTTGTCAATATTTACTGATATAAGGCAATGTTCTCAAAGGTGGAGATCCTTGTTTATGCATCTTTTAGTATATTATAACATTGTTTATTTGAATAATGACCAAGCAAACCAAAGAATATGCAACATTAGAGAGTTAGTACTATAATCGTTGCTCCGATGAAATATTAAACATGATTAAAAACTCTAAATTCCCAATGTTTCCTAAATAAGTTTATATAATGTATTGATGCAAATGTTAAGTGAAAAAACACACTATATGTTCAGTATAATTCATAGTATCTGTGTACACACATTGTATGTATGGGGAAATATAAGAGAAAGTATCTTGAAATAATAGATCAACTTTTCTTATATAAGAATTACATGTTTCAAGTGTTTTTATTTTCAAATTTCGAAATCATATCTACCAAGAAAAATGGTATTGGAAAATTTAAAAAGACAATAAAACAACAACAGTGCTATGGACTGAATGTTTATGTACCCCTCAATTTCATATGTTGAAGCACTACCCTGAAGTGATGGTATTTGGAGTTGGGGCCTTTGGGAGATAATTAGGGTTAGATGAGGTCATGAGGATGGGACCTCCATGATGGGATTAGTGTCCTATAAAAAAAAGAAGAGAACAGAGCTCTTGTGTTCTCTGCCAGATGGGGACATAGTGAGAAGGTAGCCCTCTGCAAACTAAGCAAAGAACTCACACCAGAATTTGACCATGCTAGCACCCTGATCTTGGACTTCTCAGCCTGTAGGACAGGGAATGACTATTATTTAAGCCACCCAGTCTTTGGTATTTTGTTATAGCAGCCTGAGATGAATAAGACAAATTACAAAACTGGAGGGGCTGCATCCTATTTCCAGAATCCAGCAGTCTCTAGTCTGATAAAGGAGGAAAATCATGATTTTTCTAATCACTAGAAATAGTTTCAATAATTTTAAATGCATTGATCCTGAGAGGAAAGATTGGGTCAAGTGGCATGATAATAAAAATAATGGAAACAGTAGCGATTACTTATTAAGCATCTATTAAGTTCCTGACACAGGCACGTTTACACCTTAAACATTTAATCCTTTTAACAACACAGTATGTCATTTAATCCTTATTACAACTTATGGCGAGGTGGGAGTCATCTTAATTTGACAGATATAGAAAGTTAGGTTCTGAGAGATTAAGACACTTAATCAAAACCATATAGCTATGATGTGCAAAAGAGTGAGAATTTGGTTTGTCTGGTTACTATGTCTCTGTTCTTTGCTCATCACCATGACAAGAAAGCCTTTCTATAAAGGGTGGTATTTAACTCTGATGGTTAACCAGTAACTAGAATTTAAACCTGAGTATTCTGTTGTCTTAGAGACGCATGCTCATTAAGTGTCGATGGGGGCAGCTGCTTTACTCCTTAAGCTGTTCACTTTGGATAAAATAGATCAGTTGGCAAGGAGGGAGTATTTCAAACTTCTTTAAAATAATTTTAGGCTTACTGAAGAGTGGTAGAATTAATACAGAGTTCCCATATATCTTTTATTCAGTTTTACCTAATTTTACTTCTTGTACTACCATGGCATAATTATTGAAACTGGAACACAAACCTTGATATTATACCATTAACTAAACGATAGATTTTATCCCTATTTCACCATTTATTCCATTAATGTCCTTTTGCTGGTCAAGGATCCCCTCTAGGATTTCACATTGCATGCCATGTCTCTTTAGTTTCTTTGTCTCTCCTAATCTGTTAGAGTTCTCAGTCTTTTCTTATCTTGCTTGACCTTGACACTTCCAAGGAGTGCTGGTCAGGTGGGTTTTTTTTTTATTTTCAGACTGTTACTCAATATGGGTTTGTCTGAAGTTTCCTCATGATTAAATTCAGATTACAAATTTTTGACAGGAATAACACAGAAGCAATATCATGTCTTTTCCATCGCATCATATTAAGAGGTAATTATTTCACTACATCTCGTCTCCTTACTGGTAATAATAACTTTGATCACGTGGTTGATATGGTGTCACCAGGTCATACCACTGTAAAGATAGTAGTTTTCTCTTTGTATTAATTAGTATCTTGTGGGGAAATACTTTGAGTTTATGTAAATATCTGGTTTTTATTATAGGTTTGCTCAGTAATTTTACCACCCATTCGATGTTTCTTGACTGTAATAATTATTTTTGTGAGTTTGCCCAATGGTCATGCTCTATTGATATCACTCCTTCTACATTTATTAATTTGAACTCTATAGTGAAGAAGATCTGCCCTTTCCCTCTATTTGTTTATGCATTCAATTATTTATTTATATCAGCATGTGATCAGGAGTATTCATTGCATACATTGTGCTCCATTACTGTAATTGTTTAATTATGCTTATCTCACACTATGTAAAAGAAAAAAAAACAACAAATGAAACAGGTAAGTAATGAAATAAATGAAACCATATAAATGCTAGAAAAAATTGGGTGAATACCCCATAAACTTTG
>NW_006443567.1:3194380-3197995 GCF_000325575.1 Pteropus alecto
AAGGCTTTCTAACTATGACTCAAATTCCAGATACAAAAATAATTAAGTATAGGAAAGTTTGTTAAATATGACTACATGAAACTAAAAACAATTGCACTATGAAACACCATAACCAAAGTCAAAAGACAACTAACAAACCGGAAGAAAATTTTTTCACCGTATCACAAAAGGCCAACATACTTAATATATAATGGACTCTTAATTTGAGGGCTAAATGACTAAAATCTTTACAGAAAAATGTGGGAAAGATGTGAGAAGACAATTTACAAAAAAAAGAAAGAAAGAAAGAAAAATAAAAAAGAAAGAGATCTAACGATGGCCCTTAAACATAGGAAAAGTGTTCTGGCTCATTCATAATTAGAGAAATGCAAATTAAAGCAATATCAAGATGTCATTTCTCACATATGGGAATGGCGAAAATTTAAAAGTAAGTTAACATATTCTGTTGGCGAGGCTGTGTGGAAACAGGTGCTCTCATACATTGCTGATGGGAATGCAGATTGTTCTGGTACAAAAAGGGACTTTTAAATCTACCTAGTACCAAAGTAGAAAGCAGCATTGTCTTTCTTTTCTAGTGACATTTGGGAGAAGACTGGTTTACAATGTTACCGATGATCACTGGTAATACAAGTTATATTACATGAGATTGTCCAGGCATTTATAGGTACTTGAAATACTCTCCCAAATACTCTTCCTCCCCCATTTTTCCTTATTTAGCATTAAAGAAACACAGTTGTGATTGAGAAGCCATCTCCATTGTTGATTTTGCTACTTGTGTTTCTACTTGCCACCCAACTCTAGGATCCAGCTTCTCTCTAAAAAGAAAATGGAGCAATAATGTCAACAGCTCAGAGCTGCTTGACCCTTCAAGATGATCTAGCTTATCCTTGAGTGATTTAGAGGAGGGAATAAGGCCCACAGAGGGTCAGTGACTTGCTCAAGGTCACACAGTGAGCCAAGCCTGGAAGAAAAGGATCCTGACCAGAATGCTCCACAATCTCTTTCAAGGTGTGTATAAAGTGGGATGCAATCTGTGAGAGCAGTAAAAACCGATTTGGTTTCATTCCATGAATGGAACTTGTCTTCTAAGTACCAAAGTTGAGGGAAAGTATAATCTCTATTTTCGTTATCATCAGAACCCTCCTGGGATCTTCAGGTAACACAATCCATTAGCAATTACAGATATAATATCATGCATGGAAAGGCACCAACAGGCAACTGTGCAGCGACTGCTATGTTCTGGGCTGGTTCCATTATCCTTTCCTACTCATGGTTTGACTCTGAGCTTTAGTGCCTGTGGACCTCCCCTGGGGCCTGGAGCCTCCATTTCAAAGGAGGCTCGCAGTTTGCACAATGCACAAAGATGCCTAGGGAGGGAGCTAGTGGGGGCTACAATCCGGCCTATGCTTTGCTAACTAAACCATGAGCCCTGGCAAGTACCTGCCTCCTCCCAAAGAAGAGATCCTGTTCTCTCATAAGCTCAATCTCCATATACCTAAAGGGTTGTGCCTATCTTGAACTTTTCTAATTCACAGAGGTTCCATGTAGGCTAGTGGATGCCCTGGTGAGGATTCAAATCCAAGTCTGAGTCTAAAGCATGTGTTTTTCAGTCTTTATTCAGAAAGAAGAAATAAGTTGAGAGTATATCTAATCCAAACCTTATTCTTCTGAGATAGAAATGAATTTAGGTTCCCAGTAGTTAAGAGACCTGCACATGGTCACAAAGTATTGATTCAGCCTAGAATCCAAGACTGATACTCAATACACGGCTGTTTGTACCATCAAAAAGGCTCACTAAAAGATATCATACAGTGCATTTCTCGGGGGAAAAAAGAAATCTGTAGTTTTTCAAATTAGGTAGTCTCCAGGCCTGGACACTACTGTCTAGACAGATTTTTTTAAGATGCCAAAAACTTAATCTCGACATTAATTAATTTATTTTTACAAAGTCTTTTATAAGCTCTGCTTAGAAATCTATGCTAAGGCTTCATTTACTTCAAGGCTAGTGGATGTTGTAGCTTATTTGCAGATGCCAACCTTGAATTTGGGAGTGTTAATATGACAGAGGCGTGAACGCAGTCTGAATTAGATGAATGTTGGCTCTTTTGCTGATGCTCCTCATAGTAGTTATATAACTCTAGGCAGGACATTTAACCACGCTGAGATGTATAACCAGATTTTTTTTCGCACTTAACAATAAATCATGAATATTTTCCCATGTCATTATTCTTTTACATGATTATTTTTATGTCTGCATGATAGTTACTGTGTGACTCAACTATCCAATTTAATCAGTCTCCTATTATAGTTAGATGTCTGTATTGTTTCCCATATCTGTGATAATTTCCATTGTAGCTCTATCTCTGTGAGACCCCCTAATTTTGAACGTTATTTTTAGATGGCATCTTCCCACTCCAGATATCTATGACAATACCAGGACGTTTCTTCAGCTTAGCTATTTCTAAATATGAAAAAGTCCACAATAATAGTTTGTTGAATATTACCACATGCCAGTTCCTTTCTAAGGAAATACTTTGGGTTAGGAAAATTTCAAAGTAGGTATCAGCAATGGTACACTCCAGTTGGAGAAAAAGCACAGCAAGGCTCTTGTGGTTGTGATCAGTTGTCCCTGACCACGACAACTCCACAGTAAAATAAAATCCCAGGACACCAAATCAATTGACTTGTTAAATGGATTTCTTTCATATTGACAAACTAGCTTCCAGGGAGCATAGGTTTCATTTTGATGAATCCTTCCTGATCATTAAATACAAGTACCTCTTCTCTCTTAGACCTTCTTGGCATCATTCCTGGTTGGAAATATTAAAAACATATCATCAGCATAAAGGAAGAAACTTATTTCTTACCTTGCTATGGCAGGATGGCATTGGTTTGATTCATCTATAAGTTGCAGTAGACAGCCAAGGATAGAAGTTAAAAGGAAGAGTGTCAAAACCTTAGTCCTCATCTTGCTTCTCAGACTATTACTTAAGTTGTTATTAATTTCTCTTCTCCTCAGCAATCTCCAGAATATTTGTATATACTCCCTAGTGCCAGAAAATAAAATGTGGAAATTTCCTGAGGGTCTAGCTACCATAGGGAAGATGCCAGCAAGCATGTTCAGAATGAGGCATCTGAACAATGAGGCAGTGTACAATTTCCTCTTTTACCCCTTACTTAAACCCCCAAACTCTTTATGCTAGTTCTAGCTCCTACTTTCTTTGATTGTGTTTTCAAATGATGCAGCTAGATAGATTGTCTGTCTCATTCACCTGTTTTATTTTTAATTGTGGTAATACTTAACATGAGCTCTACCCTTGTAATAAATTTTGCAGTGTATGATATAGTACTGTTAACTACAGGCACTATATTGTAAAGCATATCTCTAGAATTTATTCATATTGCATAAAATAAAGTTTTTGTTTCCATACTAGAAGAAGTTTGGGCTTCCTGTGTGATGTACATATTGCAATCATATATGTTAATGTTGTCATACTCTTTCAAGCATATCCCTTCTGCATGCTAATAACAGTAGAGCTATTTTAAATGACAGTATTTACCTGGAACCTTTTAGGAAAATACTAACAAATTTGTGAATTTGCATACATTTCCAAT
>NW_006443567.1:3198010-3218612 GCF_000325575.1 Pteropus alecto
CACATCTATACAACATGATTTAGAGATCCCAGCTGAGGGACCTATTGTCTTCATTATATAGTATAGATCCATTCAATTATCCTTCATTATATAGTATAGATCCATTCCTATTGTCTTCATTATATAGTATAGATCCATTCAATTATCCTTCTTCATTATATAGTATAGATCCATTCAATTATTCTTCATTATATAGTATAGATCCATTCAATTATCCGTTTGTTCATTCAGCAAATATTTATGGAGCATTGGCTTTGTGTTTATTCACCTATAATGAGAATTATAACTTTGTTTTACTGACTTAATTGGCAAGGTAGCCTGCTACAGAAAATAAAACCATTCAAGGCTCATTAGCATATGGCTAGTTGAAGCCAGAGAGCAGATGATGTAGAGAGCAGATGACTTTATAGCAACAAAGTATAGAGGGAGGAGAGAAAGGGGTTAATGAAGGAGGTTTTGGAACACCTAGATTTAAGTGAGGAGTATATAAGTAAAAAAGAGTCTACTGAAAACACACACAGTATTAGGTGGAAAATCATTCTATCTCCTTATTGTTCATAACTAGGGAACAAGTGAAAACCAGGGAGACGGAGAGGGCGAAGTGACTGAACTTTATAAATCAAACTATTATTTTTATCTATAACAATAAAATTGGCTGTTTTCATTCTTATAAGGAAAAGATTCTTTCCTATCTTCAAAGGTATTTTTGGTTACTAATGAAATTATATAGATTATGTTTTTGTCCCTTAATTAACACTGAAAGTGAACTCACAAATGACTAGCATATGTTTTATTTTTACTTAGTTTATCACCAAAATGTTGTATGCACATTTTTATAGCCAAAATCTGAATAACAGATGTTAGGAAAACAAATATTAACCTCAACCACCATCCTTGAGATCATTCCAATATGATTTCAAGAATTTCTCCCCCCTCAATGTATCTGACTCCTATTACCATCAGCTAATTTGCTAATGTTTACATTTTTTTATACGTCATTTGGACCAGAGGTCTATTTACTCTCCAAGCCAATATGAAGTCATTTTTGTCATTGTTGAGATTATTGAACTAAGTGAATTGAACACCAGCCAAATCTTTGCTTTAGCTGACAGTTATCCAATTTTGAACTTCAAAATTCGATGAAATGAATTTAAGGCATGTGTTTCGTCTGCAGAGCTGGACATTTGGAGTTACTTGCAATATTTGTACCTTCCGTTTTGCTGCTGATTTTGGTTCTAGCTGAAGTGGCAGGGTATAAAGAAGAACCCAGGGGGTTATTTGCAAATTTGGAGCCAAGTCTAGTAGCTAACTCTCTAAGGGAAGAGGAAGGATGGGGCAAAGCTTACAGTGACCTTGGGGAAACCTGAATATTTAAAATAATTACATCCATAGAAAAACAGAGGATGCTTATGCTCACTCCTTCTGAAACTGTTGCTGCCTTTATGGATATGTCACAGTATTCATGCTATATCTCAGGAATCTTAACTTGCCTTAATGGTCTCTTGTCCCTTTATCTCCAGTGCCTTAGTATGTAGGATTCAAATCTCCTGGAGTGTGGCTGGGGCATCTAATTCAGTTCCTCCAAAGGGACACAGACATTTAATAAGCTGTGCTACTTTTTAAAATTTCTTCAGAGGGTTTTTGTGGTTCATATAAAATATTTGTTGCATAAGCAACATTATGACAGTATTAAATATTTGACCTGAAGACATGGCAGGATAATGGGTGATTTTTTTTATAATGTTCATTCTATTTCTGTTAATTATCCGTGTTTCCTACTGTGAGTCTTTACTGTGATATACTTTCATAATATCATGTGACAAGAAAATCAAAAGTAACATATTCCTATTTGTAAAATGGATTCAATGGTAAAATTGGGTTACTTCATAGAAATTAACATTAGAACCTATTTAGTTGATATGCCAGCCTTCTCTTTAAAAATATTTTTATTATGTGGGAAAATGTGCCCTTTCCCCTTCCTATGTGGGGCAGTAAATACTGATGATGCAGTGATTAACTGGATTTGCTAATCCAGTAGAAGGCACGTTCAGCTTCAAGTGCATGATGTCATGGAAGAAGTTCAGGCTAGAGTGATGTTGGGTCATGGCACATAGTTTCACATTCTGGCTCTGCTGTTTACTTATTGTTTGATCTTGGGATTGGCTTGGGCCTCAGTTTCCTCATGAGTAAGATGAGGGAAGCTCAAAATGCTACTTTGGTTGTAATTAGCATGCTCAGTCATGTAGCTGAGCTCTATTGCTCTTATAGAGCAAAAACAAACAAACGAAACAGAAACAAACAATCCCATCATTAGTAAGTTTTCATGGACATAGGCAGAACCTCATAGTGGTTAAGGGCACAGGACTCTGGACCTAGCCTGTTTGGGTTTGAATCTTATTTCAATCACTTACAAGCTATGTTGCCTTGAGTTCCTCAACCTCTCTATGACTCTGTTTTCTCATCTGTCAAATGTGTATAACAGTAGTGCCTCGTTCTCTGATTGTTTTAAGGTTAAGTTAATGTACATAAAGCCTGCAGATTCAAGAGTTGTTTATAAACAAGGTGCTCAATTTTTTTAAGCAGTCAAGCTATATGGTATATAGATGACATAATGCAGCAGTCTTTTTATCTCTGAAGACACCTTGTAGAAAAAAATGCTGTTTAATTTTATGACTAATGAGCTTTTATTCATCAGAAAGATAATAGTTTCTCCTTATAAGATTTTTCTAATGCTGATCATTTTATTGAGAAAATGAAATTCTAATTTACTACTTATTTATTTTCAAATAATAGTTTGGGTAATAATTATCCCATTTATTTAAGACATTGGCAACCACATTCATTAATCACTTAAATTTGTAGAAAACAATTTTCCTAGAGTTTGGGGAGAGATTTGATTATGTTGGACCAGAGGCTGGTCTGTTTTTCTTCCTGTGGACTCTCATTTGGAAGCAGGCATACTTAGGTCAGTGCAAAGCTCAGTGCAGGTTCTTCTCAGAGTCCCCACTTGTCCAGAATCACCTTGTGCAAAACCTTGAGGCACTTGCAAGCTCTTTTAGCCTGTGTGGCTATCAACATTTCTCATTTAATTGTACTTGGGAAAGGAGATAGTAGGATATGTCAGTGAAGGGTTACATTTTTTTCGTTTTTAATCTGGGTAGTGTAACAGAATGACTGGGGAGCTGTTATTGCAGGAAACTCCAGAAATATTAGATGGAAAAGCCATAGACTGAGGGACAGCCAACCTGAGTTTTGTTCCCATCTGCGCTGCTCAATTCACTGTCCCTTCCCCTTTCAGTGTCTCTGTGAAAGTCTGTAATTCTGTGAGCCTCATTAGCTTGGCTGGGTAAATGCATGCACGCGTGTGCTCACACGCGCGCACACACACGCACGCACACACACACAGACAGCCCCCCTCACCCAAATTACCAAAAAGAAACTGAGACATCAGTTCCTATCTGTGAATTTGTAAACATTTAGTTCCTTACCACAACATGTTTGGTATGATCTAGACACAGCCTCACCATTCTCTTCCACATACTCCTGATAGAGGACGCTAATGTTTTCTTTCTTTCCTCAGCTCACAGGGGTGTCATGAGGACAACCATGCTAAAAGGAAGGGTGTACCCTTTGAGCTCTTTGCGAGAAAGCTGCTATCTAACTAAAAGGCATTAGTATGATTAGATGTGATGCCATTAATATTTCCCCAAACTGCCTTTATGCTATTAGAGTGCTGTAGGTAATTTTTGTGGCCAGGAAACATCTCGAGTCATCCTTTCATTTTAACAAGAACTGATGATGGTGTTTCTTTGTTACTGTTAAAGAAAAAAAAATAAACATAAAAAAAACACAGTGAATTGACACATAAACTTAGTACATTACATTTTTACCTTGCTTTTTTTTTAAAAAAAAATTAAAAACAATGAACAAAGTCCCAAGGTCCCTTCTAACTCTGGTCTTCATTGTCATCCACAGGTCAAACCTGCTCATTTCAGAGAGGAATATAATTTTCCCAAAGACTTTCAGCTAGCTGGTGGCTGAGCTGAGACAAAGACCTTAGCCTCTTGATACCCAGCAAACCTTCTTTTCCCACTCCACGTTGTGCTGATTTCTGCTCTGCCATTGGATCGTACATATTAAGGTCCTCTTCCATCAGCCTGTGAAGGCAATATTTGATGATATTTGGTCGAAATGATTATTCCTCAGCCTTTCTTCTACAACTTCCTCAATGGCTTCTTTTTAATGCCTTTCTGAGTTCCATGCAAAAATTTGTTACTGAAATGCAGAATCCATTTCCCTGTACTATTAATAATTTGTTCTTCATTGAAAAATATACATTCTGAGTTTAGGTTTTATCTTCTTTGATTTTCCCTGGCATATGTGTGTCCGGACTATGTGAAAGGGCTGGATAAGGATTGTGACTTTTCATAGGGGAAGAGTTAATAATATTGTTAGAGAAAATGGGCTTGAAATAAGAAAAAAAGAAAGTGTAATTATTCTGATAACAACTATTCCCTTTAACTCAAACCAGATTCTTGAATCCTGACAACACCCAGCAACTCAGATGATTTGCTCAGACCTGTCTATATTTGTCTCTGGCCACACTTGTATTCTTGACCTTCGGAACCTTTCCTCAATCCTGACTAAATCCTTCAACCTGAAAGAGTCACTTTAACTGAGACTATTCTGCCCTATTTGTCAAGTTCTCCACTGCTGACTACATTCCCACCCTCATGCTCCCAAAGTGGCCTCACTCCAACAGTACTGAATATACCCTTCCTGACTCTTCTTCCAAGCCTTGCCAAACTGCTTATCCCTGATCAGATGCCAAGTCTGATCCTTGATCCTGACTACCTGCAGGTGACTGATGCTAGAAGTCAGAGCCAAGGCAGAAGGTGGGAGCAAAGGAATTAAATGAATCAAGAGGTTGTGTGGGAGGGTGAGAAAAATAAGGGGTGAGGAAAAGGGTGAGGAGTGCTGGTTATGAGAGGAGCTTCATGATGTGGCTCCTGAACCTAAAATTAATGTCCTGTGCTTTTGGATGGAGGTTGGGGATGAGCTGAATAAATTATGTAGGCTGCTTCCCAATTTCTGCCACTCTGTGGACTGTGAAGAATTTGTTTGTAGGTCCTTCAAAGGAATATGTCCTATCCATCCTCATGTTTTCCCTTTCAATCCTAGCATGCTGACACCTACCTGGTATATAATATTTGCTCAATATAGAATCGTTTATTTCGGATACTTCTCAAATTCCTGATATTTGCTTGCCTCATTTCTCACCACAAGAAGCCCCTTCCCTGATGTTGGTGCTTGTGCACGCGCGCGCGCGCGCGCGCACACACACACACACACACATGCAGGAACACCTTCATTTTGACTGCGATTCCCCTACTGGACCATATTCTTTTACATTCTCTTGCCTTTGCATCTGCTATTTCTCCGTCTAGAATGTCATTTCTGTCTAACTCTCATTTAGTCTTCCAGTTTTAGCATAAACATTATTTTGTCCAAAAAGCTTTTCTTGCTGACCTTAGAACCAACCCCCAGATGTTCTTCTCTGTGTTCCCATAGCATTTCGCTTTATGGCACCATTGCCACAAGAGTGAAATAAGCAAAACATAACAGTTTCATTTCTGATTTCATTCCATATTGAACTGTGAGGCTGTAGAAAGCTGAAGCTGTATCTTATTCATTTCTTTCTATCCCTTGTGCTTAACCCAAGGTCTGGCACATAGTAGGTTTTTAATATCTGTTTCTTGAATATATGAATGGAAACCTTCCTACATATCTAGTCTGCTACATTTGACCCTTATGTTCACCTTTTTGATTGGGTTTGCTTGTAAACTGAATACATAGATCATGAAGTCTCCAAAATTAACGGACTTTGACAAGCAAAGCCTATTCATTCTTGTCAGCTAGGAAACGAGATACCTGTATCTCTCCTAAACATGAATTACTTCTATGTTTTCCCTTCATTAATGACAAAAAAATACTTCTGGAAGCATTCATAGTGCTGACTAGCATTACTTTTCTCTAGAGATTATTAGCATTTATCAACCAACTGTTTCATGGGAAGAGCTTTAGCAATTGTTTTGCATTTTGTAGCTAATTGCAGGAACAAAGTAGCTACCAATGCAAAATTTGGTTTTTAAAAGAAAACATTTGTTCCCTAATCAAGTCCAAATAGTAAAGACAACATTAAATTATTACTGATCAGCATTCATGAGCCAGGAGAGTGATGAAGTGGTAGATTCTTTTTGATTCCTAGTTAAGAAGTTGAAAGGTAAGATGTTAAATGTTTCAAGGAAATCTGCAGAATCCAGTTATACTTAAAAAGAGGTAAGGTTTGGCTCAAGAATTAAAAGGAATAGTTAAGAAGTGCTTTCTGAACATTAGAGAAACCCAGATAGACAGCTGGAAAGGATTTTAACGTCTAGTTCAGTGATCCTGAATTTTTTTTTGCTTGTATTGTCCCTAAAATGATAAAAGTAATTTGAAAAATTACATAACTATTCACAGCATACACACACAAACATATCATGAGTTTAAATGGTTGCAAAATGCATAATTTTCAGCATATTGTATATTATATGCTTTAAAATGCTCAGCTCATTCAGTTAATGGAAAATATCCATCATATAACCTCAATAGTTAAACTAGTGCCCATTGTCAAACCAATCATCCAAGTTGGATTGACTTTCTACTTGAAAGAGTCCAATTCTGTTATATTCCTTTGTGACAGGTATCGCACTACTGAATTCTAATGTGAAGATAGGTAGCTAAGTCACAAGCCTTGTCCTCGTTTGTCACTTGGATGAAATAAAGGCACTCCCTTATCAATACTTTTTACCCTAACGCTCTTTGCTTTGCTCTACAGAGACACTCCTTCAGGAACTTCTATATTCTGGAATTCTTCCTTTGTCATTTGGGACTCCAGAGGATTTTAATCCTTGGGACAATGCTCCATAATAAAATGCAGGATGGTCAAGTGGTCTCTCTCTTTTGTCAAATGGGAAAAGGCACACTGTGGAAATGAAGGTGGGAAGAGAATCTATAAATGATGGCCAGATAAACCAGTCTCCTTACTCTTTAGAAAATCAGATATGTATCCAAACTTGTAAATCTCTGATCTTGTGTACTCCTATCTCATTTAACTGATGGGCCAGCTAAGACCTAGGAAAAAGCCTGGACTCATCTAAGGTGACAGTGCTTGTTAACCAATGACAGAGCTGGTAATGGAATATATAGGTATTTTGACTTCCTGTAATGTCTCATTTAAATGCCCTACATTTAAGTGACTGTTGTCTTTTTAGACAGTCACAGTGAAGTTTTCTCAGAGAAGATAAGAGGACTGACCTTGACACTTCTTCACAGGGAGGTGTTTGTACATAGAGAACTCAAAGATGGTAGTTGTTTGTATCTGCTCTTACATTACTTGCAGGTTAAGTGAATGAAGGTTACCACTAAACAAGCCTTCATTGAAAAGCTTGTAATTTAACAAGCCATATTAATCAGAAATGGCACTTTACCATGGGCTCAAAACCTCTCTGTGGTTATCAATTTTTCAAATACTTTGCTGTTTACCTCCTTCTATTAGTCTTCTGGATTAAATTGTAAGGTCTCAAAGTACACAAACTCTTTCTTTTATTTCTTTAATTTTTTAAAAATTTTCCAATTAGAGTTGACATTCAGTGTTATTTTATATTAGTTTCAGGTGTACATCATAGCGGTTAGACATTTATGTAATTTACAAACTGATTCCCCCAATTAGTCTAGTACCCACCTGGCATTATACATAGTTATTATAATATTGTTGACTATATTCCCTATGCTGTACTTTACATTCCCGTGACTATTTTGTAACTACCAATTTGTATTTCTTAATGTCTTCACCCTCTGGTTGGGTATTTTCTACTACCTTGTCTTACAAATTGCTGATTCAGTCCTCTGCTTCATCTAATCCACTGTTGATTCCTTCTAGAGCATTTTTCATTTCTGTTATTATATTCTTCATTTATGACTGGTTATTTTTTATGGTTTCTATGTACCTTTTTATGCTTATCTCTCTGTCAGAGTTCTCACTGAGTTCATCTGTTCTTCCCCCAAGTTCATTAAGCATCCTTATAACCAGTATTTTGAACTCTATATCTGTTAGGTTGTTTGCCTCTATTTCATTTAATTCTTTTTCTGGAGTTTTCTCCTGTTCTTTCATTTGGGACATTTTTTTCTCATTTGGCTGCCTTTCTGTGTTCATTTCTATGTATTTAGGTAGATCTGCTACATCTCCCAGTCTTAGTCAGGTGGCCTTATGTAGTAGGTGCCCTCTGTGGCCCAGTGGCACAGTCTCCCTGATCACCTGTGCCAGGTGCTCCAGGTGTATCCCTTGTGTGGGTTGTATATTTCCTCCTGTTATAGTTGAGCCTTGATTGCTGATGGCACAGGTGTGGAATTGACTCTCGGGCTGACTAGCTGTGAGGATTGGCCACACCCACAGAGTATGAGCTGCTGTATGGGGGCTGACTCATTGGAGTGAGATTCGCCTCAGCAGGCTTGTATACATGGTGAGACCACCCTTTGGGTGTGCTGCTTGTGGAGCTAATCAGATGGTGCTCTGTTGATGTCTAACGCTAGCCTCCAGGTGTGTTATTTCTGGAGCCCCTTGAGGGGCTCACGTGCAGGCTAAGGTCAGCCACTGCCTGTGACAGGCAGTGGACTAATTGGTAAGAGCTACAAAGCTCTCTGTGGTTGGTCGCTGCCTGTTCTAGACCTGGTGGCACATGGGAGAGGCCACATGGCAAACTGATTTTGGACAAAATATTACCCTTTCAATACGTAAGTTTCCTCTTCTGTGAAATGGATTTTAAGGATTGAATATAGAAGTCAATTATACCTGGTATAACTATAGTAGGTAGTCCATAAATGTTAGCTATTGTCATCATTATTATTGATTGAAATTATCAAATAATCTAACCTTAAAAGAATCTGGGGAGAAAAAAAAGATAAAAAAGAGAATCTGGGAAGCAAACCTATGGAGACTAAACAGGTCTGAAAGAACATTATGTTCACCCATAGGCAAGCTCCGAGGGAGACAAAGTAGAAAGGAAGAAGATGGTTAGCGTTACGGAAGTTCTTGCCAATTAAGTCGCAACTAATTAAGGTCAATAACTTATCCATGAGGAAGTATATTAGGACACCTGTGGTGCAAAGAGACCTTTTCTCATACTATTTTCATATGAAGAATTTTCCTCCAATTTGGTATTGATTTCATTCATCTAATAAGTAGTAGATCACGAGCAGGATTGATTAAGATTTTGTGGACCGTCAGCATCAGTTCCCAGTGTTTACCAGAGCTAGATACAGATAATATTTCAATACTTTCCTCATCTTATAAAACATTTTGAAAGCTTAACTAATTCTTTAAGTGAAAGAGAAAAACTTAATATAAGTCAAGAAAGTGAATCGTTCTTATTATATTTGGAAGGTGAAGAGATACTAGCCAGATGACGTGAACCGAGAATCATGCATATTGTTGTCCAGCAATGTGTGGAGCCAGTGTTCACCATGTGAACACAGTTATAGACCTTCTAGATCAACCCCTTTTTACATTTCTAATATCCACGTTAAAACAGTTCATTGTTAGCATTTTTGAATACTTTAATGTTCACTGAGTCATAGTTAATATCTGAAATGGCTTGAACATTTGCTCTTGTAAGGAAGATATTTTGTAGAGCATTGTTAAACCTCTTTTTATTTGTGGAACCCATCTATATTATAATTTTAGAAGCTTTTCTGTGGAGAAAATAGTCACTCTCACCTTTTATCCCATTTGCCCATGTTGAAGAGGACCATAATTTCAACAACCAAATCCCAAATATGTTATTGTGGCTATTTTATTTATACAAAATGTCTCTCTGTCTGTTTACTAATAACCCACTTTAACCCATTTTCAATGGCCTTTTTTTTTTTTCAGGAAATTCTCACAAACACTTTTCCTTTTCTTTAAAATAGAGATAACTATTGTAAATGCTTGTACATGTTCATAGAGTAAATTTATTTATTAAAACTAATTCACTTAGGAAGTCACAGGAAAGTGGGTCTTGCTTTGGAATGGCTTTTCTGAGTCCTGTATCTAACACAGGTAATACAATGTTGGAAGGTCAGACTGAAAACGACAGTTGCCAGTGAATGGCCATGAATGCAAGGCCATGCTTTAGCTTTATTTTCTACTGAGAGAGGGTAAGAAGAATCCAATGAATAGTGGCATAGAAATCTAATACTACAGGTCCCAGACAGCTCCCTCAGATTCCATTTTCCTATACAGCAGGTCTTTCAGTAATGTTTCATTCAACATAGTTTTGTTAAAACATTGATGAGATGCTGTAGGAACTTAACTCTTGTTTATTTCAATTAGCCTATGGTAAAATTGGTTTCATTATAGTTTGTTTTGCTCGAAGTCACAGAACTAATTGATGATGTTAAGTGAGGACTTCCTGTATAGGCCAAACTGCCACCTTCTCAATATATTCTCCACACAGCTGCAAGTTTAAGCTCTCTAAAGCATAGGATAGTGATTCTTGCCTTCTGCTCTTCTCAAACCTCTAACCCCTGAATGCCTACTAGATGCAGTCTTTTCCAGCCTAAAAGTCAAGATCCATTATGATTTTGCTCTTTCTCTTATTCCCAGCCTTTATTCTCACTGTTCTGCTCCCCATCGGCCCTAGTGAACTGCTTTCGGTTCTTTCTCATCAACCATACCATTTTGCCATCTCCACTTGCTCATATTATTCTTCCTCCAGGGGCCTTTTTCTCCTCTGGATCTGTTGGGCAAAGAACTATCCATTCTTCTAATCCTAGTTTGAATTCTGCCTCCACCAAGGAGCCTTCCCAGAGCCCCCAGACATACTGAAGCATTTTTTTTCTTTGTAGTTCTCTGGTACTTTGACATCATGGTATAGTAGAAAAGCTGGGAATGACAAACCCTGGGTTTGAATCACAGCTCTGTCATTTGCTAGGTGTTTAATCTTGGATAAGACATTTAACCTCACTTTCTAAGTCTGTGCCTTCATCTGGAAAACAGAGATAATAGTGCCTTCCCCGTGCATGTCACAGGCTTGCTGTGAACCTCAAAGGAGATAATGCATGTGACAGCTCTCAGTATACAATGAAATGCCATGAACGTAGTTTCTTTTATTATTGTGCTTCCATTGAAAAATCAGCCAAGGTCGCTTGAAGCAGTGATTCTGAAAGATGTAGAGGGAAGTTTGTCATCCAGTCTGTGGGCACGGCCATCAATGTGTCCCAGAAACTGCAGAATTTCAGACTCTAAACTCAACTTTCCAGATTGTCTCTGACACCAATAGAGGCATGGGAATCTTTAGTCACACTGCATGTTCTCATTTAGGGTATGAAAGTCAGGGTGGCTGCAACTACAGCACATATTTGCTCTAAATAGTGAGCTCCATGAGGATAGCAATTGCATCTGATTCAGATCTGTGTCTTCTATCGTGCTTAGCCCTATGCCGATGCCAGGACACAGCATGTGCTCATTATTATAGTCCCCTCACCCCATTTTTTTAAAACAAATCATTATTTAATTATTTATTCTTTATTTTTTAATATATATTTTTTTATTTTTCAATTACAGTTGACATACAATGTTATATTAATTTCAAGTGTACGACATAGTGATTAGACATTTATATAACTTACAAACTGATCATCCCGATAAATCTAGTACTCGCACGATACATAGTTATTACAATATTAATGACTATATTCCTTATGGTATACATTATATGTCCATGACTGTTTTGTAACTACCAATTTGAACTTCTTAATCGTTTTCCCTATTTCATCCATCTACCTAACCCTCCTCCTATCTGGCAGCCATCATAATGTTCTCTGTCTCTATGAGTTTTTTTCTGTTTTGTTTATTTATTGTTTTTTAGATTCCACATATACATCAAATCATATGGCATTTCTCTTTCTGTCTGACTTAGTCCCCCTAGGTCCATTGATGTTATTGCAGATGTCAAGATTTCATTCCTTTTCTGGCTGAGTAATATCCCATTGTATATGTGTATTACCTTTTCTTTATCCACTCATTCATTGATGGATGCCGGGGATGGCTTCATTTCTTGACTATTGTAAATAATGCTGCAATGAACATACAGATCCACATATCCCTTCAAAGTAGTGTTTTGGGTTTCTTCGGATAAATACCTAGAAGTAGGATAACTGGGTCCTTCTTTGTTTCTTGTTATAGCCTTGCAGTCTTTGTTTTAAAGTCTATTTGATCTAGTATAATGATTACTACCACAGATTAAATCACTAATTCCATCTTTGGCTTCATCTAATCTACTGTTGATTCCCTCTAAATTTTTTTTATTTCAGTTATTGTATTCTTCATTTCTGACCAGTTCTTTTTTTTTCTATCTCCATTTTTATGTGTTCTATCTCTGTTAAAGTTCTCACTTATTTCATCTACTCTTCTCCTAAATTCATTGACCATCCTTATAACCATTGTTTTGAACTCTGCATCTGGTGGATTGCTTGTCTCCATTTTGTTTAGTTCTTTTTCTGGAGTTTTGTTCTCTTCTTTCATTTGGGACATATTTCTTTGTCTCCCCATTTTGGCTGCCTCCTTGTGTTTGTTTCTGTGTATTAGGTAGAGCTGCTATATCATCTGATCTTAGTAGAGTGGCCTTATGTAGTAGGTGTCCTGTGGGGCTCAGTGGTGCAGTCTCCCTGGTCACCTGAGCTGTGTGCCCAAAATGTGTTCTTCGTGTGGGTTGTATATGTCCTCCTGTTGTAGTTGAGCCTTGATTGCTGTTCGTATGTCAATGGGAAGGATTGCCCCTCAGGCTGATTGGTTGTGAGGACTGACTGTGATTACAGTGAATGAGCTGTTGTGTAGGGGCTGACCCTATGGAACAGGATTCACTTTAGCAGGGCTCTCATGCCTGCTGAATCTGCCCTTTGGGTCTGTCATTTGTGGAAATGGTTGAGTGATTCTCTGGTGTTGTCTGAGCTGGCCACTGAGTGTATTGTTTCCGGAGCCTCTTGGGAGGGCCTCTGGTGCAGGCCAAGGTCAGCTTTTGCCTGTGCCCTTCCCAGGGATCACGTGGTATGAGTTACAAAGTGATCGGCATATAGTTGTCACTTGTAGTGGGCCTGGAGGTGCCTGGGAGAAGCTAAGCTGCGAACTAAAGCAGGCTGTCACTAGTGTTGTGATTGGGGCTGCTTAGCAAGAGGTATAGGGCAAGCTGAAGCCAGATGCTACTTGTTTGGGGTTTGAGAGCCTTTGAGAGATTTTAGGAAAGTCCACAGCATGGGCCAAAGCAGGCTGTTTATATGGAAAAGTCACTGGAAGTGTCTTGGGTGGGCCTGAAATTTGGATGGGCAGGGTTTCAGGGAATCAGTAGAGAGAAGTGAATGGTGTTAACCAGGTTGATGGAGACTCAGACATGGCACTTGCTTATGTCTGCAGGCTGGTTGAGGGAAGGGCTCAACAAAGAAACAATGGCTTCTGCCAGAACTTCCGTTAGATGAAAGCTGCCCCTCCATCCCTTGCCCAGAAGCCAGACAATTCAGTTCTTCTCCATATATCCCTGGGGCCTTTCACGCTGCTTCCCCAGTGCTGGATCTCAGAGTGTGTGAGTCTGTCAGTGAGTAAGTTCATTTACGGGCCCTTTAAGAGTAATGCTTGAGACTCCAGCCTTCCTCTATCTCACCTAAGCACAATCTTTGCCGGTTTGGACAGAGAGAGGTTGTGGGGACTTCTCTTCCCAGCCCACCCTGGGCTGGGAAGCCTGGTGTCTGGCTGGGACCACTTGCTTTTCATGGAGGACCTCCACAGCTGAGATATCCTTCTCATTATTTACTGTCACATGTGGGTGTAGGACCAACTTGTTCTGCGTCTCCTCCCCTCCTACCAGTCTCCTGTATATCTTTGGTTACAGTACTTCTGATCAGACAGATTTCAGGCCATTCTCAATGAAGGTTGTTCTGTAGTTTGGTTGTAATTCTGAATGTGGTCATGAGAAGGGGTGAGCATAGCATGTACATACTCCACTACCTTTTAGTGAGGTGTGTGACGAATGTTAAAAACATCTGATATAATACGTATAACTGAAATCCTATCTGGTAAAGTCCAAAACCCATATCGTGCCAGTCTGATATATTGTTAAATTTCTCTTTTCTTAGTTTTCCTATAGAGTTGAGGGTTTCTCCTAACCTTCATTAAATATTTAAGAATTGAAGACTTAGAGGTAGAGAGAGGAGATAATGATTAAGTGCAAAGGGTGTTGAGAAGTGAGAATGAGGTCGTGGTGTGGCAACTTGGCAGAGCTATAGAGATCAGGCTTCTGCAGGGTGGCAGTCTTGCCTGAGCTCTTGTTCTCAGGGTCATGGGATCCTAAACAGCCTGTATTATAAAATGAATGAAACGGCACCAGCCAGAGAGATCCATTATGATTCCTGCTCATACTCTTTTAAGTAACTCATCATATACCTAGCAACTAACAGTAAAGAGATATGGACAGCCTGCTTCTGTTAAAGCCATAGTCTTTTCTGCTCCTTATGTTTTCCACAACTTTGTTCTAGTCTATATTCTCCAATTCCATATTCACTGAACTCCTGGCCTCTTACCCCTGTTACACTTTCCATCCCTGAAATCGCCTATTGATGTGGCTTTGATCCTCAGTAGGAAATTGTAGGTTTTGCCTTCAGTCTTTCTTCTGGATCCGCCCAATTCAGATTGCTCCAGCACTCAACTCCACTATTAGCCCAGGTGACCCCCACTGAGACCAAGGGAAGCTTCTGTAAGGAAATTAGTACCCATTGGGTATGGTGACCATTTGGGGCTCAATATCTTAGAGGCAGTAAATGATCTGGTTTCCTTATCGTTTTCCTTTCAATGGGCTCCTGATCCCATGGGGGCATTGTAGGACCTGAAATAGGGTACCTCTGGTTCACTGTGCTAGCCCGAGACCAGGAATTGCTTTCTGAATGAGCCTCATGGTCATACATAACCTCCATGCTTTAACTCTGGTGTTTTCTGCTTCCTATGTGAGCCTTTCATTCAGTTATTCATGGAATAATTATTTACTGAATGTATACCTTTCAGATGGTGTGATCCTTTATGTCTCATGTATTTGTCTTATCTGTACTTCCAAAATATAAACTCTTTAAAGGAAGGATCCTCTTGAAATAAAAATAAACCACCAAACTGATTCATGTGATTCTGTTAATGTGCTCAAGATAACATTCAAAACAGTTAGCATTTATTGAGTACTTACTGTGCAATAGGCTCTGAGTTAAGTGCTGTACATGTAACATTTTATTTAATTCCAGCCACATCCCTATGAGGTGTATGTACTGTTGTTCCCATTTTACAGGTGAGGAAACTGAGGTCGGGAGAGGCTAAGGTACCTTGCCAGAAGTTACACAGCTAATAAGTAGTGGAGCCAGGAATTAAATCTATCTTTGTTTGACTTCAGGGCCCTTGGCAATACTCTATCCTACATCTTACCAGGGAACACTGGCGTGGTGGGCCACTGTGATCAGTTCTGCTTGAACTTACTTATACTATGTTGCATTACTTACAAATGCTCCTTTTTCGAAGTCCAGGAGAGTAAGTGCATCTTGAACCTACTGAATGTTTAACAGCTGAGGCCAGGGTTTTGAATTTTACTCTTAATCAGGTTGCCAATGAGTTTGCTAAAAGATAAAAGAATTAGTGCTACTGTTATATGGTCATTACTTAAGCCTCTAAATATGGTATTTATCTAAAATTTTTCAAGTGTAATACTTAAAAGCGTTTTATTCCTTGTCATATTTGAAAATAACTTTTGAGTACTGCAAGAAGTTTGGATAATGTTTGGGGACTCAGAGAAATCTGAAAGGCTGAAAACTTAAGTAGATAAGGTCAGTGTAGAAGTGATCTGTCAACTCTCAAGTGCACTGGTCACTTGATATAATGGGCAGATATAATGGGCCCACTGGGTGCTTTATGGGAACAGAAATTTCTCCTGAAGGTGTATTTGGTAGAAGTGGAACACGCTTGAACTAGAAACATTATGGCAAGCTCTGGGTCAAAGTCTTTTAGAGAAGGCTGTTTGTAGGAGCATCTGAATTGTCACTGTTTCTGTAGCCCGCTAAACCCTAGACGGGGCGGGGTGGGGGGCACATTGTTCTTCTTCTCCCCTACCTATCTCATTGAGAGGAACAATATGGCAAGAAAACAAGCTTTGATTATGGGGTAAATAACATATAAATCCCAGCTGTGCCTCTTACTAACTGCCTGAGTCACTGTAAAATGGGTCTTGAGGCCCACCCTCCTTCTCTCTCTCCATTAAATTGTTTTAAAAAATGCTTATTGAGTTGTAACCATGTGTCAGGCATTGTGCTAGGAACGGTTGGTATAACGACCAATAAAATACTCTCCCTGCCCTCATGAAACTTAAAATTTTACAGATTGTATCTACCTTCCGATCAGTTAAGCCTGCCATGAAGATTAAATGAGAGTGGTGGATGTAAGGTGGCCAAAGCATTGTTAGTGCTCACAAAGCCTGGATTTCCTTTTCTTCTCTCCATTTTGGCATTATAGCATTAGGTGTCCTTGACTTAGGCAGGCACACACACATACTCAGATCTCTGTGTCTTTCATTTATTTTAGTCCAAGATTGTTGTCATTGACATGCACAGCCCTTATGGCAGGTGAGTCTACCAGTTAAAAATGGGCCTGATTGATTTGCTTGAGTGACTTGTCTGCCAACAAAGCAGGAGGGATGTATGAATATAGCCATTGAATCAGGTGGCTTTCGGAGTTTCTGTTGGTGTTAGAATTGCAAACTTAATTTCCTGCTGCTGGTTATACATGAGAAGCAATGGAAAGCTATCAGCTCTCCAGTGTGTTGTAGTGATGTGCTAATTAAAAGGAATGCCTAATACATTGCCTTTTGATTTCAGAAGCCAGCACTCTTATAAGAAAATGACACTAGTAATAAAAAACATACTGTGTTATCTTATGACAAGTTTCACAAATATGACACCCCGCAAACTCATTTTATTTTGTAGGCATTATACAAGTTATATTGCTGTATTGCTATTGTATGTCCTAATTGATCCTCCTCCCCGACATACTGCTCTGCCCCCATGTATTTCAAACCTTTGTGACACCATCAAATAAGTCAGACACCTAGAAGTCAGCCCAGAAGTTTGATTCTCTGTCACCTACCCTCTCCCAAATCTGTTCCATCACAAAGTTCCCTTGAGTTTGCTTCTTAAGTAGATCTCCTCTCCTTCTCCACTGCCACTATCTTAGTTTATGCTCTCATCTCAATCATCAATGATGGCAAGAGCTTAAAGGACCACTTTACCTCCAGTCAATCCTTCTCTATGTTTTTCACCTCCTACCACCCTTACGTCAGAATACATATTCTAATGCAGTTGACCGTGCCACCTTTCTTTTCGGCATCTTTCAGTGTCTCCCCATTGCCTATGCACAATAAGGCCGGAACTCCTTAGATTGATATATACAAACCTCTGCCCAGTTTGTTTCCTCTCCATCCAGTTTCAACTCTCATCATCCCTGTTTATTTCCCAGTCATACCAAAATACTTATAGTTCCAGAATATAGCAGTCATTCATTCAGTGGACATTTATGTCTAGACACTATATTGCAGTGAGCAAGAGACAAAAGTTCCTTTCTTCATATATTTACATTATACTGGGTAAATAAACAGTAAACACATACATTATTTCTACAACTTCGTTATCTTTCCACATACTTTTCCCTTTGCCTGAGGAAGCTTTGTTGTCCTCTGTCTAGATATTGCCTACTCCCCTTTCAAGAATCAGCTCTTAAGCACTACATCTAAGGTAGTTTTCAGCCTGCTTTCCTCTTTCATTTGTACGTTTGCATGCTTTCAGTGTAGCATCTGCTTTGCTGTTGTTTCTCATTGCTTACACGCCAAACCCAGCCCTCACGATGTTCTCTACTTAATGAGACAATATCTTTTTCTACTTTGGCTTCGCAGTACCCAGAATTGTGCCAGCACTTAATCAGGACTCAGAAAAGGTGTTTCAGTCCAAGACAGAATGAAAGGAAGGAGGGAGGGAGGAGGGGGAAGGGAGGAAGGGGAAAAACAAGGACAGAAAAGAAAAAGAGAAGGGAGAGGAGGGAGAAAGGAAGGGAGTTAAGGAGGGAGAAAGGAAGGAAATAAATGTATTTCCATTTCTTTTTGGCTTGTAAAAGTTTTAACTAATTTTGAATTATGACCCAGTAGGATTGTATAGTCAAGACAATGCCCCTGAATTTTACAACTGTTGATATTTTCTAAAAAGTGTGGAAGAAGTGAATATTCCCCCTTGCGATTTGATTTATACATCATTGTCTTAACGACTTTATGTTAACCTAAGAAATTAAATGAAATCTCCCTCACGCACAGGTGAATTAATCTTTGTCTCCATACCCTCTTGCTATGTAATAATTTTCAGAACTTGTAAGAAGTAGAAAAGCAGAAATCACAAAGAAAATGATTGATAGACTTGACACATCAAAAAAAAATTATCAAAATACCAAAAATAAAAACGACTTTCTTTTCACACTCCCTTTTTGTTAGCTACGAACATTAGAGAGACTTCTGGTCTTTAAGAGTTTCTGCAGGGCTGGTTTCATGAGTGTGTGATATGTGCTTGGTTTAATTCTATGCTGTCGCCATCTTGAAATTCTTAATTTTTGAACCAGGCTCGCGCTGCTTTTTTGTTTTGTACTGGGCCCCACAAATTATGTACCCAGTCTGAGTTTTCTTGACTCATTCTAGAATCTTCTCGCTCCCATTGATAACTTTTGACATCAAGCCCATTTGTATGATGCTTGGTGAAAGAACGTAGGAAACCACCTCTTCAGTAAAACTGGACTTAAAGGGGAATGGAGTGGTACCTATCTGTTCCACACCTTGCACCATGTACCACATATCCTAGCATTAACTTAACATATATTTTCTGAGTACCTGCTTTGTACCAAGTGCTGTTCTATGCACCAGGGTAAATTGGTGAGCAGATGAATGCTGCTGCTGCTCTGAAGGAGGTGGAGATTCAAGTGAGTAGATCACAATACAATGTGGAGGTAATTACAGAGGGCAGCAGAAGCATAGAGCAGAGGTACTGCCTGAAAGAGGAGTTAAGGAAGTCTTCTGAAGCGAGCTGAAATGCAAATGATGACCTGGAGGAAGAAAAGATGTACAGGTAAGGGCATGACCTGGGAAGGGCATTCAGGTCAAGGAAACAGCATGTTCCCCTGCTGTTCTTTCCTTAGTAAGACAAAGGGCCTGTAGTGGGAATCCATCAGGTTAAGGGTTAGGTGTGGATGGAAGAGCTGGCTGGCCTCTACTCTGATGGTTTACATTTATCTCAAGCTATGTACTCTTGTGCTTGCCTCCTTGGATGGATGGGACTATATATTGTTCGATGTCTTAGATATTATATGGCAGAAGAAAGTAGCAATATCCACTGCATTCCCTCTCTCTAAGAAGGTTGATCAACTCTGGCGATATTTAGAAAGTCTCAGATTTCAAATAAACTCTGATTCTACTAAAATTCTACCTAGCCTCTAAAAAGCTAAGTATCTCGTTTAGCTTGGAGGGCATAGAAAAAAAGTGGTGGGCCGGATTTGGTCCTTTGGCCATCATTTGCTGATTTCTGATCTAGAGTTAAGCTTCGTCAGACCCCAGATCCTTTGTTTGCATTTGCTATTCATTGCCTAGAAAACTCTACCTCAAGCTCACTTCTCTTATAGGTCTGGCCTTACCCTCAATGAAATCTTGCTGTATAGATTAGGTTAGAACTGAATTCACTCCTGCTGTATGTCTCTGTAGTATCCTTGCAACTTCCCTATCAAGTCATACATCATACTTTGAAGACATTATCTGCTTAATGTTTAACTCTCCTTATATACTGGACACTTAGTGAAAGTAGGGTCTATAGTTGTATTAAAAAAAAAAAAAGACAGTTAAACTCAAGCTCCTAGCCAACGGCCTGGCTGACAATAGCTGTCAAATACTTGTTGAATCAACAAGTATTTGTTGAACATATCTATGAGTGCCTGGAATATCACTACCCACTACCCCAGTTTTGCAGATGCTAAAACTGAGGCATACCTAGTTGATTCTGACCGAAGTCAAAGAACTTGACCTGTAATAATTTTCTAGTTAATCACACTTCTTTTAAAAACATTTTAAACATTCAAAGGGCGTGTTTGCAAATGAGGCAAATCAGACAAGTTAAGGAGGACTTTGTGTAAGCAAAACACCAACTACGAAGATTCTATTTGGTTTGTTTTCTACTTATTCCCATGGGGTGTGCAGTGTAACAAGGCCGGTCAGATAACTGCATAGAGAATAACTCCAACGATCCAATGTTGTATGCAGCAAGTAGCAAGTGTGTAGATGTGCACTGCTGTGATGAGATGGGGACACAGAGAAGGTCAGAGGGATGCACTGAGCCCAGTCGTGGGAGTTACGTAGGCTGCATCATTCCAGGGAGGCATTTAATGGAGATTGGCTAGCAAAAGAAACACTAGCCTCTAAGGCAATGTGTA
>NW_006443567.1:3218698-3259412 GCF_000325575.1 Pteropus alecto
AGCTGTCCAGCAATGGGAGTGGTCAGAAGGCCTTGTCCGGAGGGGGCTTCTAAGCAGATGCTCAGAAAGTTAGAGTAGGAATTTCATGACTCATGAAAAAGGAATCTAGTGACCTGAAAAGGTTTAATGTTCCTACTAGTGAGTGATTTAGGACATTCTCTTAACCATCAGGTAGTGTTTATTGAGTGCCTACTATGTGCCAAGAAAGTTAATGGAGATTCTGTTTCTGGTGGCTGAACTTTTAACTCCCATCTGTTTTCTTTGTCTTGAGTTGAACATAATTATGATCTGGAGGTGAAAAGTAAATCTATTTTTGTGCCTGCTCATTTTTCATCCACCTTTTTGCTAAATAGTACCCAGCAGCTGTGCCAAGCCTTTCTGAATGCCATGAAATCATTTGTGCATTTTGATACTGTGTTATGGAAGTGTTAATTGTTTCTCGTCACTAAGAAGCTTTATATTAGCTTGAACAATGCTCCTTGTCTCCTCTTTGAGGAAACTCTGTACATCTTGTAATGATTCCTCTAATTCTAATGTGGTAGATTACATAGGAACTGATCTTTTTCATGCTCTCCTTTTATTTTTATTTGTTTTATTTAACTTGAGTATAGTTGACATACCATATTATATTAGTTTCGGGGGTACAGCATAGTGATTAGACATTTATATACCTTACAAAGGTGATCATCACAAGTCTAGTAACCACTTGTCATCATACAAAGTTATTACAATATTATCGACTGTATTCCCTATGCTGTACATTCCATCCCCATGACTGATTTATTGTATAGCTAGAACTTTGTATTTCTCAATCCCATTCACCTATTTCTCCCATTCCTTACCACTTCTCCTCTGGTAACAATCATTTTGCTGTATCTATGACTCTATTTCTGTTTTGTTTTCTGGTTTTGTTTTAGATTCGCATAAGAGCGAAATCATATGGTATTTGTCTTTCTCTTTCTGACTTATTTCACTTAGCAGAATACCCTCTAGGTCCATCCATGTTGTTCCAAATGGCAAGATTTCATTCTTTTTTTATGGCTGATTAATATCCCATTGTATATATGTACCACCTATTCTTCATCCATTTATCTATTGATGGACACCTAGGTTGTTTTCCTATCTTGGCTATTGTAAACAATGCTGAAATGAACATAAGAGTGCATATATCTTTTTGAATTAGTGATGTTGATTTCCTTGGATAAATACCCAGACATAAGATTGGTGGATCATATGGTAGTTCTATTTTTAATTCTTTGAGGAACCTCCATACTGTTTTCCATAGTGGCTTTACCAAGTTACATTCCTACCAGTTGTGTATGAGGGTTCCCTTTCCCTTACAACCTTGCCAATACTTGTCATTTGTTGATTTATTGATTTTAGTCATTCTGACAGGCATGAAGCGATATCTCATTGGGATTTTGATTTACATTTCCATGATGATTACTGTTACTGATCATCTTTTCATGTGTCTTTTGGCTATCTGTATGTCTTCTCTGAAAACATATGTATTCAGATCTTTTGCCCATTTTTTGACCAGATTATTCCTATTTCGATATTGAATTGTATGAGTGTTTATATATTTTGGATAGTGAACCATTATTGGGTGTCATATGCAAATATCTTCTATTTTCAGTAGGTTGCCTTTTCGTTTTGTTGATGGTTTCTTTTCCTGCATGAAAGCTTTTTAGTTTAATGTAGTCCCATTTATTTATTTTTGCTTATGTTGTCCTTGCCTGGGGAGATATATACAAAAAAGTATTGCTAACACCAGTGTCAAAGAGTTTACGCCTATGTTCTAGGAATTTTATGGTTTCAGGTCTTACATTTAAGTCTTTACTCCATTTGAGTTTATTTTTTGTATATGGCATAAGAAAGTGGTTTAGTTTCATCTTTTGCCTGTAGGTGTTCATTTTTTCCCAACACCATTTATTTAAGAGACTGTCTTTTTCCCATTGTATATTCTTCCCTCCTTTGTCATAGATTAATTGACCATGTAAGTGTGGGTTTATTTCTGGGCTCTCTCTTCTGTCCATTGATTTATGTGTCTGTTTTGTGCCAGCGACATGCCATTTTGATTACTATAGCCTTGTAGTATAGTTTGAAATCAAGAAGTTTGATACCTACATCTTTTTCTCAACTTTCCATTGGCAATTTGATGTCTTTAGTGGCAAAATACAAATTTTAGGATTATTTATTCTAGTTCTATGAAAAATGCCATTGTATTTTCTTGCAGATTACATTGAATTTGTAGATTGCTTTATGTAGTATGGACATTTTAGCAATATTAATTCTTCCACCCTTGAGCACAGTATATCTTTCCACTTATTTTTGTTGTCTTCATTTTTTTTTAATCAATGTCATAGTTCTCAGGTCATTCACCTCATTGGTTAAATTTATTCCTAGGTATTTTTGATGCAACTATAAATGGGATCGTTTTCCTCATTTCTGATAGTTCATTATTAGTGTATAAAACTAAAACAAATTTCTGTATATTAATTTTGGATTCTGCAACTTTATTCATTTTTTTCTAATAGTTCTTTGGTGGAGTGTTTGGTGGAGTTTTCTATATATTGTATGATGTCATCTACAAATAGTGATGGTTTTACATCTTCCTTTCTAGTTTCAATACCTTTTACTTATTTTTACTTGTCTGATTGCTGTGGCTAAGACTGCTAATACTGCGCTGAATAAAAATGGCAAGAATGAACATCCTTATCTTATTCCTGATCTTAGAGTAAAAGATTTCAGGTTTTTACTGTTGAGTCTGATGTTAGCTGTGGGTTTGTCATTTATGGCTTTTATTATGTTGATGTATGTTCCCTCTATTCCCACTTTGTTGAGAGTTTTTATCATAAATGTATATTGCATTTTGAAAAATGCTTTTTCTGCATCCATTGAGAGGATCATATGATTTTTATCCTTTGTTTTATGAATGTGGTGTATCATTTTGATTGATATGTGATTCTGAGAAACACAGTTTGAAACCCAGTGTTGTAGTTCAATTCCTTCATTTCTTCACATGAGAATATTAATTTAAAGAGAGCAGAAAGGACTAATGCAAGTTTATACATTCAGTCAGTAGCAGAGCTCCTGACCACCAGGGAAGAGCCTCAGGCATTTCTCATTTCTCTTCTAATTGCAATTCTCTTACCACCAATACCACATTAGCTTCACAAAGAACCTGGACACACACAGCTTAAACCCACAAGTTTGTATATTCACCACTATTTCATCAGTAGGAACTGGTAATAAAGCTAACTTGTGTGTTGCATTTTCATTAAGGCCATCTTCACTTTGGTTCGTTTCTCCTGGTTCTATTGTCTGCATCCATTTTATAGCATGTACTTTATTAGAATGCACATCACAGTCAAAAACATTCCCTTTGTCCTCAACAAAGTGCCTTTCTGTTGGCTTTCCAAACACTCTGCCATAATTTTTAAAGAAGCGGCAGCTGGCCATCGCTTTGGCGTGGTGCCTGCTTGGGTGCAGGCCAGTAGCTAGACAACCCAGGCTATTATTGGGCTAATCTCCACTCCAACCTTCCAACCTACTTTGTCACTGTCAAGAAACCTGATTGAGCCCTAGCCGCAGTCTCTAGAGTTCTTATGGACTTGACTATGAGTAAGCCAAACCAAGTCTGTCCTGGTCTCCTTTTACTATATATTGTCCCAAGATGAGGACAACTATTTCTGGGTACCAGAGTGGAGAGAGAAACAAACAAACTCAAAGAAGCAAAAGTTAGATCACAGACACCTTTGTTTGTGTTAAGTGCAAGCTTGTCTCTATACTTCCTGAATTTAAGATCAGTATTTCCTTGGGTAGAATTTCTCTGTTCATCAGAGGCAAAGATAGCTAATCTGCCAGTCCGGAGATCCACTTACACATAGCTTCAGCCTATCCAAGGTATTGAAAACTAGTGGAAAATTGCCAGGCAAGAGTTCCAAACCAGGATAGTGGCATGGTGTAATGGTTGAATACATCCTTTGCATGCAGTTAGATGTGATTTGAATCATGGCTCTTCCACTTGACTATTTGTGTGGTCTTGAGAGAGTTAACTTCTCTTTACTGGGCTTCAATTCTTTTATCTCTCAAAATGGAGAAAATAATGTCCAAATTAGAAGAGTGTTTTGAGGAGTGAGAGACAGAGCAGCAAACTTTTGCTCCCTTTGTTATCTTCATCAGAACCCTAAAGCAGTCTTTGTGTTCTGACTGTTGTATTCACCACCCGTCATCTATATTTCTATTGAATGAAGAAAACATAGGCAATGTAGCAGGGCACTGTTATAAGAGCACTGATTTGGCCACTAACTTGTGTGAACCATGATTTAGTTCTCTCTCTTCTGTTTCATTTCAGTTTCCCCATTAGGGAAGGAGTAGTTTACCCTTGAATAGTTGTTCTTTATATTGATCTAGGACTTCAGAGTCTTCTTCCTTTTTTAGAGTACAGATGCACAAGTGCCCCTCCCAGTCTGATTGAGATCTTATGTGTAGTCACAGATCTATGGTATATTTCAAGTCCTTCCAGTGATTCTGATGCATAGTTGGGTGAGGCGATCATTGATTCAGTAGAGTTTAAAGATCCTCCCTTCCCGGACTCCCTTCAGTCTTAGAACTTCTTCCTCTTACAGACCTCTCTCCCCATTAATGAGGCCCACCACTCAAACATGGTGATTTTCACACAGAAAATCACAGAGTATTTACACTTTCTCTAGACTACCTCAAAGACGAGATTTTTCCAAAGAACTCCTTTTTTTCCCCCTCCTGCTTTAGTGGCTTGATGTCAGATTCCAGGGGATGTAATACTATAACAGGGTGAACTTTGAGGAATCTACTTCCTATTACCTTCCCCAGATGATCACTTGGATCATTTTTAAAATGCATTTTTTCTGTTTTATGACTACAGCTGAAGTAATGAAGTTTAACAGTTCATGTAATGGAGTAGAAGTATCTCAGGGTAGGTCATAATAATAGCTTCTGAGCTCCTTCTAAATGTCAGTTGCTACCTATATTTCTGTAATCCTTATGAAATTCATGAGATAGGCATTAATATTTTTCCAATTTTACAACAAAGATAAAGCTCAGAGAGGTAAAGTGACTTACCTAAAGCCATATGACTGATAAGTGATCTTCATTTGCTGAACAGGGGTGAGCCTGATCTTTGGACAATGCAAATTAGATTACCTTATTCCTCCCATGACATTATTTATCCTTAACGTAGTAGCCAAACAACTTTGTGAGGGCTGTGTTTTTGTCTGTTTTGATCATTGCTGTTTCCCCAGCAATGAGAATAATACCTGACATGTAACAGAGGCTCAATAAATAAATACTTGTGGAATATGTTACATTTTGGAACCTGGATTCAATCCAGTTTCAAAGATCACTTTTCAGTAATTCTTACACACATGTGCATGCACAGACACACACATCTTTGACTTAGGTTAAATTTACATATGATGAAATGTACCAGTATTTAGTGTCCAATTTTATGATCCTTGACAAATGCTTAATAGCTGTATAACCCACAACCTTATTGAGATATAGAATATTTTCATCACCTTAGAAGGTTCCCTTTTTCTTCTCAGTCAACTTCTCCACCCACTCTGGGAGACAAAGGTCTTTCTGTTTTTATTTCATTATGAAGTCCCTTGTTTCTACAGTTCTTTTTCACTCAGCATGATGATTTTAAGATCTGCACATGTTGTTATGTATAGTAGTAGTTCCTTTTTATCATTAAGTAGCATTCTTCATCATTTTCTGGTTGATGGACATTAGGATCATTTTCAGTTTTTAGTTACTATAGAGTTGTTGTGAATGTTTGCATCTGACTCTTTTTGTAGACAGATATTTTTATTCCTCTTCTGTATTTATCTAGATATGGATTTCTTGGGTGATATGGAAAGAGTATGTTTAACATTTCAAGAAACCACCAAACATATTTCCAAGTAGAATGCCACCAGCAATATATGAGAGTTGCGGGTGCTGCACATTCTTTTTTATTTTTATTTTTTTGATATTTGGAATATTTTTAATTGTAACCATTCTAGCAGATGTGTTGTGGTATCATTATGATTTCAATGCGTATTTCCCTGATGTGCCTCTGGTGAGGAGTTTCATGTCTTTTTGGCCATTCATAAGTCTTCTTTTTGAAGTGCCTGTTAAAGTCTTCGCTTGTTTTCTATTGGCTTGTTTATATTCTTACTATTGACTTGTAGGAGTTCTTTATATATCTCATATCTAGATGTAAGTTCTGTATCAGATATGTTTCGTGAATATTTTTTTTCCCAGACTGTGGCTTGCTTATGCTTTTTCTGCTCTTTTGATATACAGTATCTCTTAATTTCGATGGAGTCTATTGCATCAATTCTTTTATGGTTCATATTTTGTGAACCATAAATATTTTCCAACCTCAAAGCCATGAAGGTATTCTCCTGTGGTGTTTTGTAAAGATTCCATTTTAACCACTATAACATAAACCCCCCTTTTGAACTTTTTTGTTTGTTTGTTTTAGTGGATACATTAGTTCATCAGCTGATTTTTATCAGAATGAGCTGATGGTAAGCAGTAGATTGCAGAATTCAACAGGATAGCTTGGATGTTTGAGAGACCTGAATTCATATCCTGGCTTCAGCACTTTCTAGTAGTGTGACCTTGGGCAAATTACTTGATCTTTCTGTGTGTCAGTTCTTTCATTTTTATAAAGAGGCTGATGCCACCTGCTTATTTTACAGGGTAACTATAAATATTAAGTGAACAATTGTATGACCACTTCTTTGCACAGGGCATAACACACAGTAAGCCTTCAAGCAAGGGTATCTACTGTCAATATAATAAGTTTTCTTCATATTATACCAGTCTTACCAAGAATTCTTAATGTTAACAGGCAAATAAAGGGAAAGTTGCCTTTTTCCTCCCTACCAGACTTCAGACAGAATCACTGAACATAGATAGGACCCACCAAGAAGAGACCAGCTGTAGTTATGGACATGGTTATTTATATACACATCTACAATCACATCTTTATAGTTTTGGTCAATGCTAATAACAGAATCTCCCAGCACAGGCATGACAGACATGTTTATATAATTCCTTGGCATAGAGGACAATTTGATTGAAAACTGAAATTGTATGCAATAACACATGTAATGCTTTTTCAGAAATGCAACATTCTAGTTAAATGTGCTTTGATGTACAAGTGTAGAGGGTTAAGTCAGTATTGTACAGTGGTAAGAGCAGGGACTTTGAGATGAAACAAACATGGTACTAGAATTCTTGATTACTTGATTATTGTGAGCCTCACTTCTATCATCTGTGAAATGGTGGTTAAGTACTGGCAAATATTTTGTGAGGGTTTCATAGAATATGAGTACACAATCTGTCACATAGCAGGCCCTCAAAAATGGTACTTATTTATTAGCCTCATATTTTTAGCTACTTGTATCATTACTTTTATATGTAATAGCAAACGAAGGTGAGATATTGAATTTCATATGGTTACATCCGAAAAGAGGAAAATTGATGGATTTCTCCTCTGTATTAAGGATTTATATTTAAAAATAAATTTTTTTGATATGTGAGGCTGTTTGTAGATCACTCATCGACTCAATACGTTCCTGAATTGTAGAAGAATATTTCTGGCTGTTTATCATGTCTGAATGATGGAAATACACATTCTATTGATTCTGTGTAATGGAGAAGAATGTGGCATTTACTCCATACATTTCCCCCTTTAACACCTTCCATTTTGACATCTTCCTGTTGTAGTGGGGAGAGGAAAGAGGATTGTGCTTGTAAATTGCTTTCTGCTACTCCTACTCTTTTCATAGTGAGTACACAGACCAAAGCACTAAAGACTATTGGCTGAGCCTTCTCTCTGCCTTTTGAAGTCATCGAAGACCTTAATCAAGCCTTTGGAACTACATCTGCTGAAGTTCTCCCCACGGGATTCATTCTAGGCCCTTCATGCTCTGGTCTTAACCTACCTTTACAGCCCTACCTCTTGCAGGTGTAAAGCATTTACTGTTCTCCACATAATTCCCATGTTTTACTGTTTCTGTGTATTTGTTCATGCTGTTTTCCCCCTATGCACACATGCGAGCACACACATGTGTTCGCGTGCGCTCGCGCGCTCATGCGCACTACCCCCCCCTCACATATATGTCTGCTAAAAGTGTATCCATCTGTACTGAGTTGAATAGTGTTCCCTTGAAATTCACATCCACCTGGAAATGTGACCTTATTTGGAAATAAGTTCTTTGCAGATGAAACTAGTTAAGAGTAGATCTTACTGAATTAGGGTGGGCCCTTATCCAATGATTGGCAGCCTTATAAGAAGTTGCTGAAAACACAGTGTCACAGACATGCGGTGGAGAATGTCATATGAAGATGTTAGCAGAGATTGAAGTCATGTAGCTATAAGCCAAGGTACACTAAGGATTGTTGGCACCCACCGGAAGCTAGGAAGAGACAACGAAGGATTCTTCCCTACAGCCTTCAGAGAGAGAACATCCCTGCCAACACCTTGATTTTGGGCTTCTACCCTCCAGACCTATCTGATAATAAATTTCTGTTGTTTTAAGTGACCTAGTTTATGGTAAATAGCAAATAACAATGGCAGCCTTAGGAACCTAATACATCATTTTTCAAGGTCAAGCTCAAATATGACAATGTCTCAGGTCTCCTTGACTACATGTAACTTCTCACTTTTCTTGATCCCCATAACAAACTTTGGTGCCAGAGAAATCATGATTCTAATCCCGGCCACCAACTGATTGGATTTCATCATCTGTACAATGGGAATAATAACACCCACATAATAGGGTTGTGCCAATATATATGACTCTCCCTACCACTCTGAATTGAGTCAGCCATTCTGCCTCATATTGCAACAATTTTAGATTTAGGAGTAGTTCCGTTATTCCTAGTTTATGTACTGGAGGGAGCATGGATATGCATGTAGCCAACCTTGTATACTCTAAGACAGAATGCAGTATCTACCAAAGGTAGAGACAAGCAGTGTTCAAGGAGTCATACTTTCCTAAGTGAGGGTATTGCGAGTCTATTTTTCCATACTGGGAGTTCTAACCATAAGTTTGTAAACTGAGTTATAAAAGAGAAATAGGAACATCTGCTTTTAGCCCCTGAACTCCAGAGTTGTAACATGTGGGGTGGATTTGGTCTCAGTGGCTAAGTGTGGAACAAGAACTTTGGAAATGTTAGAGCCCTGTACTAATTGCATGGCTCCTGTACACGGCACTGGAACATCCTTACACTTGACTGCATGTTGTGATAATGCCAAAAACCCTCCATCTGGCATTCTAGTCTCTCTTCTTCCAGGACACCTTCCAAAAGGCCTCATCCTTCGAAGATGTCTCTGTTTTTTAACCTCTCCTGGAGCCTTTACTGTCAGGCCAAAAGTTGGGGGCTCAGCTCGTATTCCATGTCCTGAATTCTCTTTGGCTGTTTGGACCCTCAGGTCCCACCTTCACCAATCATTTTTAAAAAGTCAAGAGTAACATCATTTCATTGCTTTTAGTCCATTATCTCCTTTTCCAGGCATATCATCAGAATTATTTGAGATCCTTTTTGTGAAATCACACTGGAGTGTTTATAGGCACTGACTCTAGTTAGCATGGCAGAATTAATAAGCACAACACACCTGTATTCCTTTGCCCTTGTATTGATTTGCTAGGTCTGCCATAACAAAGTACCACACACTGGGTGGCTTGAACAACAGACATTTATTTCCTTGAAGTCTGGGGCTAGAAGTCCAAGATCAAAATGTCAGCAGGGTTGGGTTCATTCTGAGGCCTTGGCTTGTCGATGGCTGTCTTCTCCCTATGTCTTCATGTGGTCATTCTTCTGTGTGAGCGTATATCTGTGCCCAAATTTTTTCTTCTTATAGAGACAACAGTCATTTTATATTAGGGCCTTACCTGAATGACCTCATTTTACCTGATTTGCCTTTTTTCAAAGTCTTATTTCCAAATACAGTCACATTCTGAGGTACTTGGGGTTAGGATTTCAATATATGAATTTCAAGCACACATAATTTGACTCTTAGCAGCTCCGTAGTTGTTGTATGACCAGGATCAGAAGGCTTTGAGGTCACTTTGTGGTGAATTTATTGTTTAGTCTTGGTTCTCCAAATATAAAATCTTCCAAGGGTTGAGACTTTTAGGCTCATGGTATATACATAGAACTTATTTGGGCACAATTCACAGGTTTTCCTCATCAGGAGAGGCAGATGAATCAAAGAAGTTAACACTTGTTGAACACCTGCAATGTGCCAAGTACTGCAGTGGGATTTTGTATTTATTTGTTATAATCTCCCAGAAAAATAGATATTTATACTCTCATTTTTATGATATGAAATTAAGATTCAAAGAGGCTAAAGTGATTTGCTCAAAGGCATAAAACTAGTAAGTACTAGAGTTGGGATTTGACTATAAATCTGTCTGATTGTAAAGCCATGCCCTTTCTGTACGCATCCCTTATCTGGAATTGAAAACCAAGTTGTCTTCTTTCATTTCAAACTGTTGAATTAAAATGGAAAAAAACTTTTATGAAAGAGTTTCTAGATGTTTACAATCATCATTTATTCATACTTCCATTTATCATACACCCATACTTGACTGCATTCTTTCTAGGATTGCCTCACTTGCTGCCTCTGTTTTAAAGCTTGTCATGCAAATTGCAAAACTGAAGAATTAGGAAATGGTGGCCTCAAAGTTTGTAATTAAAATTGAGAAAAGAATTGGGGCTGATGGTGCAGAGAGCCTTTTTAGCCATGCTAGTGTAATGAAGTGATTCAGATTTGTCTCATGGCCTCTGTAATCAAGCTCCAGTTTGTTTTGTCACAAAATATTGGCTTGCGGTACCAAAAATGGTCTATTTATGTGCATTGTCCCTATGCAGTTTTGTTCGCAAACTCTGAAAACGGTCAGAGATTAGGAAGGAAAAGTCAGGAGCATCCAGTTCTCTGTACATTTCGTATTATTGTGATATATTTTATGAGACTTATTCTACCAGTGAATAGTTCGGTTCCTAAGGATGAATTCTTTGCAGAGGAATGGGTGTTGGTAGTTCAAATGACAGATAAAATACATTTCAAAGGATTGGAGGATCCAGTTGAAAATGATGATGGCAGTGATAATAGCAATGCTTCCTACTGTTGAATTCTTTACGGTTTACATGGACCTTCTGTATTTCATTTGATTTTCACTAAAAAAAAACTATTGAAGTGATCAGTCAGGGATTATTAAATCTACTTTCCAGATGTGGAAATTGAGGTTCGAAGAGGTTAAATGGAGGCAGAGCAAACTCCCAGGTCTTTTGATCACTCCCAACTCCTTGCTAAATTACTCTTTATCAGTCCAACATACTGAGTTCATTCACTTTCAACTGTTGAGTATTTTGTCCTCCTGGAAAAACTTATAAGTTGAATCGGGGCCATGAATAATTGCTTACTAGTTTCTGCCCAGTGGATGCCAATCAAGAGACAGGGCCTCTTTTTTCTTTTTTTCCCCCCTGGGCTGTGTGAAGAACAGTTAGTGAATTCAGTCCATATCTCAGTCTTCCATCTTATGCTTTAATCTCATTAATAATTCATAATAGCCACAATTTATTGAACATTAGCCATCTGTCAAGTGATATCTTTGTATTATTTCTAATCTTTGCAAGAACTCTGCAAAAGAGATATTATCATACCCACCTTAAAATGGCAGAAACTGAGGCTTAGAGCTATTAAGTAACTTTTTCAAGGTTATACAGAGAGGAAGTGGTAGAGCCAGATCATCCAATCTGACTCTAGACCATTTCTTTTTTTGTTTTATTTTTAAGATTTTTAAAAATTTTATTTTATTATTAGTTTCAAGTATACAGTACATTGGTTAGACATTTCTATAGTTTATGAAATGACCCCCAAGTGCTTTTTCTCTCCGCTGGCTCTCCACCTAGCCATTACATTACTGCTTACTGCATTCTACCTCTTTAACTTAGAAGGAGTCTGTCCTAAGGAAATAGACTGATTAAACATAAATAATAATCTTAGAAAAATGCCATGTGTACATGGAATATGTACATGGGAAGTTAAACTGTCAACTTATTTACATCATCTAATTAGGTAATAGTCTTCTACAGTTGCATGGAAAGCTTGCGGTATAAGCCAAGCTTCTGTGGAGGTACCCTGTAGTCACTGTGAGGGCATAGAGGATGCCTTTTGTTTTGCTTATTCCTGATACAAAACTATTTCTGATGTCCTATCTCTCTAATCCACTGAATCTTGTTTCTATATACCTGTCATTTTCGTTCATGCCTAATCACTTAGTTGAAAACATACTCACTGAGATAAGTCTCAATTCCTGGATGCTCTCCTGATGAAAGGCTAATCACTTCTGTGGGCAAATGGTGTTGATAAGCATAATAATAAAGAGCCCTGGATAGTCCCCTCTGTTTTTATAGCTAGCCAGGAGTACTGAACTAAACTAGCTTCCTGCTCCAGTGCCTGAATGATCTGTGGACATCTGACTATCCCTTTTCTTGCTACCTACTATTTACCCTCATTACACAAGATGGTGGAGGTCAGCATCTGTGCTGGAGCAGCAGAGGAGCAGTCCTTATGCAAAGCATCCTAATGACTCCATGAGCTTTTAGGACTTAGAACCTTCCCTGTGAAGAGGCTCAGTGTATGTGCCCTTCTGCAGCAGTAAAAACACCATTTTGGATATAAAGATGTAGGAAATGAAAGTCTAAGCCTTCCATTACACTACAGGTCCATCATGAGACTCTGTTTTTCTGACTATGGCAGCTTCGTTTTCCTAGGCTGCTCCTTGAAGGTGCACTCTGACTTTCCTTCAGTGTAGACTGCCTCTGTACACTTAATACCTCATCTCAGCCCACCTACCACCAACAAGAACAATTCTTAGATCATTGGTGAGGAGCAGCTTTTTCTGAGAGATAAACTGGGGAAAAGAAAACTGTATATGTGATAAATAACAGACACTTCAATACATAGGACCAGAAGGATGGATGGTTTTCAAAATTAAAATGGTTTTATTAATCCTGTGGTGGTGGTAGAGTGGTGGGAAACATTTTTCTTAAAATTTTAGATTATCTGTTTCCTGAATAGAAAAATACTAGTGAGAAATTTCCCACTGCTTTTCAGCCACTAAAATATTTAGTATTTAAGCATATTTGAGGAGCAACAACATGGAAGCTGCATTTTAATCTTTCATTCTGAAATTAGCCTGCCTGGCTCTAAGGTGCAGCCTCCGATCTGTTGGCTGCTCAGGAATGCTTTGGAGGATTTCTGAACTGGAAGGGCCCTTGGAGATGACTCAGGCTAGTGGCTCCAAAAGTTTTCATCACGAAGGACAACTTTCATTAATTTCCTCCTGCATTTCCTGTTTTGAAATATCTGGCCTACTAAACAAATTACATTTATCACATCATAATTTGTTTTCCCATTGTTTCTTTTTTTTACCCCCTCTTTAATTCCCCCCCTACCACCACTTCCACCCCTGACCTACGGATGTTGCCGTCTCCCCTTAAGAACTAGATCTCTGAAAGGAGGGCATCTCCTCCCACGCGTTTGCGACGCACACCCGGCACACTTGCGGGGTACATCCGACACACTTGCAGGGTGCACTTGGCACACTTGCGGGGCCTGGTGCACCCAGGGCCCGGAACGTGCTCTACCTAGGGCACAAACCCAGGACCTTCTGTGTGTAAAGCAGATGTGCTAACCACTAAACTATGGAGCCACCCCTCCCATTGTTTCTTGCTCAGAGCCATTGATAACTGCCCATCAGAGCATCTGGTCAGCATAAAATAATCAATATGACCACAGTAAGCTGAGAAAATTCCTTCCTAAAGTAAAAGTCCTCAATGACTGAGTTATCTTGGGGTCGGCCAGATCTCAGGGATATTTAAAATCCATCTCCCTTAGGCTTATTGAAATGTTAAAAATAGCTTATAGACTCCCACCATGACCTCCCACCATGAAATCTTTTTTGAGAGTCGTTCATCTCCTGATAAGACGACTAAGATTTAATAACCAAAGTGATTGGCCCAAGTTTATACAGTACCTCAATGACAAGAAGGACCAGAACTCATGTCCCCTGAATCTCAGTCCTCTTTTTCCACATTCTCAATTTTTACGTGCCTTAAGTCTAAGAGGTCCATATTGTCTTGTACTCTTTGGTGACAAGGACTTTTTAATGAGCAAATGGGACAGAGAAAATGACAAATTATGTTTTGGGAAGTTGGAGAATGGCTGTGAGTACAGACCTCTTGGATAACAGAAGGCACCATGGAAGCTGAAATGAGAGTGTAGTTTGTAGAAAGTGCCCAATCTTAGGAGTCAAAAATATGTGAGCTCAATGTATGGTTCTGCCAGTTAGTGGCCATGTGACCCTGGGTCAGTTTCTTATTACTCACTTTGAACTTTCGTGTCTGGCACCTGTAGGCATTCCATCAATATTTGTTTGCTTAATTGGTAGAATACGGACGATGATGCTTACCTCATGAGATAGCGTTTGGATTAAATGAAGCGATGTAAATGTAGTTCTTGTAATGTGCCTAATACATAGGAGATGCCAAAAATAAAAATATACCGTAAATTCATTAAATATAAAATAATACTAATAGGCAACTCTCAGTCCTGAATTTATACCTAGCCTTCTTTCCATGAATGATTTTAAGCATCTTTCTATAGAATATCTCGGATGCTCTTGAAAAGGTTCACTTAGGCAGCCATGTTTATGTTATCCCGTTATATTTTGTCCCTGAGGGCTGAAAAGGCACAAAGTTATTCTCAGCAGCGAAGTTCACTCTCTTCTTTTGCCTTTATCCTCTTTCCAGTGATGATTTTTTTGCTAAAGTGTTTAGAATTTGAATACAAATACCCCAAGATGCCATTCCCAGTCCTTCTAGATAGAGTCATAGTGAAGACCCACTTAGCTTTTTGGTTTGTCCTTTTAACCATATGCCTCCATTACTGTTCAGATGCCCTGCCATTAACCATATGGGACACATCTGTTGATCATTCTTAGTTAATGACATTTTTGACAGACAACTATACCTGCTTCCCAGTTGATGAGATAATAAAGCGTCAGCGGTATATACTTTAAGTGATTTTCATTGGAATTTATATTTGGGAGCTCTGGCAAGTTTGGGAGCTCTCTAAGCTTAGTGACATGTTGAGACACAGGCTTAATTGCAGGCCTTTGATTGCCATGTACTGTCCTACATGCAGGATGTCATTCATATCAACCAGAATGAGTTGTGTGCAGCCTACAAGACTAGATGGGAAGGTTCTAAACTACATTTCCATATTGGAGCTCACAGGAGGCCTCTGTAGACCCTTACCATGGGCTGTGGGAGTGAGATAGCAACTTTCTCATGCACAGCTCTGGAGTGCATTTGGATACTAGAAGAAGAACAGGTTGCCTAGCCTAGTCTTCGATCAGCAGTCCCCTGTCCTGTGCGTCCACTCCTCATCCCTGTGTAAAAAAATAATACATAGTGTGATTCTTTTGGAAGGTTTAGAGTCAATAAGAGAGAACAAGGTGAGGCTTTTCCCCACCTTGGAATTTTAGGTAGACTCGATACAAATTTCATGGGCAAAGTAAAATCTATGCGGGTCTAATGCTTGCAGAAACTGTTCGTCAGGCTCGAATAAAATTTTTCAATTTTGTAAATGGCCTAGAGCAATCACAAAGATGAAAAGTTATATGTTGAAAGGCAAAACAAACAATACTTGAAGAGAGCACAATGTATAATGAGCTAGTATAATGAAAATTTCCCAGTTTTGTTTTTCTTCCCATATTGAGTGTTTTTTTTTTCCTTGTAAACTAAGAAGATGAAAAATACCTTTGAGTCTAGTTAAGAATGGATTCTTAATTAACTGTCCAAAGATTTGTTGTGTGAGGTAGAATTCTGAGAAGCGTTCTGTCTGTGGACAGGAAGAATTAGCTCTGTAGCAAGCCAACAAAAAGGTACATTTCTCCTTACTAGCTTTTCTGAGGAAGCCAGGGGAGGAGAGAAGCGGCAAAGAGGACATTATCCCATTGCTCAAGTGATGAGGACCTGGAGCTGTGGCTGACTCACTGCTGACCTAGGGTCAAGGGACACCTCCAAGATGTCCCTTTGCAAAATTGTTATGTAGACGTGTATGTACATTAAAAAAACATAGCCCATACTTGGCTATTTGGGGGTCATGCTTCCAAACGGAGATGACACTCTGTGCATATTGACTCAGGTAGGCATTTTGTCCTGGAGGAGGGAATGCGCAGGAGTGGGAGCTCCAGGGTCTAACTTTGCCATCGATTACATGTATGTCCTGGGGCAAATGGCTTATCCTTTCTTGGCTTCAGTTTCCTTGCCTAAAAAAATGGAGAGAATAATAATACCGAGTTCCAAGGCTTGTTTTGTGGATCAAATAAGATATTCCATGTAAAAACTCTTCTCACCGCGCCAAGTATATAGTAAGTAGTCACTCAATGAAAGATAGATGATAATGAGTGTTTTGTAGGATAAGGACTCCCTTATAGACTCTTTCTTTGAACATGATGCTAATGAGAAGACCTCATTTTTTTGGCCAGTGAGTCTTACTCAGTGGAAAATTCTGACACAGGCCTACAGATTGCAGATTTAAGCTCTGTCTTGTGCTCCTTTAGATTGAAGCATTGGTTTCAAGGGACTCCCGATGAAAGGTGGCTTGAGTATATATATACACAGTAGAGAAGAGGGGTCCTCAGACACATGTAGATCAGTAGGAGAGCCACTTTTTCAAGGGAATGAGAAGTCATGGAAACAGCCCAATCTGACCTCAAATGTAGGAGCAGGGATTTTCTGTACAACACTGGTAATTTGCAATTTGTGAGATATGAAACAATATCTGTGGTTTGTTGCTTTTAGCAGATGAATACAGTGGTTGATCATTTGACTTAGGTCCTGTCCTGGGCCAGTTGACCTGTGGCTTGGTTTCCGTAAATAAATTTTCACTAGCAGCTTTGGCACTGTCCACAGGAGATCAGGCTAGGTCCAGAGTCATTATTTCCTGGCACCGTCTCAACCAAGCGTGAACATCTTGGGACAAATTAGATTTTCTTTTGGTTTTGTTTTGTTTTAGAAAATGGCTTTAAATACCAGCCTCTCTCCTCCAAGTTCTTTAAAAGCAATGAAAAAATTAAAATTACATTTAAACCAAACCACTCCAAGACAGAGAAACCTTAGCAAATGCCTCTGAAGACCTATGTGACAAGCTTCTTATCAGAACTTCTCTGGCCTTCACCTTGCTCTGAACTCCAGCTATCTGAGGAGCTGGGTAGAAAAGACTACATTGTGTTCTGCATGAGAAACTTACCTAAGCATCTAGGTTTTGGGCCTCATTTGTAATTAGACAGTTTCTTGGAAGTACATCAAGCTCAGCCTCAAATCAGAACATCTCTTGGGGAGAAGTCTGTATTTAGATGTTTCATTTAAAAATTTATCATTGAATAGCACAGTATTTTGTTGCAACTCCTACTTGATGCAGGCCAAATTCTCCCTAACTCTTTTTTGATTACGGTGATGTTATTAATAATGGATGGAATGGGGGGAGCAAGAATGTGCCAGAGGCTCAACAGCAAACAGAGGGTAGCACAGGCAGATAAGTTATAGCTCTTTGGGGCTGCGGAATCCAGTGCATATCAGGCCAAGAGCTTGTCACCCTGCCTCCCTTTTCTGGATGCCTGTTATTTGCATCCTAGAACTGCTCTGATTTGGCCAGGAGAAATTTCTTTTTAAGTAGTGGACAGGAAATGAAGTACTAAAAAGTTATTTGGCAAGCAGATTACGTTTCCCCGAAGGTTGGGAGAAGGACTTACTTTTTGTGTTGATACTGATCAGCCTGTACTTCCTCTTCTCCCATTCTCTCCTCTTCCCATTCCAGTCATTCCTCCATGGACACTACTCTTTTCAAGGTCACCAGTGACCTCTTGTATTGCTCGATAAAATGGTCTTCTTTTCCCACATCTCATTTAATCTCTTAGCAGCATCCACTAGTTGACTGCATTCTTTTCTTGGTTTACTTGATTTCACATTCTCCTGATGCTCCTTCCTCCCTGGCTACTCTTTCTTCATCTCCTTTAGAGGCTTGTCCCCCTTTAACTATTCTCTAAATGACAGAGTTCCTTAGAGCTTGCTTCTGGGCTTTCTTCTTCTCCTCATCTATACTCCTATCCTGGTGATTTCATCTACTCTTAGTGCTTTGATATTTTATGCAGTTAACTTCCATATTTCTTTCTCTACTACTACTATTTTTCTCAAATGTGTTATGCAAAATATTCTCTCTAAAGCAGAATATTGAAGTAGGGCTGACCTTTGATTTCTCATTTCTAGATCATTCATCTAGAATTACTGTTTCAGCAAATATTGACAGATTATCTACACTATGTCAAGCATAGTGTTAGCTGCTGTAGAGATTAGGGGTTAGGGAGATAGCAAATTATAGTGCACTGGGATATGTGATTGCAAGGGCTGGCAGAGAAATATGTGTTCATTTGTGCAGTCATTAATATGTGCATAGCTACATAGAAATAGTCATTCAACAGATATTAACTGGGAACCTACAGTGTACCAAGCACTGTGCTGCACACTAAGGGATACTGTGAGGACCAGCTCCTGCTCACATGTAGCCTGTAGTTTAGTTAGAGAGTCATAAGGTAATGTTAAGTGTCCCACAGAGATGACTTGGGTGCAGAGATGAGTAGAGATGAAGGTCTCAAATCTAGACTGTTTGTGTTTTTTTGTGTGTGTGTTATTATAAGTTGTGTTGGAAATATTGGTATTTACCAAGTTTCTTCCAGCTTTCCCCAAGATAATACACATAGGAACAATTTCTAGGGTTTTGGTTCCCAGCACGACTGTGCAACCCTGGCCTAGTGAGCTGAACTAACCTTCCAAAACAAGAAGGACAGATTTTGTCTAAAGTCTGTTTCTCTGGGTTTCTGCTAAGCTCTCCAAAGAAAGAGTTAGAGATAGGCTGGAGGGAAAGGAGGACACCTCTATTCAAGCAGAAGTGGGGAGGGGGCTTGGGACTTCTCCTATCAAACCAGTCGTGTGAGAGATCAGGTAGAGAGGGGTGGCCTGGCTACGCAGGAAGGTGTTCTCTCAAGCAGATATAGAGAAAGCCAAAGCTACCCCCATTCTTGCCTCTGCCTTCAATCCTTTTCCTCACCGAAGGGTAAACTCTCTCCCTATAGCATTGCAACCCTCCTTCAACCTATGGCCTTGTACTTTATACTGTCAGCCCTTGAGAGCTCCAGCGCAGAGGGATGATGGGGAGTGATGAAGCATTGGAGCTCCCCATGGAAACTAGCATATGTGGGACATATGTGGGATTTCACGGAAATTTTTCCACAGAAGGTGTGCTTTCATAGAATGGAGCACTTATGAGGTACTCAATTAATATTTGTTGAATGAATGAATGCATTATACTGTGAGCAAGAGTTAGCCAGAATGTATGCTAGCCAACCATGATGCTACACACTGGGAATGTAGAGATGAACATCAGGTCCCTGCCCCCAAGGACCTCAGTTCACAATCTAATGGAAGAAATAGAAATGTTAGCAGGTCAATGCTACATGGTGTTATAAATAGTAACGTGACAACTAATGATTATTGAGCCTTTACTATGTTCAGGTAATGCTTTATGTGAATTATCTCATTTAATACTTTCAATAAACCTGTGTGAGCTCTTTTATTAGTCTTCATCCCTCAGATGAAGAGAATGTCATAATGAGTGAAATGAGGAGAAAAATTGACAAAGCCATGATTCAAACCAGGCAGATGGACTCCAAAGCTTGGGCCCTTACGTGCTATTAATGTTGCCTTTGGGTCTGGGCTGAAGCTTGAGAGTGTTGGGCATGTATCAGTAAGATCACGGGTGGAGGCAGGGAGCAGTGGCTCTTTTTGTGTAGAAAGAGGCAGCCCAGGGATGGAACTTTACAAAAGAGCGGTAGAATGTCACAGGCTCATTGGTTCATGGTAACATACCCTGTGTAGACTATGGGGTCTTCTCTCCAAAAGATGATTGAGCCTTAGTTGAGAATTTTGAGATAGTTCATCATTGTTTATGTGTAACTTAGGAACCTTAGAATCACCCAGTATGCGCTCTCCCTGCCTGTGGCTCTAAGGATGCACACAGGGGCCCAAGAGAGGCAGTGGAGAGATTAAGTCTTCTTCACAAGTACTTTCTGAACCCTTAGCCCAGCCTGGTTGTACACTTAACTAGTTGCATTTGGAAGCAGCAAAGCCTGCAAGTGTGCCTCATGGACACCCAAATGAAAATCATACCACATAGGTTCTGTTTTTCTTGTTTATTTGACATTCTCAAAAAGATAAAACTATAATGATGTAGAACAAAGCAGTTATCAGGAGTTAAGGGTAGGTAGGCAGGTGTAAACTGGGGTAGCACGAAGGAGTGTTTTGGAGTGATAGATTTTGGTAGTGGTTCCCTAAACCTATACGCATGTTAAAACTCAGAGAACTGTCCACCAAGAAAGGTCAATTTAACTGTATGTTAATTTAAAAAAAATAAGAAAGAACCAAGTACACACCCAACATAGGTTTTATTTTTCACCTCTTAGTTCCTGTAGAAAACCACAGGCACTCACAGCTTTTGAGGATTTGGCAGGGTTGAAACAAGGGTAATAAGAGGAAGATTGGTTGAACTTAGCACCTGATTCTTTTCAAGTCATGAGAAACTATTTTATCCTCCCATGTATCATCTCTGTTGTTGAGCTGCTGAATGCCCTGATTTAAAAATTTCCACGTGGGCAATGTAGGATGATGCATGATTATAGTGTATGCTCCAGGGAAGTTGTGTGAAGCTGGGTGAAAGAGCATCTTTGCCTAAGTTGCAGCCCACAGTCCTCAATGCTCTACTTCCCAGTATTCTGTCAGTGTTTGACATGACTTCAGTTCTTGTTTGTACTTGCAGAGCAGAGCAGAGCAGATGGACCTTCACTTACATAGGCCTTAACCCATTGGAAGGGTCACACACAAAGTTTTCTGCAATGACTGAAGACTGGCAATTTCAGTTCTGGTGCCGTAGGGAAGAAGGACCATTTATACCAGCCAAATTGGGGACTTGTCTTTTTCCCCTCTCCCTCTTCTTGTTTCTCCTCTTGAAGTCTAGGGTTTGCTATGGTCCAGGGATTTGTCACAAATTATATTCTAGCTAGACTAGCTTTGGTACTATGCATAACATTTTCCCAAATCCTTTCCATTACTGGCTATGGGACCTTTGGCAAGCCACTTAAACTTCTTTAATTCTTTCCTTACCTGGAACATGTGGATAACAGTCTCTACCTGCCTTGCTTAACTCACACAGAGACTCTTTGGATCAAATATTAATGTGCTGGGCACATTCGTGTCATAATAAAGGTGAGTTCAATGGGATTTGTGATGGACTAGCTTTGATACCTACAATTTCTTCCCATGGAATTTTGTGTTTTGATTTCTAACCTACTAAGCCACCAAATTACAGGTGTATTTTTGCAACCTATAGCACATTTCATCCAGTTTGTTTTCAAAGCTGTGAGCAGAGAGCCATATTCCATGAGCAAAACACCTTTGAAATAAAATTTGAGTTCCTATTAAGATATTCTGACATGTTAGATGAGATGCCAAATTATCCCTGTGCTGTGGAATAATTAGGCAGAATTGAAAAGCAGTTTTTATCAGGACTGAAATTCATTTGTGCTTGTCCACAATCAAACCTAGCATTTTTGAGATGTGGTCATACAGGGGAAGGATGTTCTTGCTCCTTCATCTAGGACCTTTTTGAGAAGACATCCTCTCCAGTTTCTTGGTTATGGAACCACTCCCTCCACAGAACTCTCATGACATTTTGCTGGGACCACTCTTAGAGCTATTACCATATTTTGCCTATGACATTGTTGTGAGCGAGAAAAGTGGCTATGGGAGTAACACCCTTGAACACGTTTGTGTCTTTCCCCAAGGCCAAGTTTATTGAGTGGAACCTTTTCAGATAAACCAGTCAGGTGCCCATGTGGGTTAACACACAGCGCACCGAGAGGAGGAAGTACAGAGTCTTACATGACAGAGTAGAGGGATGAAACTCCGTAGCTTCTTCAAAGCGAGCTTTGTTGATGGGCGGTGCAGAGAGAGCTACACGTGGTTTCAAAACAGTGGCTATGACGAGCCAGAAGGTCGGAGCCTTCGACTCTAGCACAGCAGTCTGGGTCAGGCTTGAGCATCGTCTTTCTCAGGTGTTCAGCTTATATGGACATTACAAGGTGGGATCCTCATGCTTATTGGCTCCTGCAGATGGAGGATGACATTTCCGTGGTTTGGGGCATTTTAGTCATATCCTAAGGGTGTTTCCTGTATGTGCAAATTGACATCACTGTCCTGGCTCCCATGGAATCCATTTTGTAAAGTCCAAAATCAGTCCTCATTTCTTTATGTTCCTCTGTTTTCTGTATCTATGATTAGTCTAGAAGCCCCTCCAGGGCAGCCAGGTCTTGCTCAGAGGATTCTGCATAACGCCTTATGCATTGCTGATATCTGGGATTTAGCTCTTGAGTTTAAAGTTAAAAGCAAAAGATGTTATATTGAATTCTAAGAAAGGAACTTTTTTTTTAATTTAGAAAAGCAAAACAATATGTCGATTACAGAAAACTTCAAAATATTGATAAGCAAAACAGAAAATTAACATAATTTGTAAACCTGTCACTTAGGTAAAAAGGTCTATTACTTAATCCAGTTTAATTTGTACAGTTACTAGGGTTGATGCTATTAATCTAAAGATGACCGTGGCATGGTCAATATCGTCATAACCTCATAGACTAGTGGGGAAGACAGATACATGAACTTAGTCCTGCAGGCAATAGGGAGCCAGTATAAGTTGTGAGTAGGACATTGACAAGACAAAAATATTTAAGAAACATTTATCTGACAGCAGCATGCAGAATACTGTAAAGAAAGTGGGCCCCGAAGCATAGAGACTGGTTAAGAAGCCATTGCTAAGAGGCCACACATTTTACTATTTGGCCTTAAGATAAAGACAGTGTCATTCAACCAGAGTAACTCTTTCCAAGTTACTCTCTAGGGACTTCCAAGAGTGAGACTTGAAGGGTAGCACTGCTCTCCTCACATTTACTGAGCAACAAGAGGCTTAGAGAGGCTCTCAGTGTAAGGTCTGCAAGCAACACTTCTACTCTCTGTCTGGCTGAGCTCTGAGGCTACGCTGTAGAACCAGAGTACCAGGGGTCATATTCTTAACCCTAGCAAGTCAGCCACTGGGTGTCCATGTTAAGAAATATCTTGGAGAATCTTCCCAAGTTTATCTCTGTTACTCTCTAAGAAACTCTGATTTTCTTTAAAATCTGGATGCTCCTGGTCAGAAAGGTATAGAACAAAATGCATATTTCAAGCTAGAGAAGACATGGAGGCCTCACATTTTATACATGAGGAAAGGAGAGATCATACTTGCTCAAGTTCTCATATAGTGGGTAAGTGCCAGAGGTGGGCCTCAAATTTAGCTTCCAACTGTTTCCACCATGGCCCAGCCAAGAAGTATAAGTTGCTGACAGGCTAGAAGAAATGGCCGAACCTCTGCATACGGAGGATTCCTGTACGGCAATTTAAAAACAACCAAGAAGCAAACAAACTCAAAACTTAAAAAATAAACTGAAACATTATACTCCTGGCAGACATTTTTTTCCTCCTTCGATTTTTTTTGATGGGGTCATTTTTCAGATTATTTCAGGGAAGGAGATTGATTGTAATGGCTCAGTAAATGGCTCAATGATCTGGTGCTGAAGGGTGGGATCAGTGGGCTGTTTGCTTCAAAAAGTCTTAAGCAATTCTGACTTTTTGCACCATGTGCCACTTAACTCCATGATGATATTTAGGTTTAAAAGAACACTGTTAGGAGTGACAGGTACACCATTGGAGCCAGTCTCAGGAACAGTCATTGGCAATGAGCTCCTTTAGAGAGAATGCATCATGGACTAAAACTTGCCTTCAGGAGAGGCGATCTACCCTAAACTCCATGGAGGAGCGACCTATAAAATGGGGAGTGGGGACAGGTAATTTGCTTCTGGATTTTCATTCTGTATGGCCTCCTAAGCTGTTGGGAAATGCACATGGGAGAACATTAGATACAGATTCAGGGCCCATTTCTTAGAAACTGAGCTGTGGTCATTCTTTCCTATTTATATACTTGTTTTTATTTAAGTACATAAACCTATTTTTAAATGCCCATCACCCTTTATTATGCTCCCCTTACTAGACTTGTATGTGTTTAAGATATAACTGAGTAGAGTACACTTGAGTTTTTAGAAAGAGTAAATTCTCCCATCTCCATATCCTTGGGTAAAACTAGAAACATGCAGCCTTTTTTTTTTTTTTTTTTTGGTATCACTTTACAGAAGCTGATAACTCTATTCACATATAACTCCACTAGGTATGATGCAGGCCTGGGGTAATTTGGCCAGAGTTGTTTTTAGGTTTGGAAGAAAACTCAGCCCCCAAATTAGATATTGTGACATGTTTTATTTTTAATGAGCGTATTTTCCTATTTCAGCTTAGTGGTGTTGGTTCATCATTTTGATTCTTGACAAAAGGGTTCTGCTTAGAATCTCAGCTCCCTGGTGGTTTAGAGTTTCACAAACATCTGCTAAGCAAAGGGGATTCGTACTGTTCTAGACAGTATTCCCTAGACTGTTTCCCATAAATATCTGTAACCAGAAGAGTCCCTGTCAGTCTCTACTCCCTAGCTGTACATGGGCCTGCAGCCCTCAAATGCTGACTGGGGAAAATGCGACAGTTACTAAAAAAAGAGGCTCCTTTTCTATCAGTAAAGAAACAAGTCTGCTGTGGCACATGGGCTGTATCCACTGCATAGCTTTTTTAGTATCTACTACAGCACATATTCACTATTGCTAAGCATTGTGGCATATTGGGGACGAAATGGCCCCAATAATTGGCCTTAATGGAAAAAAAAACATGGCTAGAATTCTGATTATGGTAGAAAATCTTTTTCAACTTAAGGTTCATAAGAAATTTACTTCAGAAGAGAATTGATTTTAGAAGGATTCCCCTCCTTCCCCATTTCTACTGTCCTTTCTTTCTTTTTTTTTTTTTGTTTCCTGCAGATAACCAATTATTCAGTATAGGATGTATGTGTATCTCAGTGACCCAAGTTGCTAGAGATACATCGAGTATTTCAGCTGAGAGCAGCTAAGGGAGGTTTGGAGTATCTCCATAGCCCTTGACTTTTCAACTTCAATTATAGATCCATTTGGTCAAGTTGTGGTTTAAGCTATGTGTGGTCCCTGCAGCTTTTGGTAAACAGCTGCAGTACAGAGGCAGCTTGGCATTTTTTGTTATCATTCTTTACTAAGATATCTCTGCTGAGATAACTGCATGGGGAAGATGATTTAGCAAATGATAGTAGGCAGAGTTTGATAGTGCAGGTTCTGAGGTTCATGAAGAAAAATGATGCTTGCCAAATGACTGTTTCTGACTTTAAAGGGAAAAAGATTAAAAGACTTTTAGATTTGTCCTCCTAAGTAGCAGCAGAATGTTTTGTTCATATATCTTCATTTCTGCCTATTTTCTGGATTTGGAGAAGTCTTTTGTGAGAGGGAAGTTTGTCTCATCCAGAAAGCAGTAGATCACATTTTCCATTTTGCATGCATTTTACTATCCATCTACTTTGTTTCTGTGAACATTAAAATAGATAAAACCCTACAACCTAAATTTGGCTTTTTCTGAATAAATGAACACAGTAGTTATTCATTGAATTCAAGCAGCTTTCAGATAGAAACATTATTCTATTATGGCATAAACACAGTAGATAAAAAAACAGACACCCTAGCAGAGCACATGTTTCAGTGGGAGTTTGACGAATATGTGGGCCTCAAAGTAAACACGCTATATATTCTCAGACTTGATGAAGCTTACAAACTCTTTCAGGCCACTTGCTAGGCACCCAGTACTCTGCTGGCTTGAGTCCATGGCTTTGAAAACTACCAGTTTCCTGCCAAAGACTGGCTCAGGAACTGAAAAAGGAAAATTTAGAATGCATGCTTTATTTGATAGGCAAGTATTTATTTTGTGCCTACTTTAGCCATAAACAGTAGTAGGGACTGGGAAGTGGAAGACACAGTAGCCCCCACTTTCTAAGAGCTTATAAGCTGTTGAGAAGATTGAACACACACACATATGCACGCACATGTGCACACAATACATGCACACACAGCTAAGGCAGGGAAAGAATAGTTCATAGCAGTGTATGACTGAAGACCAGGGTGAACAGCTGTTGTAGAGTAGTTTAGGAAAAGGAAGTCATCACTGTAGACTTGTGGAGCCAGGGAAGGGGCTCTGGTGAAATGGAGCTTGCATTGACTATGGAGAATGAAGAGAATATTTTAAGCACAGAGGAGAGGGAGTCACGATGTTGCCCAACTAAGGCAAGTAGTTATTGAGAGTCCGTTACTTGCTGAATGTTAGGGGCAAGTGAAGGATAAGCCAGGCATTGTGTGGGCTGTGGTGGAGCTTATCCTTTACTATGAAGACAATTTTTAAAATTATATTTTATTGTCTGAGTTATTACAAATGTGCAAAGTGCTGTAAATAAATCGAGAATCCATTTGAACTGCTTAAATAAAGGAGGTGATCAGATTGGAGTAGTCTGTGAGTACAGCATGCCCTGGATCCTATGGCAGGATCCAAGACCTGGAAGATCAAGAGCCAAAATTACTTATTCCATCACTGTGGGTCATATAGACACTCATTGCTGCTTCAAGTTTATCTCTTCTCTCCTCTTCCCCACTCTGCACACATTTTTAGGGTTTTTTTTTTCTGCTTTCACAGGCTTATGGTCACATCAGCCTCAGTTTAAATCTACTTCCTTGTTTAAAGATCCATGAGCGATTGACCAGAATTCCTGTGTTCCAATGCCCAAGTGGCCTCCTTTGGATTAATTGTCCATTCTGGTCCAATCAGCTATGCCTAATGACACGAGTCATATGAATTTAAGAAGAGAGCAAGAGAAATGACTGTCATTTCAGGTACAGACCATCATCGTTGGTAGAGAGAGCAAAAGCCCAAGCAGAGGCTTAATATCTGACCCGAATATGGTGTGTTTGTTGAACAGTGAGGAGAATGGTATTATTGAAAACCAGGCTTGCCGTGGTGGGAAATGATGAGAATGTAGACTGGAAAGATAAGTAGAGTGAGCCTGTGTTTTAGATTGTTTTAAGTGTGACAAAGGAAGGTCTTTACTTCTCATTGGTATTGAGGCACATTCTGACTGCCTAGCTTTCAGGGAAATAGTAGAGAAAATTCTTGCCCTGAATGGAGAGTTGTGGGACCGGAATAAGAATTTCTGAGATTGCTTCCCAGCATATGGGTATTTGATTGCAGGCTCTTGCAGGTTTCTCTCTGAGGAAATCTAGTGATGTGATTTTTCTCTCCCAATGGGGCGGGTACTGCCCTCAGGAGACTTGTGAGAGGTGAGGGCACCACTGGGTCTGGCCTCTTACCTCCGGAGAGCACTGCGCTAACAACCTCCCACAAGAGGACTGTATCCTTCAAAGGCAGAAATGGAAGAGATTTGAAACTCTCCTCTGATATCTGCTCTCTAGATGTGATGCAGTACACACATGAAATATAGATGCCCCTTTTATTGGCAGCCCCCCCCAATAGGGTCAATTTCTTGTGTGATGCCTATTGCTTAACTTAAAATATTTAACTTATTTCATTTTAAAATTTATAAATTATACATTTATTAAAAAATTTAATACAGAAATGAGAAATGTGCACTATGGGAGACTCAGGAAAGTACACAAAGTACCCGTGATACTAAACCCCCAAAGAGGATTTGTTGTAATTCTTTCAAATATTTTATATATGTTATATATTATTTAAAATAAAATTATAACAATGCAGTACATAGAATTTTGTATCCATTTTTGTATTGGTAGTGTATAGTGAGCATGTCATTAAATATTCCTGATGGCTATAGAATTTTACAAAAAAAAAACCCATTTAAATATTTACTTATTTGGGAGAATTTCATTGTCAGCTCCCCCTTCTGAAATAATAATGCAAATAAATATCTTTGTATGTAAACATCTGACCACACCTCTATTTCCTTAGTCCAGTTTCAACAATTGAAATTGCTAGGGGTAAGGGTGTGATATTTTAAGGTTTTGTTAGCATAGTTCCAAATCGCTTGCTAGAAAGGTTGTACCCATAAACACTTCCAGTAGCAGTACATGAGAGTGGCTGACTACCCCATCCTTTCTGGTACTAATAGCACGGCTTGTAATCCATATCAGTGGGACAGCTGGAAAGTTTTTTCAAGGTAGGGACCATGACATTTACTTCTTTAATGGTGTCCAACACATGTCAGGCACAATATGCATGTTTGTTAAATAAATCATAGCCAAAAGGGAAGGTGGTAAGATCTATTATGATTATATGTGATTCGTTCCATGTCTGTGCAGAAGATAAGAGGAAATTAATATAAGCATGTGTAGGAGGAAGTAGTGGAGAGATAGGATTCAGAAGTAAAGGAGGTAGTAAGCAATGATATTGTTAAAAGCACTGGAACTTAATATAAACAAATAAGGCCAGGGAGAGAAACTCGTTTAAGGTACAGTATGGGCTAGTCCATGCAGCAAAGCATAGGTAGACTATGAATTTTTTCAATGTAAATATCAGTAGATTTTACCTTGGACCCCAGGCAGATAGGTCTGAGGATTCCCAGGGCCCTATTACATATGAACTGTAGTAATAAAAGAATTTTATATTTATTTATTCATTCATTTCACAAATATTTTTGAAATTAGCACTATTTCCTAGTGGTGATGCAGCTATGAACATATAGTATTGGAGTTCCTATTCTGGTAGTTTGTTCAAATGCATTAGATAACAAACTGCTGGTACAGGTTTGCACTCTGGGGCTAAAGAATCACCATGGCTTTCTAAGAGGCTGACTGAATCAGACTCACTCACTCTTCTCTGGCCACATAAGTCCCCTTATTGCTCTTCAGATACACTAGACATGCTCCCACTTTAGTTGGGGCCTTTGTACTGGCTGCTTCTTCAGTGTTGGAATGGGCTTTTCTCATATACCCACTGGACCAAATCCTTCCTCTCATTTAAATCTTGCTCATGTCTTACAATGTCAGTGAAGCCTACACTGACCACCCTATTTAACACCACAACCTAATTAAACTCTCCAGCTCAGGCACTCCTGTTTTCCCTTATTCCGCTCATATTTTCCTTTTTTTAAAATTAAATTATACTTTATTTTTTTATTATAACATATAATTTACTTATTGATTATACTGATTGTTTATTGTCTGTTTCCCCTCAGTTTTTCATGAAAGCAAGGATTTTTGATTTGTTCATGCTATATCCCTGTAGCCTAAAGCAGTGTCTTGAACACAGTGGGGGAGCATGACATATTTATGGAATGAATAACTGGCCATGTGATTGGCAGGTGACATTGAAGAGCATATTTGTAAAAGCAAAGGGGAAATTCCTCCTTCCCTTGGGCTGTAGGGCTGTGGACTCGAGATTAAAGTCCAAAGAAAAACACTCCTCCATTTCTTGAGATGGATGGTGAGATCAGCAGGAGAGATAGGACAAAATTTGGGGGAGAATTTGAGTTTTGGGTACCCTGAGCAGCCTTGTTGTGGTAACAGTAATGCAGGCCAGCATCTCAGAAGTCTTTAAGTGAAGGACCTCATCCAAGTTTGGAGACTGGGTTTTCATGGCTGCTGCTGCTACTGTTACTATAGTCTGAGCCCTTCCTTGGCCACCTCCACCTCTGATTAGTGGTCTCAGCAAACATGCTTCCTGCCACTTATCGTTTGCATGCTATGTCCCATAGACCAACTCAGCTCTGCCTTCAACACCTGGACAAGAGAGCATTATAAGAAGAATCACTAGGATTCATTAGATTCTTTTGAGGAAGTGGTGCAAAAGCCTCAGTATGGGAAATTGAGGGGATGGGGAATGTGGGGACTATCTGAGCATAAATTCTTTAGTGAATCTTGGGGCTGTTACTCATCTCTTTTGGGGTGTGGGTAATAGGGTACTTGGAGAACCGCAGCTGGTTTGTGCTGAGTCATACACTTGTATTTGTACTTTGTCTTGCATGGAGAAATCCAAGGTTGCTTTACAATGACTTGGTTAAAATTAGCACTGTCAGAGAGCTCCTTAAACAGTCTTGTGAAAAGTCTTCCAAAATAAATCAACATGGGGTTTAGTCATCCCCTTGCTTCTTTCTTCAACTGGAAATGATGTTCATGGGAAAGTGAGCCAGTAAGATCTTTGTAGTTGCCAATTTTGAAAAGATAGTTTGTGATAAGACAGAGGGGTAAAGTAAAAAGGGTCACATAGGGGTAGAGGGTCAAATGATGGCAATGTCACTAACTTGCCGTGTAACCTTGTGTGAGTTGTATAACTTCCCTGATTTTCACGTATCTCACAAGTAAAAATTGGGGCTAACAACACCTGCTTTCCCAAGAGGCCCTGGGTGTGTAATTAAGTAAAATACTGTATATGTAGCATACTTGGCACACATAGGCCCTCCACAAATGGGAACAGAAATGATAATGTTAACTGCTTTCCCTCTACCCTTCCAAATAAACATGCCTCAAAACAAGTGCCACTCCCTTTCTTACTGTTCCCATTGAGAACTGCTGCTCTTGGACTTCCTGGCAGCACTCAGATGTCTTGATGGTTCCTCTCTTCCTCTCTCTCCATTACCAGTACTCTAGTCCTGCCCCTCATCACTTCAAACATGGACTACTTTACCAATATTTTTTCTTGATTTGCTCTTATCTTAAATACTTACTAGGTAGGAAAATTCACCTACTAGGGTCGCCCCTAGTTCTTGGTTGAGATATCCCTTATGATTTCCATCCTATTCTACTTACTGGGTGGTTGAGTTATTTGGGAATAGGATAGTACTGTGTGTCCTCCAAGGGTATGGGTACAGACTTATTGAGTTCTCTCCCCAACCTTTTGGCATAAACTGGCACAAAATAGTTGTTCTATAAAGACTGGCTGGAAATATATATATATTTCATGAACTTATATATATATATATAATCTGCAGCCAAGGTGTCCTAAGGGTGTGTTAAATATCATTGTCACTATCTGAAATGATTCTCATTTATTTCTTAATTTGCACATATACATGTCCTTTTGTATGTATTGTTGCCCATTTTACTTCTGTGTTATATCAGATGGTGTTAGATGCCCAGACAGCTCATCATTGCCCAAGTCATACCTGCAAGAGAGCAGGGACCCTGTCTTTCTTATTATTCATGGCTTTGTCCCCAGCAAAGATCCCGGGGCTTATGGTGACCACCTTTTTCAAATATGAGAAAATCCTGCCTGAAAATGAAGTCAACACAAAGAAAATCAAAGCTGAGAAGCAGAAGAGGGGCAGAGTACTGCGACATTGTTCACACTATCAGATCTTGTCATGCCTGAAGCCAGCAAACCCCCTTGGACATCCCATTTGTGAGCCAATAAATTCCCATTGTTACTAAAGTTAATTTGAGGTTTCTGCCATTTGCAATCTAAAGAGGACTGACTAATAGACCTTCTCACCTCTGCTTCATAAAGCTTTAGAAAAATCAAAAGGAACTTTTCATCAGCAAAAGGTTATAAATACTGGTATTAAAGATTTCACATGATTATCTCCTTCTGCCTTGATCAATTCAGGAATGCAGAGATAATGATGCCATTGGAGACAGAATGCCTTGGTAATGGGCTAAAGAGCACCTGAGGTGCTGGTGAGGGTTGCTGCTTTAGATAAAGGAAGTGACGTTTGAGCCGACATCTGAATGATGAGAAGCAGGCAGACTGTGCTGATCTAGAAGAGCATTCCAGGTAGAGGCAACAGCAAGTACAAAGGCCTAGAGACAGAAAAGTGCTCGGTGTTGGTTTTAGAACTCTACAGAATGTTCATGTGGCGAGAGCTTCGTGAAAGAGGAGATGGATGGGAGTGGAGAGGTAGTCAAGGGTCACCTGCATCTTTCAGGAGAAGGCATGGCTTAGGGAATGATGAGAGCAGTCTGGGCAACTACCTTAGTCTGACATGACACTGGGGTAAAAATTGGCACCAACGAAGGTGGTAAGGAAGACCTGCATTCTATTCAACAACATCATAGAGTGGTTTGCCTGGCTAGCACTGTGTCATTTGGTGTAGCTGTACAAAATGGTGCCTGCAAGGTTGTAGGAGCAGATCAATTGCTATACTATCAACCTAGAAAAGTCAATGAATCATCCTTCTGTTTTGATCATATAGTCACATATATTCTGTTTGATGTTTTAGAAAGTCAGCACAGCTGGGAATAAATGAGAATAAATGAGAATAAAAGAGAAACAAATTAACCTCTCATATCCACCAGGGCTTAATTTAGTGATTGCCTCCTTATTGCCCTGAATGGGCCAATAGTACAGCCTGTCTCAGTGGGAGCACCTTATTCTCAGAATTTTGCTTGGTTTCCAGCAGACAAAACCATAAAAAATGAATTCAGAACATTAATAAATTGATATTATAAAGCTCATCATTCTCCAAACATGCTGGTGATTTAATAGAAAGTGAATATAATGGAAGTATATTTTTCTTTTTAAGTTCTGGGACACTATGCTTGTAAAATACCTTGAAATCATGTTGATTCTCTGGCACTGAACATATCCCTAAATCATTAATGTGCACATGTACTGAATATGGAAACTACCATTTAAGAAGATATGAAGTGTTTGGTATGGATATGCAGTCTAGAAAGATGACTCTGCTCCTTTTAAAGAGAATGATTGCATGGAGGCAAGAGATGAAACAGGGAAGCCTATTAAGAAACGTTGCAAGTACTCTAGGGAAAAGAAAATATTAGCACGAGCTATGAAAGTGACCAAGGAGATGATAAGTGGACAGATAAAGATATTTAGGGGGCAATCTACCAGGGCTTGTGACAGTTTGGATGTGGGGAAATAGGGAGATATGGGAGTCAAGTGTGTGTCTGTGGAGTCAACACACTGTATTCAATTGACTGGGAAAATGATGGTACTTCAGATAGACTTGGGAGTTCTTGAGGAAATATAGATTGTGAAGATGCTGCCTAGTGGACATCTAGAAGACAAATCTAGAGCTGAGCATCAAGTCATGCCTGAAGATGCATCTTTGGAGATTACCCCTCTGAAGATGATTGCTGAAGCCATGGAAACGGATGAGCTCATCTAGTAAAAAAATATATATATGTATATGTGTGTGGAGATAGTTGCCAGAGGGGAGGTGGGGAGGAGGAAAATAAATAAAATGATGAGAGAGAGAGAGAAGAGAAGAGAAGAGAAGAGAAGAGAAGAGAAGAGAAGAGAAGAGAAGAGAAGAGAAGAGAAGAGAAGAGAAGAGAATTGAATTGAATTTCCACAGATTGAGGCTTACAGAGTCCTATGCAGGCCAGCCTGCAGTAACCCCCCATGCCTTTTTCCATGAGGTGATTAGAACCATCAAGTCCATCTTGATTTGAGATTCAAACTTTATATTATGAAAGAGGGAAATTTATGAGAACTTTCAAATTCTGCCTCTGAAAACATGTTTGATGGCTGGATGATGAACCTCAAACACTAAGAATAAACAGTGCTTTCACTCAGGATACAGTGAGGGAATCCCTAATTTAATACTTTTACACATTTGAGATTTCCAGAAATGGGAAGCAATTTCTTAGAAAGGTTTATTTGGGGGGCATAGCCAATAGTAAAATCAGCTATCGATACCCTGAACTGTAGACCAAGATGAGGAATAATAATATAGAGGTCTTACATCTTTTTAAAATTCTGTGATAAGGACCTGATTGGCTGATTTCTCTGATTCTTTTATGTATGTAAATTTTATCTCCCCAGTGAATTTTCTGTTGTTTTGAAGCCTAGGTTCGGTTCTACTTTATAATTTTTGGATCTCCCCACAACTCTTAGGACAGTGCAGAACTAGTGTAACATGCATTCAAATAATCTCTTGTAGAAAAAACTACATCACAACATGTAGAATCATGAGGCTAGATAGACAGATCCTTGAAACGCTGTCAAATCTGTTCACAGCCTATGTGTAGGATTGCAGTCAAGCTGTCTCAAAAATATGAACTTTCTTCTTATAAATTACAAGGTATGTTTCTTAGGCTGAGGCAAAAAAAAATCATGTAAAGAAACCATAGCTTCAAGGCCTCTTTATAGCTGGAAGTCAGAAATGCCAAGGGAATAGGCAGTAATAGACATGGGAAAGGATAATTGTAAGACTCCCCTGAAGGAACTTGATAATAGCATTTCTTATAATACACATCCTATCAACACTGTCACTAAAAAGGCAGGGTTACTTTGGAGTTAGACTTAATACCATAAAATGAAATACTAAATTTGCAAAGAACTTGGTAAATGTTCATAGCATCATGGTTTAAGTTTATGGTAAAATGAGGTTTTTACATACTTAGAAGTTCATATTGTACAATTTCTTCCTGGTAGAAATGATGAGTGGATATATGCTCTAACACAGTTAATTTTTATGACCTTTTAATTCCCTTCAGGAACTTCTGAGACCTGATGTGGTCAGTAGAGTTTGCTTTTGATATGAGTAATACTTAATGGTTGGGTAGATTACTATTAGCTAATTCTTAAGTGTTTACTTTGTACTTGGCACCATACTAAGTGCTCTATCTAATTTTATTTAATCCTTGAAATAAGCCTATGATGTAGGTTTTAGCATTCATATATTTATAGATAAGAAAATGGAGCCTCACAGGGGTAAAATAATTGGTCCAAGGGCATACAAGAAGCAAGTGTCAGAGCCTGTTCTTGAATCCAGGACTAAATCTAAGATCCATGTTCTTAAGAGCTATACTTACAGGGTATATTAACTGCATTAAAATCAGTGCCTGTTCTTTTGTACATAGTTGGGTGGAGATATGTCTGAGTTCACGGAGCCGTGCCATGGACTGTTGAATCTTTTGTCTGTGGATATGAGATGAAGAGAAGGGACAACCAAGAGAACATGGAGCATTTTCCCTGGTAACTATTTTCACCATGCTCCTTGAGTTCTACCTTCTCTGTAATTTAATCATTTAAAAATAGTTATACAACTCAGTGACAGAGTTGATAGCACATCTGTTATCTTCATTTACCTCCTATGCGATAACATTTTATGGAATTATCTAATAGACAATATGACTTGATGTTGCTAAATTAAAGAAAACCATCAGAGGTACACTTGTCCATCTAAGAAAGCCTTCATAGGTTACATTGAATACTCTTTTGGCTTACTTTATGAGGACATGTCAAATTAATTTCACCTGAGGCTATATAAAAAGGAACAATCTTATCATCATCATTATCATCCTTTTATACCAGCCATCGATCACATTCATACTATTTACCAGGCACATTATAATCATTATTTTAATTAATCTTACCAAAAGAAATCCCTTTAAGGCAGGGACATCAGATATCTTAAGAGAGGAATGTGTGAAATGAAAAAGGGAAATATTAATAGAAAAGATTGTACAAAAAATAAATAGCCTCAGGAGCTGAATCTGAAGGTAACTAGTCCAGTGGATTCTAAAAAGTTGTTGGAACACCACTTATTGAGTTCCTTGAAGCTAAGATGTTGATGCTTTAGTGATATTGACATCCCCTCTCCCCCTTACTTACCTCTGGCAACTAACCTGTTCTCCATATCTATAATTATATATTACACAAATGATACATAAAAGGAATCATACAGAATGTAACCTTTTGAGATTGATTTTTTCACTAATTCAGCATAATTTCCTTGAGGCTCATTCAAGTTGTTGCATGTAGCATGTTGTGGTATGGATGCACCATAGTTTAACCAGTTATCCATTGAAAGACATTTGGATAATTTACAGTTTTTGCAAATAAGTCTTCATTTCTCTGGGATAAATGCCCAAAAGCACAGTGCTAGCTTGTTATGGTCTAGTCCATTTTTAATTTGAAAGGCACTGCCAAACTATTTTTTGGAGTGGCTGTACCTTTCCTTCTTGTTTGTTTACATTTTAAAGATTATATTTGAGGTGGAACATCTTTCAATGTTCTTTTGCCTTTCTTTTCTTTGAAATTCCTATTCATGTAAGTTGACCATTTTTTTTCTAATGCACTTTTCGGCCCTTATCTTACTGACTTATTGCTGTTCTTTATTTATTGTTAATGGTAATCCTTTTTTTTTTTTTGGTTCTGTATACTACAAATATTTTCCAGTCTGTGACCTATTAAATTGTTCATGGTATCTTTTTAAATTTAAACTTTTTAAATGTACCCATATTTATCCTTCTTTTCCTTAATGGTTTATGTTTTTTGTGGTCTTGAATAAGAAATCCTTTTGCACTTTATTCATAGGTAACCCGCTTAGAGTCTCAAATAGTCTATTTTCTCTTAATTTATATGCAGTACAAACACTCCTGCTGATCCGATTTTGAAGTACTTCACACATTAGAAGTAGTATATAAGAAGAGGTAAGAGAAATTCTAGAAACAGATACTCTGATGACAGCAAATAATGATGATTTTCAGCTCTTCTCAATTAAGTGCACTATCTGCCAGCCAGTCATTCACTACTGTTCATCCTTTAGGACTCAATATCTACTCCTCTGGGAAGATTTTTTGACACTTTTCTAAACTTATTCTGAGTTCCCCCTCTGTGTTCCCACATCACCCAGTGCTACCCTCATTATAGCACTTCTCACACTGCATGTAACTACACATTATTTGCCTATACCCCCAACATGGTTTTGGCTCCATGAAAGAAGAGACTGTGCCTGTCCAACAGTTGTATCCCTCAGTGCAATGCCCGGTTCCATGGTAATTGATCAGTTATTTGTATTGAATGTGGGGATAAGGGAGATCCATTTCAAATAAGTAGACACTAGACCTCACTAAGCACAGTGGCTTAGTGTGCCTCTACTTAGAGTAGAGGCACCCTTTTGTGATCCAGGACTTCCTTCTTCATGGGAAAGCAGGCTGGCTAGAGTTCTGTGGGCTGACCTGCTTGGAGAATAGGGTCTAGAGGTCATAGGGTCCAGTGGGGAGTTTTATGCTCAAGGCAGAGAGAGGCCTTGATAGTCGACGTGGTCAGCTAAGCCAAGCAAGGTGAAGGTCCAGTTCCCAAGAGAGCGTGTATGAACAAAAGCCTCCGTGTTAAAAGCCAAAAGCTACAGGAAAATAATATTGAAGCACAAGTAGACAGGAACTCTTATGTTGTTCTTTGCCCCCTATTTAAGGAGACAGAGAATTATGCCAATTGTTTTGGAAATACTTTACTCCAAGATGGTTAAACTATCTAGTGGTAATGGCTCTCCTCCCTCATCAGATACAGACACAGAGACACAGATTTATTCTGTCTAAGAAAGATAGGTCAGACTGGATTAAATTTCCGGCAGCTCCTTATTTCAAATGAAGTGGTCATGAACTTTCCTTTCAGACCCATCGTACCTCTTGAAAATTGTTCTGCTGGCCTCTTTTCCAGTAGCTCCTGCTGCTCCTGGGCTTCAACTGCCACCATGAAGCAGAAAGCCCTTTTTAATTAGAGAACTGAAAGCCTAATCTTATGTCATGACAACCTGTTGCCAAAGAAATACACACTCCCTGATGCTGCCTTTAGCCAAAGATGCCATAGCAAATCAACTTAAAAATAGAGGAAAATAAAGAGCAAACTTCAAGAAAGCATGAGACATGGGGAACAGTTTGGTAATCTTTATTGAACTGGAAGCTCTTGGCCAGAAGAGAACTATCATTTGGAATTTGTTGTAAATTATAGGAAAGGAAATTCTCTCAGGCAAGACTTACTGCTCACAAAGTGAAGAGTGGGGGAGGCCCAAAGCTAAATGTGTATTTTCTTAAGTCGTAGACTGCTCCTTTTATTCTTTATTTCTTTTTGTTCTTGCATAATTAGTAGTCCTCTTTGAGCTACTGTATAACTATGGTCAGGGACAGCTTCAAAATTTTTTTTTCATATTTTGTACTGTTTTTCTCTTTCTCTCTCTTCTTCTCTCCCTCTCTCTCCTTCACCACCCTTGCTCTCTATTGTAATTCAGAGACTATCTGGTTTAATAAGAACAACTTTGGTCCAGAAGCTGGGACATCTTGGCTGTGGTCATGATCCTGCCTCTGACTCACTAATGTGAATTTGAGTAAATTCCTTCTCCTCTAATTCAGTATTCCCATCTTTACAAAAGGAGGTTTGGATAACTTGATCTCTAAACATCCTTCTGCTTCTGCTCATATTGGTCTCGTTGAAATATGGTCACTACTCGATTAGATATTGATGTTATGTCTTAACAAGCAGTAATGTGATAATTCGCTCAACTAAAGTAGCTTTTTTAAAGCAAATGATCTGTCAGAAAAGTTAATATGTTTTGCCTGCTTCATATTAATGCTTCTATTAATGATATCTTTGTCAACATCAGAAATTGGAATTTATAATCACTGTGATACACTGGAAGCTAACCCTTCTCTTACTCATTGTTGTCACCTTCCGATGGTGATCTATCACAATGGGAGCTCTTTGCAACATAATCCAAACACCCCTGCAAGCTTCCCCACAGTATGAAGTCTATTTCTTCTGTGATCTAGTTTACTTGGATCAGAGATTGCAAATGGATTAATTTCACTTGCCAACTCTAATCAGTTGGTGAAAGAGATCAGGAATCTATGTTCAGATGCATTGTGAGGACTGTTTGGCCACTATGGACTTAGACTTTTCAGAGTAGACAGTATGTTAGGAATTTGTCATCCAAGACCTGACATGAGATTTTCAAGTCCTCTCCTGTTGTTTTATAATTGACTCGCTGGGGATTATGTTGTTCTTCGATCCTCCCAAAGCCCAGGAGGCAACTTTGTATGAAAGCAGGACCAATTGAGGAAAATTACACAAAGATCACAGGACTACTTTCTATTTACACTTTGCAGCTTCTTATGATCCGGGACAAATATATATTTATAGACTTATTTGCTATGAAATGAGTAAGAAGTAATGTGATCAGTGAGGGTGCTGGGACCAGGAAGAAATTGGAGAAACTAAGACAGTTCACCATGTAAATTGATCTACCATTTGTTCTATATATTTGTAATATGCCAGGCATTTTTAAAAGGCACTTTACTTCATATCTAATCCTTATGACAGTCCTACAATGGAGGTGGAGAATGTTTAAGTAGTTTTCCAAAGTTCATATAGGAAGTAATAAGTATTTTGACCCCTCTGAAGTGTGTGTACAGAAATCGATGATAGCAGTGAAGAGAAGGCCATGAACTTATCAGCTTGAACTCTTGAGGATTTGAGATTCTTTACTTGTAGGTCCTTTCTAACAGTGGAAATGTGACAAGACATAAGCTCCTGTTGAGTCTTTAGTGGATCAATGAATTTAACTACTTCACTCTCCAAGTCCTGTACAAAATGAGACATAGTAGTGAGGTAGATGAAGATAAATATATCACTTTGATTTCTGGTAAAGCTATTTAGAGATTTTGGCTTAGGTCTATGCCAAGCCAACCAGAATACATAATCCTTCAAGCAAGCAGATTCCAAGAGAAAAAAAAAATGATCTGAGCTGAATATGCCCAGTTTCTTCTTCCGAATGTATAAAATAGACTGGTTACTCCTTCCCAGGGGAGGGGTGGGTGAGCTAGTAGAAAGAGGCCAAGAGTGTTATACTAAAGGAATCCCTCCACTTGGAATCATGAAGATGGCAGAAGAAATTTACCCTAATATACATAGAGTGCATTGTTGAATGGCATAGGTCATTCATGAAGTATAGTCCTTAGTTAGACAATCTTCTAGAGTGGCCAGTTGGGTGGAATGAGCAAGAAATCTTAGCATATAACTTCTAACAGGTGACTCTGAGTAGCGATCTTAAGATGACACCTTTCAGTGAGTATCTCTGACCAGCCCTACAAGTGCTCCTCCTCATCGTAGACAGTAAAATCCACATGATGACTCAGTAATTCCCTAGGCCCCTACCTCAGGGCTGAGACAGGCCTAGCAAGCCTCAAACTACTGCTGTTCTGCATCTAAACTGCATGGATGAGCAGTCTTCAGAAAGAGAGCAAGAAGACTGCTGTCCACAGCACTGCTCCCAGACCTGTTCGCTTTCTAGCAGGGAAGGTCATGTAGCAATGACAACAGGGGTTGGGGAGAGGCAGTCATGAGACTGAGGATGGTACTGATAAGGATCTTTTAAAAAATTTTTAAATTAAGTTTATTGGGGTAACATTAGTTAATACAATTATATAATTTTCAGGTGTACGTTATAATTTGACATTTATATATCCTATTGTGTGATTACCACCCTAAGTCCAGTTTCCTTCAGCTACCATATATTTGATCCCCTTTACCCACTTCACCTTCCCCCAATCCCCCTATATACGACCCCCTTTACCCCTTCTACCTCCCCCATCCTCCCCCATCCCCTACCCTCTGGTAACCACTAGTCCATTGTCCATGTCCATGAATCTCTGTTTGTTTGTCCTGTTCACTTGTTGCTTTTAGGTTTATATCCCACATATAAGTGATGTCATGTGATTTGCAACTTTTTCTGTCTGGCTTATTTTGCTTAACATGATTATCTCAAGGTCCATCCACATTATTGCAAGTGGCAGTATTTCAT